>NW_017731389.1:2264451-2370041 GCF_001890085.2 Hipposideros armiger | reverse complement strand
ATGTTGACTTAATGATTTTGTTTAAATTGACCCATTTCTTAAATTTATTTAAAGAGGAAACTGCCTATATCGCCTATAAATGGAAAACCACTTTCCCCATAAATGGTAAGAAGCCACAAAAATAAGTAAGCAATAAGTAACTTACATTTGAAAAAAAAAAAAAGCTTACCCATGAACCATCTAAACTTATCTCTGCATGGCACGCTTTGGAAAACGACATTGCAGAGGAGGGATGACAATGATAATGATAGCTAACTCTGACATACCACTTCATTTATGTTAACCCATTTAATCTTCATAATTACCATGAGAGGTAGATAGTATTGTTATCCATTTTTAAACATTTGTGAAAAAAAAAAATTTTGAAGCGCAGGGAGGTTAAAGAAGTTGTCCAGTGTTCCATAGTGAGTAGATTTCAGGGCTGGGATTTGTCCCAGGCAGTCTCCAGAGTCTAGGAAAAAATGTTGTGTTGGCAGATAGAAAACCTGGATTCTTGTCCAAGTTCTACCAGAAGTTGGCACCAGGACATATCACTGAACCTCATTATCCTTATCAATAAAATGAGGGACATGAAGTAAATCAGGGGATGCAAGTTCAAACACTGGGTGCCTGACCATGGGGCCAGGCGGGTAAGGACAATGTGGACTGAACAGAGGGGAGGGATAGGGATAACAGCAAAGGAGAGGTCTTGCATCTTGTCTAATGAAGGCAATTACTACTCAGTTTCAACTGTTTCTTTGTTATTGGTGATGGGTTTTTGTTTTTGTTCTTGACATATGTCCTTTTATTTTATAAGAGAAGCTGCAAGTCTGGATACTTTGTGTACCATTTTCCAATTTTCAGAGCACTTGGAGAGGCCAGCCATACTCAAGGGCTGGCTCATTTATGACTTCTTGACTAAAGGATCTCCTCTGACTTAGAGGATTCTATGACTGAATAAGCTGTTTTTATAGAGTGGTCGAAACAAAATCCAAATTACAGAAGTAGGCAGTTTAAAACAATGATGAAAGGGGATATGGACTTAGAAAGTGTCTCCACACAACCTACATAAATACTGATTGGGAGCCAGGTTAATTGAAAAGCCAAGGTGCATTAATAGCATAACAAAATGTGTTTCTTTGTGTTCCTTTTGTGTTGTATTAGAGTAAATCAGCAATATTTATCCAGGGCTAATTCTCAGTGTGCGGAGAGCTAATATAATCATGAGACGAGCTTATTGAAATTCTTTTCTTAGACCTAGAGACTTGCCCAAGAAGGGTGAGTATTAGGAACTTTAGTCAGCATTTGCTCAGAATAGTAAATACAAGCATGTGATTCATGCCATTGTGTGTACAAAGTAATGTTTCCTGAGACATTTTCTCTATATATGTTGGCTGTTTTCGTTTTTTGGGGGGGGGGTTGGCTTGTTGTTTCCCCCTCCTCCGCTTTATCAGATTTCCTTCTAAATCCTGGCATTTCACAATGTTGCTGGGCCAGTTTCTCTGTGAATCCACAGCAAAACATACTGGTGGTTTCACAATTAATCCAAACTTGGGTTTATGGTGTATGCAGGTTTATGGGAATTCCTGCGTTTGTTTTTATGTATTGTGTATCTATTCAGAAGGCCTGTTTCAGAGAGAAAAGGAGGGAGGGCAGAATCTATGGACTGAATCGTGAAAGATGGGTTTATTCATCAATGACATCATAAGGATTGTATTTTCTCTTGGTTAATAAACTATTTGTTTGACGGGCGTTGTAAGCCAGCCAGGGCTAGTCATGCCATTTCTTGGAAATGATCTGAAGCAACTGGTAATTGAAATGATAATCATTTGATCAGAGTTAGAGCGATTTGAAAATAACACTCATCTCCAAACTTGTCTCTTCTAGGGAACCATATTTGGTAAAATTGCTGCCAAATTCCATTTTTGCTATTGTTTAGACTTGTATACCTTGATACTTAATTATTATCCAGTGTATTCTAAACTTGATTTCTGGTGTGTTCTGCCCAGAAGCTGTTCCCATGTGCTTTGAAATAATGCCCAAGCTGAATTTTTATACTGACATTTAATAATAACCGTATAATAGCTATAAAATGCATGGCAACTAGAGATCTTTTATTTCAGGAGGACAATATAGTGAACCTGAGTGAAATCTTTGGTTGAAATGTTACTTTGTAATACTCCCCATTGTTTACATAAAGTATTGAAATATTTTTTTCTTGAGCAAGGGATAAAAATAGTTTCCACTGTCTGCCATTTAGTGAAAGTTCATATTTAATGATGATAAGAAAAAAGATTCCATTATGGAAGTTTTACTTTTCATTTCTGATAATTTGTTATTTTGCTGCTGCCTAACAAACTTGCTTCTCAGAAGCAGCTTGGAACTGGATGAGGAAAAGTGTAATTTTAGATCCTACCTTAAAACATTTTAAAAAAACTAAATCTGGGGCTTCTTATTGTGTGAAACTTATCTTAATAAACCCGTTTTTGTTTGCTTTGGAATGGTGTGTATGTGTGTGTGTGTGTGTGTGTGTGTGTGTGTGTGTGTGTGTGTGTGTGTGTAGGTGGGGGAGAAGGAGGAAGGAGTCATGTTTAAAAGCAAAATTAGCCAAAATCACTTGTGAATTCCTTTTGTTTAATAGCTTAGAGACATCTTCCTGTTGTTGTTTGTCAAGAATATTTCTAAGATTTTGTAAGCTTAGGGGTTTTCACAGCTAAGCTTTCTTCAAAAATGTGAAGTAAAAGAAATGAAAGAAGTCAGTGCAAATTGAAATGTCAAATGCTTCAAATAATTTAACTTAAAACCCAGTGAGATGATCTTCTTAAGCCTTTTCCAAAAGAAATCTTTGGGTAACAGAGGCCCTCCTTTGCTCCATGTATGGACATCTATTAAATATCTCACTGGATTAATTCTGAGCCTGAAAAGTTGGTTGTTTCCTGGAAGCAATTAGAGATGCTTAAAATTCAAATTTATGATCCATAGGAGAAACTTAAGTTTCAACTACTTTTCTTAGATTCAAAGGCTTTCTCCTCACTCGCCCTCTCGCCTCTTACCCCATATGTATTAAAAGAAAAAATCAGTTCATTTCTCAGCTTACAAAGTTTTTAAGAAACATGAGAACGTGTAAGTTTCTTTCAGTGGGAAGCACATAACATTTATGAAGTATTTCTTTTGGGATTACATCACAGTTTTATTTAATTTTTAGGACAAAAGTTAAATTCAATATTTGTGTATAAGCCAAGGGAAAATGTACCATAAACATAGGAATTTTGGGGTGAGTCAGAGTTCCAAGAATCCCAGATTTACTTAGACCATTTATATAGAGACAGGCTAAACCATTAGTCATCTAGTTCTCACTTTTTGCTTTTGCAATTAATTGCACCTAAAAATTAGCTTTCACCCAAATGATCAGATAGGCAGAGCAGGCTTTGGCAACTAGCATTAAAAATGGCTATTAGAATTATTGCCCAACTTTTGTGTACTTCCTAATCATATACCAAATATATCTTATAAGTTATTCCTCAACTAGACAACTAGGAGTGAAAAACCATTAAAATGAAGTGAGTGATTGAAGATTTCCTGTCACTGCAAAAGCACATTGTCTGCTTGCGTAAGGTTAAACCACTCAAATGGTATTTCAAATGGGCTTTGTTGAAAATTTATTCTTTACCTCAGAACGACAAATAATGTGTTTTGTTCTTCTCCAACCACCTTTTGTAGGATGAAGTCATTGCTGTTTCCGAAAAGGTGATTGTGAAGCTTGAAGACCTGGTCAAGTGGGTACATTCTGATTTTTCCAAGTGGAGATGTGGCCTCCGAGCTGGGTCCGTGAAAGCAGAGGCCTTGGGCAGGAATGGACAGAAGGAAGCTCTGCTGAAGTACAGGCAGTCGACCCTCAACAGTGGACTCAACTTCAAAGACGTTCTCAAGGAAAAGGCTGACCTGGGTAAATATAATTTGTACTTCTAAATTTAATGTGTGGGCATATACGATAACCTACCTTTTTTGTTGTAGGTTTTTCTAGAAATCCTGACATGTGTGTGTGTGTGTATATCTATATATAGTACATATTATCCCAATATATATAAAATCATATATATTTTATATTTATGTGTGTGTGTAATATATATATATATATATATATATATATATATATATATATATATATATATATATATATAATTTCTTTAACTTCAAAGGGGCCTGGCAATATGGATGGACGGATGACTAGGGGTGTAAGGGATAAGGTGGAGCTGTTAGATCACAGGACCGTCTATGTGTGGAGCCCTGTGCCAGAAACTAGCTGATATCACATGTGGTCTTAAGCAGCTTCCAATTGGTGTCAAGGCATGAGACTTAATTAGGGCACCTAAAATCGAATTAATGAAGAGTTTATATAGGTGTTCTAAGTAGATAGTATGCCATCTATGAATACCATGTTAGAATTTCATGTTTTAGGTTGGATGAAAAGCAAAGTAAGGAAGAAAGACAAGTTAGTGTGGAGCTGGAAGCAATGTGAAAGCTGGGAACTGTTGGTTGGCAACTCATGGCATTGGTTTCCCTGAGCTTTTAGCATTTAGTGATCACCCTCAACTACATATATTTTTTTTCTTTTTTTCCTTCTCCTCTTCCACTGTAACTTTAGAGGAGAACTTGTGATTTGGAGTAGTTATTCTAATTAGTGTTTGAATCCTGACTTTGCTGCTTATTTAGCTGTGTGGTGTTGGGCAAATAATTTAACCTCCAAGCCTCAGTTTCCCCCTTTCAAAAATATTGGAACTTGGTGAGGGGAGAAAGGAGGAGGTAAATGAAGGTGAAGGGGGTCAAATACATGGTGATGGAAGGAGAACTGACTCTGGGTGGTGAGCACACAATGTGATATATAGATGATGGATTACAGAATTGTACACCTGAAACCTACATACCTTTACTATCCACTGTCACCCCAATACACTTTAATTAAAAAAATATATATTGGAACTTTACCGAGTCACTGTGAGACAGATGTAGGATATAAAGGCTTGAGCACAGTGATTGGTGTATACAAGGGGCTCCATAATTCATTCTATTGCTTTTTCTTAACACTGTCTTCTGTAGTGACATTTTTGTGTCCTTTCCTTGTTTTCTTGTTCCTTCTGTTTGTATCTCCGTGTGGCGTCCCCTGACTTGACTCTCCTAGCATTGCTCAAGACCAAAGTTGTTGACCACTGATTTAGATGAGTTATTTCCTCTTTAGGCAAAGAGGAACTTCACTTTTAACATATTAAGGCATCTTTTTCTTTCATTCTAACACAATGCTGATTTTCATAGCCCTATTTCATGCCTTAATATGACAACTTCCTGTTTTTTGTTTTAATCTAGAATTTAACTATTAATATTACAACAAATGTAGCCTATCTTAATTGTCATAAGGAAACAGAATAGCACCCCTAACTGACTGTGTCTCTCATGTGGTTCTGGTTTGTGATGAGCTGTACTGTGTTTTGGGAATAGCATTAATATTTGCTTGCAATTTGAGTTTAATGATCAACCGTTTCCTGGCATCTTTTGGTAGATGTCAGACAGTAATATTTTGGACATGACAGCCTGATTGTCATGTGCACATTTAAAGAAAATAATTAATCTAGTGGTTTTCCTTTTAAAAACAAAATAACTTTTTTTTTTTTACAAATCTTTCCATCTATCCTATTGCACCTCTCAATTCTGTGAAGACAATGACGAGCGTTCTGACATGTGATAATGTTGAATAATCCATCTGTTTTGTTACTTACCTAATGTATGATCTAAATTGTATTGCTATTGTCTTGTTTTCCTTAACATTAAAACCTTTCTTTTGTTTGTTTGATTTGGTTTTTTTTTTTTAGTTATGGAATATACTGTTACTAATAAAAAACTAAACAGGAAACCCATGGGGGACAAAAGGATGTGTAGATGGTTAAGCTTGATGTCACACATATAAACAAGAGTATTTATAGCAGGCTTGTTTTATGTTTAAAATTGATAGTTTATTAATGAACATGAAGAGAAACCTAATCTCTTAATTCCATCAAAAGATTTAGAGGTTTTTGATCTTTCTGAATTCTAAAAAACGTCCATAATCTACATTTTGAGTAATTGATTCCAGAAGAAATTGGTTTATAGTGAATATTCAAAGTACTTAGTGGTTTTTAAATCTAGTTGTTCATCAGACACACTAGGGAAATTTAAAAAATAATACTGATTGCTGAGTCTGCTTCCCAGATTCTTTCTTCGGTAGGACTGAGGCAAGGCCAAGGAATGTTTGCTGATAAAAGGCATTCTAGGTAATTCTAATTTTGGGGGGGGGGGAGCAGGGTAAGGGGGCGTCTCATTTGGGGACAGCTTTACATTAGTGCTGAGGAAGGAAAAATATCAACAGGAGATTTGATTGGGAGGCTCTTCTCTGCTGAGCAAGAAACACCATGCACTTTTTCTCCTTTTTTTTTTTTTTAAATGTAAAATACCCCTTTAAGGATAGAATTTGGGGCCTTGAAATTCTACTCAGTTGGTATGAACTGTGGGGAATTTGAGACAAATAGCTTTTGTAATTGGAATGCACACTGTGTTGTAATAATGTGGAAAGAGAAACAAAAAACTTTCCTTAATGTAATGAGTTTCCATTATCTGCTTGATCTACGGTTTACAAGCCTACATTGTTAGGGTTTATATTGGGGAGACAGGGGGTGTCATTTGCTGTTTGCATTCCTGTCCCAGCAACTTTCTCTTCAACCTCTTCCCTTTTCTGTCTGCAACATCAAAATATTTGTTGTCTGTACTTTTCTTTCTACACAGTGGTTTTCTTATCTCTCTTTCTCTTGGCCACACTAAAACCACTTCCAATACCACATTGTTAATGGAAGTTCACACACTTATTAGGTTTTTCCTTCTGTAGAGCCCTTCCAATTCCTCATTGTTCTTCCCAAAGAAAGAAGATGAACTCTGAGATTACTTAAGACCCCCCTCTTTTTTTTTCTGGTGGAAGTAAGCAAAGTATGGAAAGATCTCACCTTTCTGTGGATAAAGTAAAACTCCAATATGTTATTTTTTCAATTGAGTTATTTCATCATATTAAAACGTCAGGAATAACAAAATAATTAGGTTGACTCTTACAGAAGAGATTTTTACCATATAAAAGCTAAAAAGCTTTTCTTGCTCAGTGCTTAGGTAGAAGAATAAATTCCTTTTAATCTCAGTTTGTGTCACTTCCTGTCTCTCTCTGAATAGTAAAAAAAAACAAAAAAAACCAAGAATGTTCTCACAAAAGTGTGACTGCCAACAAATTAATACTCCACAAAGAGAAACTCTGCCCCAAATGGCAGCTTCCAATAACTGCTCTGATTCAAATCACCAGTCTCCTTTTTTTAATCCCCTTCCCCTTCAAGGACAATATTTGCAGATGTCATATTTGCTTTTTAAAAATCTCTGGAGTTCTCATTTAAGATTCCAAATGACTGGTGACTAAAAGTACAGATGTAGGTAGTGGGAAAACTAATGATCTTAAACAGCACTTCTGAGATGAGGCCTTCCTCCTCTTTGTCCTTTTCAAAGAAAGAAAGTTCAATATGAAACCAGTTCAAATTGTGACTGTACTCGGTGAGATGTTTTACCTTCTTTCAGACAGTTTCATACTGAAGTCTATACAAAAAAATAACTATGTTAAAATAGAAGGGTTAAGGAATGTATTATTCATAAGCATAACGAACGCAGGAACCTGTTTTTCCAGAAGAATCTGGTTGATTAAATCATTCACTGCACAAGCCTCTAGTTATTTATTTTTGTCTTTAGAATTACAGTACTTAGCTTTTGTAATAAAGTGGACTTAATACCCATATTTGGTATGGCAGTTGGAAGTAACCAAATAAAGAATTATTTTTATTTTACAAAAATTTTAGCATCTAAGGAATATAAACACTATCAGTTAAATGTAGCAAACTTGCATTTTTTTATTCCTTGGGCTATAGTTTGAAAAAAAAATCGAATTATTTTACATAACACTGCTTCTTACAGAGTTCCTTTAAGTGAAGTATGAAAGCTGCAGTGTAAGCTTTATTGGCCTATAAATATGTCATTATAGTTGGACTACATTTATATGCTTTGGATTGTTGTTTAAGCCAAGAAAATATGTCTCTACAGGTTGACTTTTTATTGAAACCCTTTGAGGCATACAACAGAATGTATTTTAGGCCAAGGTTATTAAAACAGCATTTTCATTTTTTTGCAGCAGACTCATTGTCAATTATGCTGCCATAAACTGTCTGTGGATGGGCAGTTATGAATGGCTTCATCTCCAAATGTGTCTTTAGAAAAAGAAAGAAAAGATAGAGGAGTCTGAGCTGAAATCAAGAAAAGAGACCAAAAGATGTGGGTGTGGGTATGGCTGAATTTAATGATGGGGGTTCCCTCACTTCAATTTCTGTTTCTAAAGTCTCATCAGATAGAGAAATAATCGCTTTCCCTGTCCCTTCTGTTGCTGAGACATCTACTGTACTGTGGGGAATAGACAGCATGGTGGTGTTGAAAGAGCAGCAGATGGGATGTCAGGAGAACCTAGGCTGTACCTGTAGATATTGTCGCTCACTGGAGAAGTCGCTGTATGTTTACAAGTTCAATTTTTTTTGTGTATAAAATGGGGAACGGTGTGTACCTGGCTTTATCTTATTAAATTTTTTGAGAAGATCAACTGAGAAAAAATTAATATCTATGGGAGTATTTATGCTGAAGTGTGAGATGGTATCATCATCATTTTATTACTAGAAGGATGTTCTCTGTGACAGGGAGCTACATAGTACAGTGTTAGCTTATTTGTCCCTCTTGAATTTCCCTAATCACACATTCAAGTGCTTAGGGCAGGGTTTACTCTCAGTACTATCTGCCTAGGTAGAAGACTATTATTAACATCCTTCAGATCCTTGCTTTTACTTACATATATTTTATAATATAGATTACCGTATTTCCCCATGTATAAGATGCATCCTTTTTCGAAAAATTTGGGGTCTAAAAACTGGGTATACCTTGTTCAATGGTTGCATATTTTTTTACTTACATTTCCCGCTTTTTTGGCGCTTGTTTTTGCGCTCATACAACCACTGTATAAGATGCACCCAATTTTTAGACCCCAAATTTTTCGAAAAAGGGTGCATCTTATACATGGGGAAATACAGTAAATATAAAATATATAAATATGTTTCATGCATTTCTTTATACAGAGATATATTTATATTTTATAATATATAACTTTTCTCCTCTCAAAAATTCTGTCAAAATAAGCTGGGCCATAAGTGGCTGCCAGTACTGTAAGTAACTTCTCAGGTTCTCTTACTTAGAAATTAATTATAGTCTTTGTTTGGAAATTCTGAAGGCCTTGTATTCAAATGGTGGTTCAGGATCACTTTTGACTTTGATATGTCAAGCTGCGTCCTGGGATATGGCTATGGGAAGGATTCTCGCTCTGTGTTGAAGAAAGAGAACAGTCTAAATAAATGTCTCTGACAGTTTTTCATAATAAGGATTTTTCACTTGAGACATCTGATGAACTTAATTAGGATTGAAAACATGCTTCTTTCTATGGTACCCCTTTTCTTCTTTCCTTCCTTCCTTTCTAAATGTAAACTTTGTATGTGTATTAAACAGTCTTGTGAGGGTATTTGTTGCTTATATTTTAACTTGCATTGCAGGGCTAGCTATACCATTTTCCTTAAGATAGAAACTTGGGAGGTTTCTCAGATGATATATTGTTGAATTATTTTATTCATGAACATGAGGAATCCCTACAAAAGGGCCTCTTCACTAAAACAGATTTGGCCTTTATGGTATCCTTGAGTTCAAAATACAAATCAATTACATATGGGGCTTATCAAACATTCATAAAGACACTTTCCAAAGGATTTTCTCACAAGGTTCTCTGACAATATTGTTGTGTGAACCAGGCATTCTTTAAATAATCTAATCATAGCAGTTCATATTGGAGAAGAATGCTTGCTGTCCAAGTGCCAACATGGCTCTTTCTTCAAGTGGTTGCTTCATGCCCTTGTAAAGTGACAGCCCAAAGGACCTTTGACAGAAGCAAGTTCACACTTCCAGGAGTCTGCGTCTAAGACATTCAAAGCTTGGAACAACTTAGTGACAGGATATTTTCTAAGAACATTGGGACACACATGGGAGGTTATCCTATTTCATTTCAACGTTAAAATTCAGCTTGGCCATCTAATCAGATAGTTGAACATTGTCCTGCAATAATGAGCTATCTCAGCTATTCCATCTGGAAGGGAAGTCTTTGTAAAATCTAACTGTGTGTGAGCCATTTAACAGCTGGTCATCAATACTGCAGTCTAGAGATTCACGCTGCCATCACTCAAAAAGCCTCATGCCAAGTTGAGACCCTTTTACTTGGAATGTCTGTTGACTTGCAGGTCTCTTAGTGTTTTCTTGAGTGATGAATGCTGTTTAGAACACCAGATTCATATTTTCATTTGATGATGGATAGTCAACCAAAGAGAAGATTGTAGAGTTTAAGAATTGATGTGTACTTGTAGAATTGAAGATGTGGCAGCCGTGGGGGGAGGGCGGGGGGAGTGAAAGTCGAACTCTCAATGCTCTTTTGATTATTCAGGCTACCAGTATTTACCTCTTGGATACAATGTATGAACAAGGTAAGAAACTCATGCTTTTGTGGAGCTCTTCATAGAATTGTCAGGCTGGACATTGGTACAGTTGATGTTTCCTCCCCCCTTTCCTCGAAATAGTACCTGAATCCTCTCTTTATTTGACTACACAACCCCAATTTTAAAAATTCTTCCCCAGGACATGGTTTCAAAATCCCTTACTGCCCTGGTTATTCATCTGAGGATACACTTTGGGTGTTCTTTATGCAAGTTTACCCATTTACATTGTATGAGTTCATCTTGCTAAGAACCCTAGGAGCCAGACTAGGAGTGGCTTCCAGTGGAGAGGCCATGGTACATCCATCAGGCTTGGCACCCTCCAGGTAGGACATCACACTGGCAAAATTATTAGAGTCTTTCCTAGAGCTATATGGTCTTGACTTTTCTATTCCTCAAAACAAAAGTTATTCAGCCACTACACCTCCTGAAGTTTAGTTATGTGTTTGTTTGTTTGTTTGTTTTTAACAGTATTAAATGTAGACTGTTATCTAATAAATATCATTGTCAACTAATCTGGCAGGAGCCACTGTGGCTCCGAATCAGTGCTTCTGTAATTCCTGTACTGGTATACTCTAGCATTTAGAGTCAATTTACCCAAGTTGGTTTTTGCATCAGTAAAGGTCCACGGTTTAATACTAGCCTGGTGTCCCGCTTGTTTAAGCTGCTCTGATCAAATAAGATAAAAACCAACAAGTCTTCCCTAAATGATCATATTGGCAGTTTAATTCATTATCATCCTCCTGGACTCCTACTGTTCTTGCTCTTTTTGTTGTTGTTTTGGTTGTGTGTTTTTTCCTGGTGTTTTGTCTTGATCATATGGCCATTATCTGTGATAAAAATACCACAATGGAGAAGGCAACCAACCATACATTTGTTTTAGCTTTATTCATGAGAAACATTAATTTCACAATGAAATACCTGTGGTGGTAACCACCTAATTGGAAGATAACCAAAAATGGAGAAAATTCAGCTGTAGTCTGAGTCCCTTGCTATGTATGATATCACCTTTAGTTTCTGGTTACATACCTGGGGTCTACTGGAAAAAGTCTTTTAAGCTCTCCTGACTTCTTATAAACACATACGTTTCTGGTATCATAGATAGATTGGGAAACTCGAAGCAATAATTCTGTTTGCATTTGGTGCTAGGAGTCTACTGTGAGGAAGTACTTCCACGATGGTGTATTAAATATCTTTTGAAAGTAAAACATTGACTCTGTGCCTCAAATATGCTTTAAAAATGAGGTTTGATTCAATAGTTCCCCTTCCAGTGGGAGCTACATAATGCTTTTCTCCTTTTATTGTAACTCCAAATGTTTTTTTGTTTGCTTTCTGCCTCTCATCTCTTTAGCCATTGAACAACTATGGATGGTAGGCCATTCTTATGGCTGTTATCATGATAACATCACTTTGGAACACAGAGCACATACATCCGACATGTGAATTGATGTGGCTTTTCCAGAGGATTTTGTAAGCAGATATTTGATTTGGGCATTTAGGCTTAATTCTCTTTAGTATTGACGCTGATTCTTCCAAACAGCTCATTTGTCTTTTAGAGTACTTTAAATGTGAGGTTTTATTGCAAAACATTAATTTTCCTTAATGTCAAAGATTCACTCCCCTGCTCTCCTCTAACATGTCGTGTTTAAGTTTGTAATTTGTACAGGTCACTGCAGAGGAAAACTGAAGTTTGGACTTTTACCCCATTTTAATAAATATATTTATTTAGGACAGACTGGAATAATAGTGGGTTTTCAAAGGCTTTGCAAAGTGCTTCATGTACAGCACTGGCTGAGCAAATAGTGCTGTCCGTTGTGGGTTTTCCTCGTTGCCTTATCCTGTGTACTTGGATGAAGTGGCGTTGTTTTTTCTTCCTTAAAATTCCAGAGCTATACCGTGCCTTGAACTCATTTCCTCTGGACCTCTCTACTTGCCTTTTCAATTTTTAATTATTTCTAGCATCATTTATATTCTCACCATCTTTTAAATATTAGTTTGCAGCCTGTCCCTGCCCCCTCCAATCCTTTGATACCCACACGCCTACTGCATAAAATACAAATGTACGCAAGCATCCAGTGAACTCCATTTCTTTTCTATTAAATACCTTTCATGTAATACTCCCAAAGTCATTCATGTTTGTATTAGAAAATGTAGGCAATACAGACAAACAAAAAGCAGAAAAATATGTTGCTTATTTTCACCCACCCAGAAGTAATGACTGTTAGCATTTTTATTTATCTATATGCCAGTGAATATGAATGTTATATAGACAAGAATTCATATGCATATTCTTTTTCCCCATAAAAATGAAACTTGTATCTTCCCCCACCCCCCATTTAAATTTGTACAGGTGAATGTGACAATGCTTCCAATATTCGACACTGTTTCTTTCTGCCTGCATAGTGTTTCCTTATAGCGGTGTTTCTATTGTTGGACATTTCAGTTGCTTCTGTTTTACCACACACTGTGAACTTTTGTAGCTCTGCACATATCCACGACTATTTCCTTATACAGTACATTCGTAGAGGTGGAATTGCCAGCTCAAAGTGCACACAGAATGTTAAAACAGCCTATCTCGCCACTTTATCTCCCATTTCTTATGTAAACCTTCTGCTCTAGCCTAACTAGTCTAACTGCTTGGTCTTCTTTGTCTTTAATCACATAGACCCATTCCCCTGTCCCCCATACCTCCAGTATGTTTTGAATGGCTCATTGCCTTGGCCCATGCGTGGAATGCACCTTCCAGGACTCTTACCTGTAGAAATTCTTTCTTTTCTTTAAAATTCAGTTGAAACCCCCGTAGCCATTCAGCTCACGGGATTTTCCCTCCTTACGGGGCTCTTATCACACGTAGTGTCGCTACCACATTATTGAGCACCGTACTCTATAACTGTCAATATAATGCAGTATCTTTTTTTTAATGTGTTTGTCTTATCTTCTGAGTAACAGTCTTAACTCTCTATCATGTAGGCACTCAAACTTCAAAGCTATGCCTAGTAGGTTAAGTAAACATGCGATTTTTTATGATCAACCTCCTCAGAAATCCCTGGAGTTCTCTGCTCTGAGTCTACTGGGAACACTTATATGGGTTTAATGGTTGACGTCTTTGCCCGCACTTCCTGGGACCCTCTCTAGTGGAGGCTCTGTCTCATTGGTAGCGGGTAGGAGAAGCAACATACTTGTGGTATTTCGTTTCTAAGTATTCTTGGCTTCATTCATAGTCAACCAGCTATAGACTCATCCTAGGAAACTTATTGAGAGAGCTTTTGAACATGCTCGAAGCTAGTCTGTTGCCTGAGGATTTTTGGTATTGTCGGGGTTCGTTGTGTGTGGACATTTTACATATTAATACTGGCATTTATTAACTTCTCTCTTCCTCAAAGGAATCTTTTTCATGTTTCAGGATTATAGCAATGACAAAAATGTGCAGGGAACTAAACCAATCTAGACTGGACTTGTTCTGCTTTATCTTTTTTATTATCAGCTTGATTGTAATCTTTTTTTTCTTTTCTTGTTTTTTTAGGTTCTTAAGGAGATAGTTTTAGCACAACATCTAATGCTTCTTATTCTAGGCATTTGTGCTGTTTTAGTCCTCACCTCCCTTAAAATGATTACTTGCTAATCATGGTGCAGGGTATTCTCTACCTTCCAACTATACAGTCTACTTTTTTGGTTCACAAAGGAAGTATTCTTTTAGGCTCTAAAAAAAACCCATGCTGCGTGCCTGCCCTATTCACTCAATAAGAAATAAAACATTGTTTTCATAGCTGTGCTGATAATAAGGCAGATTTCAAAGCATGATGAAACGTATACTTTTCTAGTAGAGAAAAACCTATAGTTACCTGGCTAATTACCCATCACGTGATGGCTGTGTGTAAATATAGGCTTTTCACATGTGGGTTTCTATTTTTTTTTTTAATTGAGAATGCTCATTTAGTCCCCATTGTTTTGTATTAATGTTTTCAATCAAAAGTTTAGAAGAATGAGCAAACATAGAAGCTACCATTTTAGAGTGGCTTCTTTTTGACCACTGTACCTTAAAACCTTTGTAGCATGGACTTTAAAACAACACAACACTGGATTCAAACCCTTGCTGCATAAGCTATATGACTTTAAAAATTGTAATTCTGCTTTGATTTCTTCTCTGTGAAACAGAGTTCACAATACATGTCTTACAGGGCTGGGGAAGATTGGATTAGACCTCATATGGGGACTCACCAAGCATACAATGGGAGCATTTCATCAAGAACATTAGTTTCCTTTTCTCTTCCCTTTAGAAAAGTAAACCTGACAAAATGCTCTGTTTTCCCCAAAGAAAGTAAAAGAATACCAAGTAAAAGAATGCAACATAAAAGAATACCAAGATATAGATAATAGAAGTGATGTGACTTGAGGTTAATTCACACACATTTGAGTATCTATTACAAGGCACTGAAATTGACTCAGGGTTAAATAAGCCATGATTGCAGTTTTCTAGGGGTCTGGAAAACCTCGAGTGTTATTTCGAAGTGATTTGAATGTGATGTTTTAAAATGTAATTTTCTGTTCTAGAACTTACCTGTGTGTATTGTCCTACAAACCATCTGCTTGTATTTTCTCTGGTTACTCTTAGATCTTTAGATCTTCGATGATTAACTGCTGATTCTAGTTGGTTAGAAAATTTGGTGCCAGGAGTTCCAACATACTTTGGGATATCACAAGTGAAATATGTGACTTACTGGCCTCATCTGATGCTTCTCTGGCAGTGAGCTGGCTAGTCTTGTGGTTTATTGGATGTGTATTGGTAGGTGTATGATGCTGGTGTGTTTGTGGGGTGGTCCAAACTGGAAATCCCATTTGTGCCTAATTATTTCAAAAGACACCAAACCACATTGCTAAGGCCATGGTTTCGTGTATCATTTTCTCTTGGAGGTTATAAGCAAACATTTTCAGTCTACATCAGGACAGCCTGCATTGTGCTGCGGTAACAAACATCTCCAAAATCAAAGTGGCTTAACACAAGAAAGGTTTATTTCTTGTTTGTTCACAGTTCCTTGTGGTGTACAGGGCTCTACAGAGCAAGCTTTCCCTCTGTGAGACTACATATTGGACTTCTCATATGCTTATCTGCTCATAAGATGGGGAAAAGAGAAATGCAGAGTAGAGTCCTGGCAATTAAATGTTTACACTCAGTAGTAACATGAAGCAACACGCATTACTTCTACTCACATTTCGTTAGTCAACAAAGTGATTCATTCCATTCTCATGTTTTACTTCAAGGAGGATATATAATCCTATAGCATTCTTGGAAGGAGAGGAAAATTGAATGTTGTGTGAGCATCTGAAATATTTCACACATGCCCTTAGGATAATGATAAATCTCATAGAATAATGAAATCTCAGGGTTGATAATCTAGTTAGAAGATTCTAGTTATGACATCTTTCCTGCACTGACTACTTCTTAAATATCCTCTGCAAAAGTCTTGATTAGTTGACTTTTTAAATATTTTCAATGATTGGGAACTCATTACTTTCTGATGCAGTTGCATTCCATCTTTGATTCAATTCTGTGTTAGAAATTCTTACTTTTGATGAATTAAATTTGAAATGTATGGCTTATAGTATAGACTATTGTACTAAAGGTGTATATTATTGCTCCTAGTTCCATTCTTGTAACAACAGAGAACAAATTAAAATTTTCTCGTTCTTGAGAGTGTTTCAAATATTGAACATAGCTGCCCTGCCCTCAATTTTCCATTCTCCAGGTCAAACACCAACAGCCTCAATCCCACATACCTTATGAAGGACTTCTAGTTCCTTCATATTTCCGGTAGTCCCTGCCCAGAGGAATCTAAATTCTCTCTACCACTCTCAGAGTGCAGCCGTATTTGTCTGTCTTTAAAGAAAATATAGTGCTTCTATCTGTTTTCTTCTTTAATTTTACTTTTTATACAATACATGTAAAAACGTAAAGCATTCATGAGTAAAAGTCCTTCACCACCTCCTTTCCAATTCTGCTCCTTCTCCCAGAATTAACAATGGCTGACAATTGGTGGTTATTCCTCCAGTTATCTGTGTGTGTGAACTGTTTTGCTTTAAAAATAGGATCTTACTGTGTACATTATTTTGCAAGTGTGCTGTCCGGAATGGTAGACACCAACCACATATAGCTGTTGAGCCCTTGAAATGTGGCTACTGCAACAGAGAGACTGCGTTTTTAATTTTATTTAATTGTAATTAATTTCAGTGTAAAATTAAAAACTGAAGCCGTGTTAAATATTTTTTTGTTAAAAATAACTTTATTGTTTTGGTAGGACTACATGTCATGTTAACTATTGAATATTTAGCATGCAAATTGGATGTGCTATAAGTGTAAAACACACACCAGATTTCAAAAACTTAGCATAAAAAGGAATATATATCCCATTAATAATTCTTATATTGGTCCCATGTTGAAATAATATTTTTGATATGTGGGGTTAAGTAAAATGTATTACTGCAATTAAATTTACCTTTTCCTTTCAATTTTTTTAATGTGGCTACTAGAAAATTTTACATTATATATGTAGCTCACATGATATTTATATTGGACAGAGCTGATCTAGGAGATTTGGACAGCTGTGATGTTTCGCCAACCCTTTTATTTTGAAGTGGAATCACTGTTGTATGCATTTACCGTGTACTTAAGGAGGCCAGGGCACCATACTGGTCACAGAAGGAAGATGAAGATGAAAGAGACACCGTCTCCGCCCTCAGGAGCTCCTAGTGTGGCAGGACAGACACAATTAAGTTATAATATAGAGTTTAGCCATCCATCTGCAAGAAGGTAAGCAAAGTACACTGGGAGCATAGAAGAAGGTTCCTGAGTACATGTGTTATGTGTGAACAAACCTGTAAATGCTTGAAGAGCAGGGATTATGACCCTCTTTTCTTTGGCAGCAATCTGATATACATGATTGTTGAATGAATGAGAGATCCCCATCCTGTGTGATCTCTCTGTTCTACCAGGATCTTACTAGACATGAAGAAGCTTGTGGTCATTTCTGCCTTAGATCTTTCTTGAAGTACCTATGCCTCCCAGTAGGAACTTAGACTTAGTTCAAACTTGGTTTTCCAGACAGAATTCCTGTGTTTGATGTTAAGTGCTGACCTTTCATTATCTCCAATAAATACATAGTTATTCATATCAAGCTTGTCTGGCAAGCAAGAGAAATACATATTATATATACTCCTTGTTAAAATTCCTAATATTTTGCCAAAGCTTTAGCACCTCCACCCAGAAAGCGTTCTGAGATGTTGAAGGGAAGATAATTAAGCTTAAGGCTCTTTCTTGATTTATTTGGATTTATACTGTTTCATTTGTTTCATAATGAAGAAGGTGTTTCATGCCTACCAATGCATTCTCTGGTGATAAAAGGCTATTAGTTGAAACTCAAAATATTAAGTCTTTATCATTTCATTGGGTGTCCTTGATTCATCAAAGCAATATTTTCATATCATATTCTTAGTGTGTATTACCTACATGCTAAGAAAAAAAGTTAGCAATTTTAGATTGCAAACGATAGAACTTTTCCATGAAAATGTCAACTTTCTGCCTGGTTACATTATTCATGGTTACAAATGGAGCTCGTACAGTTAATCAAATCATTTCATATGAAACAATTTCTCCCGAAAGCAGTGTGAATAGCGGATCTCACAAAATCAGACAATTCATCCTGGGCAGAGCTTTCTGGCTGAGTAGAACTTCCCCTGCTGAGTCTGTTCTGAGAGTTAAGGTAGGGGTGGTATGGAATCTATACTCTAGATAGCAGGATTGGGGGTTGGCAGGACGTGTACTGATAATCATCTGTTGCCCCCCCCAGCCCCCTAAACTATAACTTAATATATGTTAAGTGCCCGAATGTTCTGATGGGGAATCATCTGAGTCACGGGTTCTTAATTAAGGACCCCTGGATAAATTTTTGTGGAGGTGCCTAACCATCCCCCAAATCTTCATGCAAAAATTCCATATGTAATTTTCCATTTTCTTTGGAAACCATGCATAGCATCCATCTGATTCTGAAAGAGATCTGTGTTGATAAAGAGGTTATGAAATACTTTTTCAATGCCCGATTATCAATTACCCCTCTCCCCAAAAAACCACCCCTCAGGTATTCCCACTGAGTTTTATTTCCTGCCTTCTCCTAGTAGTCCATGCGCAGGTGATGGGAAAGACAGTTGGATTGGCTTGTTCTGATGGTGCTTACACCTTTCTGGAAGGTGGTGGCCTAGATGAGTTTGAGAGTCTAAAGAGCACCATGGACTCCCTCCCCAGAATACAAACGCCCACAAAATTGGAATGACATTTGAGGACATTCATGGACGTCCTCCTGAAATTGGTCTTTGACTCAGGTAAAGACTGCTGGTTGATTCCCTTGAAAGAGGACATAATTGTCATGCTACGAAGAAGAGAAAGGAGGACGATGTGTGTCCACCCACAAGGTTGGTGGGATTCCACTTCCCGATATAAGGATTTCTGGTTTCCATGCATGTGTGGCAGGGAAGAGCCTGCCACCCTCATCTCAGGTATTTTTCTTTTACATTTTCAAATTAGAAATTTTGACAGCAGGGATGGGCAATAGGTAATTCTTACTTTCTTACTTTCTGCTCTCTGGATAACTGGATGTGCTATGGACACGTTGTATGCTTATTAGTTACTTTCTTTTGAGAGTGCTCTAGAGAGACTTGCAATAGTGGGAAGCCCTCTCTGGAAACTCCTTTTGGTGAAGTAGAGCACCCTCTTGTAATGTAAATATACATTTCATATGGCTTAGATTTTATATGTCATCTTTTCATAATATGTAGCCAGCCTAAGGATTTATTGGAAAGGCTTTTTGTCAAAAAAGTGGCCACCTCTAACAGCAATTTGTTTATTGTGTGAATCAACCTCATGTTGAATATTCTAAATATTCATAAAATAATGACTTTTTGTTTTTTACTAGGGAGCTCTGCATATTGTTTATGGGTATAAATTTGGGTCTATTTCCTGGGAGCATGAGTTGGAGCTCAAGATGACAAACCTTTTTTTTTTTTTAATCCTGATCAAGACCCCATCTGCCATTTACTAGACTAAACTACTTACAGGGAAGGGATGAGGGGCCTTCCCCTTTTTTTTTTTTTTTTAGCTGAGCCATCCTGCCACCTGTTGGCAGCTCAGCAGCAGCTCAGCTCGGGTCGGGAATCGAACCGCTTTTAGCTCAGAGCTCACACTCTTGAGCGAGCTCTTAACCAACTGAGCCACTTAGCTGCCCCCCTCCAATTTTTAATCTGAGATATTGTCTGGCATGTGGTAGGTGCTCAATATATATGTTGGACGAATGGATAGATGACTAGGCTTTAAATCTTATACCTAGAGGCCACATAATGTAATGGTAGATGTCTAGCAGACCTGGACTTGAACCCTGGCTCCCCAATTAAAAAAAAAGTCTGTATAATAATTCCTACCTCACAGGAATATGTTGTAGGATTTAATAACATATTGAATTCCATGTGCTTAAGACAGTGTCTGACACAATAAAGCATTTGATAAATGGTAGCATTATGAAAGTCTTAGGCCTTAAATTAGAATATCCTAGGCTTCAGTCACTTTTACAAACCAATGTTACAATTTTTGTCATATCGATAACTCCCTATTTTATTATTTACTTAATATTTTTCTTTAACTGCTTTTTTTTACTTATACAACTTTATTTAATAGGAAATTTTATATTACCACTGTAAATGGAAAACATATCACTTGCTATAAATAACAGTGAAGTTAAATATATAACTCTTAAAATTAAAAAAAATATGTTTATCCATGTACCACCTAAAATTGACTTGGGTACCACTAGTGGATACCACACTTAAGTCATTTCCTTTGAGGCTTTTCTTTTGGGCAATAGCCCAGCCTAGGTTATTGATAGCAATGAGACCTGCTCAGGCTGTGGCAAGCCTCATGTCAACAGCAGGCTGGGAAGGGTTGGAACCAGTTGCACTGAATTAATCTATAGACTCAGAAGTGTAACTGCCACACAGATGTGAAGTCTGAAAATAGGCACCATGCACCTGCCCCTTTTGCGTTTCTATTACAGTGTTAATTGAGCACCAATAGATTCGATGCTGTAGGAACAATAGAATAAAGGCATGAATGTTACCTTTGAGATGCCTGGACTCTTATGCATGGTATGATACTCAGCCCCTGGTTAGGGATGTGGATTTAAGAATCTCAACTCTTGGCAGTTTTTGCACGTGGAAAAGGGAAATTCTTATTACTACTAATCGGCCCCAAACAGTGAGTGCATAACCTTGCAATATTGAGTCCTGGGTAAAACTGGCTTCTTTAGAAGTGTGCCTAGCCAAAGGTAATTTGCTGAGATTGAATCCTTCAGATTGACTAGATTAGAACAACTCCCTTGCCTACCCGTTGGGTTCAAACTACGCAAAAGGAAATAAACACTGCTCTAAAAGGGAGTGTACTTTAGTGGCAGACGAAAAACAAAGGTGAAGGCTCACATCTGTGCTGTGTTGCATAATTGATAGAAGCTGCAGCACCACTGGAAACAGGCTCACCGTCCATATTCCTCTCCTCATTATTTAAATACAAACAGCAAGTTTTAGGATGCCTGTTAAAGACTCAGGCCTGGTGGTACCCTCAGCATTACATATGGCCTGGGAAATGGCTCAGGATGTGTCTGCCAGCAGTCTGACACCAACAACGTACTGAAGACCATCCTCAATTTGACTGTGCTCTAATCTTTATGCTATGAAAGAACAAGATAATTCCGCTGAGTGTCATGCCATTAGCTAGAAATACCTTGGTTTTGTATATAAATATTACTAAAGGTAAATGAATCATTAAAACCAGTAGCATAAAATATTTGATAAACGCACTCCTAAAGTTTGGACTAGAATACATTTTACCATCCAAGCAGTACCTTAATCCATCGGCCGGTGGTATTAGTTGTCCATGTAAGTCGCCAACAAAGAATTTATGGTCTTAGAGTAAATGATTGGTAATTGGGACTTACACAGTTATAAATACAGAGCAGGGATTTGGCGATATCATAATAAACCACAAGAGAAGCGAGAGTGGTTTCTTATGTTAGCAGGATCTTGAGAAATATTTAGAGCTGTGTTCTCAGCACCACAGATATTTTTTTATTGGGTGGGGGTGCGCAGCAACTGGTGTTTTATCAAAAAATGCGCAACTCTTTTCCATTAGGGCCAGTGGGAGTGTACTATCTAGAGGCGATTAGGCCCTTGGTTAGTATAACGCACACATCTTTTAACAAGCAGAATATATACTTCAAGAAAAATAAGATAGTCCCTCCTGTCCCTCTGTTAGTTCCCTCATTTCCAGTCCTGTTCCTTTGAATGAGGTTAGTATAAATGAAAAAAAAAAAAACAAAAAAAAACCCCACAACTGACTGGTCCCGGGCCTGTCAGCTTCTTGTCCCCAGTTTGGCTGGTTTCGCTCCATTTCAGATTCTAAGAAGTAAAGCATTCATCATTCTAGCCTTAGACTTTGTTTCCCTGCCTTGTCACCTGCCGCTCTGCTAATAGCAGAGACACTGAAAGGAGTACCAACCCACACTTGCCTCCTGGCTTCGCTCACAGCCGCAGGATGGCCTGTCAGTGGGACCGCGAGAGCTAGACTGAGTCTAGGATCGCAGCTGTGCGACATTGTGGCAGTGTCTCAGTTGAAGCTATCCAGCCTACAGCTGAGCTATAGGCTCGCGTCACTGCCCAGCAGGACCGGCCTGGCCAAGCATCTTATATTTCACTAAGGAGCAAGACAATTCTTTGTAAAGTCCACTAGTCCCCCAGAAAGTTCCATGAGAAATGATGCATGCCAAGCGATGGAGGATGTTGAGAATTGCTTTCAGCCTCTTGGCTGCACTCTTGACTTCCGTGCCTGTATCTTGGTTTCTGGAGACTTCGATCACCCCTGACTATGCTGTTTCTTGAGCTCCTTCTGTGTGCATTTACTATAATTGCAGCCAGTATGTGCAAGGCACTGGGAAATAAATGACCTGTGCAGTCAACACACCTACATTGATGTCATTAGCAACAGTTAGTTAACGGAACTTAACAGGCAGGGACAGATGTGCCTGGTGTGAAAAACATCGTCAGGATCTGCCTTAAAATAATTTTACTCTTGTGCATTTTTGTGGTCCTCAAATCCCTTTCAGAGCTGCACCTTTCTTGATTTTGAAGTCTAGAATCAAATACAGAGTCCAACTTACTGGATAATCAGATAGACTCAAGGGTGAAAATCAGTCCATTAACAACAATAGGGGACATACCTGCACCAGTCAAAATAGATACACACCTGAGGGCTAGAGCAGCAAGCAGGGGCTCCTGGTGTGGCCAGGAGTGAGTCCTGCGGGGCCTGGACTCGGGGTGGGGGTGGGGTGTCTTGGATCTCCCAAGGGAGGACCCAGGGATGTGGGAAAGGAAGCTGGGAACCCTGCGGAGGGGTGGCAGCAGTGGCTATTTACTAACCTGCATGTAAGTCTTTGGGTGTTTAACCTGGCGAGGCCATCAAGCTGTGTACCAGCTGAGGGGGAGCCCTCCCTGGTGTCCTGGGGTCAGTGTGTTAGCACAAGGACAAAAATCCTTCGAGATTCTGTTTGTAGCTTACTGGAAGCCCACCCTACAATGCTTAACTGAATAGTATTCTTCAAAATACACTGACTAAAAATAGCTTCATCTGCAGTGTGAACATAGTTTCATATTTATACTAGCATCTGGCCTAAGGAATTGAATACTCCATTCTTTAAATAGCTTCACTCCAGCTCTTGAATACTCGGAGAAGAAAATTTCCCCCAGTCAAACACCTTGTTTACATAGCCATGTTTACATGCAAACAAGCTCCCTGTTTAAAATGCAAAGGAATATTAACTTGGGAGGTAATAGTTCTTTGGGGTAGCCTTTTTTGGGGGAGAGGGTAAGAGAAAGAGGTGTTGAATAGAGAATAAATTTCAAATATGTCCATTTGGTAAAAAAAAAAAAATTCCTGAGACATCTACACTGTTTAAATTTTTGTATTTTATGAAATTTGATTCACAAACGTATAAATCGTCTGTGTGAATTTGTGGTGCCTTCTTATCATCATATGTGAAGCCAGTTAGAAGAGAGTTCTTGGGAAGAAAAATTTATGCTGCTGCTAATGCCCAACAATAATAGAAATATAAGCCTAGATATACTTTAACTTTTTCTACCAGCAAATGCTTTGGGGCCAGAAATCATTTGCCAGCAGGCAATGAATGTACTTTTGTTAGTCTTAGGGGGATACTAATGGTTAGTCCCCATGAAGAAAAACGTGAAAATAACACACTAAAAGGTAAACATTACGAATGGATGGCTAATGATTAGCTGTTATAGTCCAAAGGGTCAGGGTATTTTTTTTTATAGTTTTATGACCCTTGCCCAGCCTTTATTGAAAGAACATTGTATATTCAGAGTTATATATTTCAAAGTTGCACCTCCTTTGAACATCCTTCTTTAAAGATCATAACAAGTATTCTCCACGTTGTGTTTTGTAGGGAAGAGGATTTTAAATGTAAACTGGTTTTAACATTATATTAAAGAAGAGGAACTGACAATTAGTATTTTTTAAATCCAGTTCATGAACCCACAGAGTGGGATATAATAATAAACCTTCACCCTCCCCTTCCCCTACCCATCCTAAAAATTAAGTAAGGACAATATGGTTGTTCTGTCAGCTAAATGAGTTAGTATTTAGTACATTATTGCCACAGGATAGTCAAGATACATACCTATCTGAAGTGAACAACTTTTATACACACAGGCCAGTTCAGAAAAATAAAAATGGTAAAGGGTTGCATTTGTTTCCTTATTTAAAACAAAAATGGCATTTTTTAAAGTCCCTGGGGGGCTCGAGTTTTACAACTTAGATTAACTACTTTAGTAAATAAAAGAATGTCAGTAGAACATTGCCTACTAAAATGTTAACATGTGGGTATATTTGAAGAGTGTAACATAAAAAGGCAACTTTTCAGTCATTCAATGTTGAAATTAGATTTGAGGCCATGGTTGTTCTTCACGGTCTACAAAAGTAAATGCTTTGGCTGAATGAAAACTATGTATATTCTCTGGGAAACATCGAAATGTCATCATTTAAACATCACTTTCATTTTTCACCAGTGGGACTTTTCTAGATAAAAATCTAATCGAATTCTAAGTCATCCTTCTAAAATGTTTTTTCCCATTACAAATGTAATATCTTTTTTATTGCAGAAAGACATGCAAAGAGAAAAAATAAAAATCATTCATAGTCCCACTACCCAGAGGCTACCACTGTTAACGGTTTAATTCCAGTTTACTGTATTTTCTTGATCCTAAGATGCCACTGGTTGTAAAGGTACATCATAGACTCCACAACAGCTTTTGGAGAACAAGAAACAATTTCATTGAAAATATAGACATAATTTTTAGATACATACTGAGTTCAGAAAATTAGAATGTGGTGGAGCGGGGCAGAGACTGCATTTTAGAATTGATCTTAAAAGACCCAGTTCTGGTCCTTTGTCCCCAAGAAGCCATACTGCTCCCTGGGTTCCCAGCTCAGTGTGAATCCTTCCCCAGTCCAGGATTCTTTGAATTTTAAGGAAACGCAACCGGTTCAGTCTAATCTCATTTTACATCCATCACAGTAATCCTTCCATTGTTCCTCCAGTGATATTTGAGTTTACTTACCTTACACAGTCATGGGTTTGTTGTTGTTGTCGACAGGCTCTGAATTTTAGAAAGCTCTTTGTTTTTATATTGGACCAAATACTACGGCTGTGCCACATTCACCCTTTGGAACCAGTTCTCTTAAGAAACCCCACACGGGAAGGGTATAAACTCTTTCCCACATAAAAGTCCTTTAGATACTGTAAAGGCAATCAGTTTTCATGTTGCTTTCAAGAGCTCCCGAAATCTTGGTCATTTGGACATCTTTTTATTTTTGGTGAAACATCCCTGGTGCTTTCAGCCTAGAGTATTCTTTATACTCCTCTTCTGTTAGCATGCTTCAGTTAATCAATGTCCATTTAAAAATACTGACTGCAGGATTATGAAGTACTTTCTTTTGACTCATATAGAAATTATGATTCACTAAGAAAACTGGGTCTTTTTTTTATATGAGAATTGCCATTGAGATGGGGTATCACCATCCTGCTCTTGTATTATACAATATTTTTTTACACTAAGTTCAAGACTGCATTTTCCCTTATTACACTTAACATTATTTGCTTTCAGCCAATTTTCAGACTTTTAAGAGCTTTATGATCTTGACTCTTAGACATTTTGATCATTCCTTCCAACTCTGTCATCTGTAAGTTTGGGAAATCTCCTGTATCTCAAGTAGTTGATTAAAACAAGCAACCACCAAATAAACACACGCCATTATTCTTATTTACCTGTCATCATAGTCCTACTTGGATTTATTTTTAAGGTATCTCTTCCTAACATGACTTCTAGTGTCTTACAGAAAGAAGTTTGTCTTACTGGTCACTATTTGTATCATCCAGAGCTCCTAGTTCAGAGTAAGGTTTTGATGAATGTATTGGCTGTTAGTGAATCATGTCTCTGCCCTGTCTTAACCTTCAGCCACAATTCTTTGTAACATAAATAAAGGGGCTATAACTGGTGTGAGACCACTCAATAGACCTAGGTGGGTGATGGTTCCAACAGTGTCATGTATCCTGATGCAAAGAAAGTCTTTTTTGGTTCATCCATGTGCTTTCTTATAGAATGATAAACAGAGTTGGTTAATGGATAAATGCTCCTCTTTTCAGCTCGATGATTTATATTGTGTAGACAGACTGCCTGAACATTTAATGCAGTTTTTCCGTTTCCAAGCAAATGTTTCGCTATAATGTAGACATGGCCTCCACAGATACCATTTTGGCCTGTGAGTGTTAATATCTCTGTCAATATCTGTGCTGTTTACAACAGAAGAATCATGCTGGTATTCTATTTTGACAAATTATTGGAGATATAGCTCCATGTAATGAAGAGGAGCTGCCCAGGCCCGTGGAGTAGTGCATGTAAACTTTTGGTTTGGAGATGTTTGTTGTATGCGTGTAGATAACCATCTATTTGTACATTCTTATATATATTTTTTATTCATTCCTTGGTTTGTTCAGTAAACACTTAAGGACCTGTTATGCTCAGGCTCCATTAGACTTTAGCTTTTTAGAAAGATTCTTGAAAATATTAATTTTCTTATTGTGTGGAAGTATTGGAAATGACTCATTTCATGAAAATTTCCTAGGTAAGAATTTGTAGGTGTACCTAATCTAATGTTGTATAATAATAATAATAATAATAATAATAATAATAATAACAACATGGTGAGCTATACACAAATACAGATATATATGTTATATATGTGTATGAGTGGGTGTGAAAATATACATGTATATAAACATACATATTTATTTGGACCAACAGTACTTACCCCTAATATGGATGATGCTCTCTAGCATTTTCTTTTCTGTTATATTCTATTTTACTTTTTAAAAATGCGGTTTGCCACCCACTTAATATGTTCTGTAATCCTAATGGGCTGTAAACCTCAGTTTAAAAAACACCGACCTAGAAGTAATCGTTTTGCATCATCATGTACATTGTTCCCAAACTTAAATAAGTGTTTATGGATCCGAATTTGGCCAACTGTTAACTTAGGTTCTCCCAAACCCTAGAACAATCTCTACAGACTTATGTTTCTTTTCCAGAGTCTGAAGTGAACTCTTCCAAGGTCTCCTATTTCCAAGGTACTATTACTGGTACAGTTCTATACTCTTTTGGGTAATCTAACATAAAGTATTGTCATAAGTAATTAAGCTGCCCATGTCTAAAATAAAAAGAAAACCCCACAGTATAGTTCATTTATAACACAGTGCCCTTGATTTTTCAAAAACTGTGAACAGGTTTTCTGTTCTTCCCATATACAGTGTTTTTAAAGAATCCATCTTTTAGGCATTGTCTGAATTGGTGTGTCACTCCTTGGTAGAGAAATAGCAATAATTTCCTGCCTCTTTGCCTTGGACCTAAGAGAAACTGCTTTCAACATCCCAAAGACAAAGAAAAGCTTCTATTTATAGGCTTCATGTGGTTTCTAAAGTTTTAACCAAAGTGAATAGAACAATAATAAATTGCTCTCACATTTCTGCCCATAGAATTGTTTATTTAGCATTTTCTGTAAAACAAGAGACCTTCCATCCGCATGAAAAGACTGTATTTTGATTGCCTGGGAGATTTGAAATGATTTCTAATCTTGCCACAACTGTCTTCTGCTGTATAAATGAAATGTTTCATTTTCAAAGAGACTGTCAGGATGCTCTGAAGACAGTTCCTTCACTGCTCTGCAAAAACCTCCCCCTATCCCCACCCCCCAAAAAAATGCTTTGCTTTGTATTTTCCAAGAGAACAATGGCATTATTTTTTATATTGGAAGATATGATTTTCAGCAAGTCGTAAAATGCTTATGTTCTACAGTTTCTTTGTTTTATTAAGTTGCTCATAGGATTCTTTTTTGATTAACTATCAAGAGTTGCCGGTTTTATGGGGAAGTTAAACAGGACAGGGGCCCTTTGAATATGGAGCAAGAATTTAACCTAAAATATTTAGGTATGCAAACCATTATTTCTGGTTTTGGTGGGGGGAAGGAGTGAGGGCAATAACCTACAACACAACTTTCTTCCTTTGTTAAAATAGGTCTTGTCTTGATAGCTGGACAAGCCATGCCACAGGCCCTGCCATTTGTCAGGGTGTGGAAGAGAACTAAGTTGAGCTTTTTAGTCAGCCTTTCTTGACCCTAGAGTTTAGCATTTTTGTATTATTTATAGTCTCACACACCCTGCATTTGCTGATCTCTAGACCTGCCCTGAGTGTGAAATAGGCTCATTTTTTTTTTTAATCACACTTAACCCAACCAATTTTCACACAGGAGTCATCATGTTTTATGGTCTCACACACACACATACACACACACACACACAAAGGACATTTTCCGACTCTCAATTTACTAGGTGCCTTAGTTTTGTTTAGAAATAGCCTTATGATTCTTTAGGGATATACATATGTGTGTGTGTGTGTGTGTGTGTGTGTGTGTGTATTTTTTTTCTCCCTGAAGTTCTTGATTTCCATGCTTAATTACCTACCTGTAAGACTTCCTCTCTTTAACCAGTACAGCTAATAATAATGAGATTTTTTTTCATAATTACAGTTAACTGGAGTCAAGTTTTAAGCATATATTGTGGCTTGCCATTACCAGAAAAGTGACTAACATCTAAGTAGAGAAAAATAGTTAACCAGTCCACTAATTATGTTAATATCATCAGATCTCCAAGCTGCACTTAATATATTCTGCCTTGATTAGCCATATTGAAATACTTGAAACCATGACTTGTAATGTGAAATTCAGGCATACTTATAAATGCCAGTAGTTTTTATTTACTCAAAGTCAACAATTGATGAAAAAGCTCTTACTTAAATAAATCGACTTTGAGAACAAGGGTACAAACAGAAACATAATTCATTCATTTTATAATTGTTCCTGCCTGCTGTGGACTTTAGCCTTTGGCATCTGATCTTTAACCATAATCTATGGCTAGATATAGCCAGGGCCTTGTAGGAATGCTAAAGTGAATTAAAATTGGATAAGCTTGGGAATTCCAGTTACAACAAGGGTGACTGAAATCTAAAACATACTGTAATATAGACAAAGGAATTGTTATTATAGATTAAGTGTATGTCGAAGATATAGAAGGATTATTGTGTCTGTTTCAGATGTAATTTCATGCCTGAGAATTTACATTGAAGAAAAAATGGTCTGGATCCCATTAGCAAAAGGCCCTGTTTTGCTGTCAGTTTAATTAAATGGAAACTGCGAGCAGGAGTGCTGAGGAGGTTGATACAAGCAATATGATTTTGTGTGTTGGAACAGGAAACTGTTAGGTCTTCCAGTTTGAAAAGGATACAAAAATGAAACCTGTGATTCATTTTTGTTTACAAACTCACTCCTAGTTTACAATGACCTTAGTGATAAATTAACAAGTTATACATAGTGTGCAAGACAATGGCTTGATCCCAAGATATGTAATGCTAATCTCTGATGAAGAAGGTAGAACTTATTTTAATGGGATTTTTTTTCCCCCCTAAACAGTGCATTCTTCAACAAAAGTAATTGTTTCCTTTGGTTTATTTTTCTGTAAGTAGATTGAGAAGAAAGGGAGGGGTGTTCAGTTTGCTTTTAAAGTGAGTGAGTGTGTGTGTGTGTGTGTGTGTGTGTGTGTGTGTGTGTGTGTGTGTGTAGCAAAAGACAGAGAAGAAAAAAAAAGGGGGAAAAGAGTAAAAGAGAGACCCTGGAACAGTGATTTATCTCAGTGTGTTTGGCATCCTGCCTTTTGGCTGGAATTTTTGAGAGAAACATATTTGGTTTACTTTAATGGGCAGAAACTCTGAACCTCATTTGTAGGAAAAAAGAGCATGTTTTCTTTTCCCTTTTTCAGTTCAGTTTATTATATCTTGACATTCTGTCTTGTAATTGAATAGTAATTCTGAATTTAGAGCTGGAGAAGGAAATTTAAGTGGGTCCTCCTCCTCCACCTCCTCTCATGTTTCCGAGAAAAGGACTAGCTGAACCCAAGGTTTTTTATCTCTTTTCACGTCCACCCTCCTAACTGGCACCAAAAAATGATTGTTTAATTTTGCTGAGACTATGTAGCTGTCTTTGTACCTTGGATTGTGCAGAGGGTTGTTGATATGTTTGTGTCTATTCTACTAAAGTGAAGTCAGTATGTGTTGTTAGAAGGAAATTTTCAATCTCAGTTAAAAAAAAATAGCCGGTGAAAGTGTTCTATATGATACTGTTACGGTGGACACATGACTTTCTGCATTTAGCAATACCCAGAACTGTACAACAGAATAAACCCTAAGGTAAACTATGGATGTGATCAATAATAATGTATCAATTTGGTTCATCAGTTGTAACAAATGTACCACACTAATACAAGATGCTAAAAATAATGTTTTGCATGAAGATGCCAGCAATAAAAACGACAACAAAAAAAGATATGTCAGTGATCTGGAAACCAAAATTCAAATCCCCCCTCCCTCATAGTTTGTTTTATCACTATTGGTAACTAAATATATTTATTGAATTTTCATCCCCTTACCTAGGTATCGTGGAGGGGGATTTACCAGAGTTACCAAAACATAAAAGTTGGGCATATGATTTCAAAAAATTCTGATCAAATATTTGAATGTCCAACATTGCAGAATTTATATGGAGTCATGTCCTTTCTCTATGTCTATGTCCACAGTTTTTCTTCATCTCTTTTAATTATGCTTATTTTCTCATAATACAAGTAATGCATGCTTATCAGGTTAAGACAATAAAAAGAAATAGGAAGAAATAATTTAAATTACCCATAATATCACCATGCTGAACTGACTAATGTCGCTATTTATTGTTTTAATCATTCCAGTCTTCTTTTGTCTGCCTATATGTGAAGGTTTTTTTTTTTTTAATTTATGCAATATCTGCAGTTTTATATCAGACTTTCTTTTTACTTGTTGTGCTCTTTTATACACAACAGGTATTCATCTGTAGTATCATTTTTAGTAATAGACTCTACTATGTCACATTATATAGACGTGCCATAACTTATCAGGTTATTCTATTGTTGGACTCTGGGTATTTTTTTCCTAGTTTTTGACTATGAAAAACAGTGCTCTCAGGAACATCCTTGAAGTTATATCATTGTTTGTATCCTTGATTGTTTCCTTAGGCTAAATTCCTAGAAGTGGGACTTGTGAGGTCATAGGTCAGAGCAGAATTCTGAGATTTTGCTAGGTCAAATTGTAAAGAACATTTTTAGAGTATGATGGGTTAAATTGTAAAGAACATATTTAGTAGAATTAGGATATCATATATTTTGAAAAACCCCTCAATGCTTGGCACTGCTGAAGCCAATGTAAAATGAAAAATACATTATTGAGTTTCAAGAGAAGCTGGGCAAATTTAGATATAGCCAATCTTGGGAAGACTTGTACTTTGTGTGTAGAACATGGTTCTATAGCCAGATTCTATCTCTAGAGCTCACACTATGATTAGGAAAAACAACACAACTCTAAGAGAGCTCTTAGCCATTCCCTTCTCCACCTGCCAGAACCTTCCACAGTGTCCCTTTGGGGGCCATATTTGCAACAAGCTTCCAGTGGAAGAGACACACCTCCTGCCTTTTATAGAATGTTCTAGCTCCATGCTGTGTGTGTGTGTGTGTGTGTGTGTGTGTGTGTGTTCTTCCCCATCTCTCTGTACCGTCACAGGTGAACATAGGATACACACATTAGAGAGCCTAACCAGTGATAGGCCGGGACATCTTTGAAAGGGTTAATCGGAAAGGCTGTTGCAGCCAATAAGCATTTATCCTGATGATGTCATAATGGTGATATCAGAGTCTCTAGGGAGTTTATTATAAAATTACACAGAACTGGAAATACTCATTCCTCTTGTAGTGGGTTTTTTTTGAGTGTGACAAAAAACAAGGATAAATGGAAGTTTTAATAAAATAGGGCTCTGTGTGTTGCTCCAGGGTCCTGAAGATCATTATTTTGAGTACAGTTAAATTAACACATAGGCAGGCACACACACACACACACACACACACACACACACACACACACACACCCCAGATGCTGGTGTAAAAAAAGGGGAGGGGGCAGCTTTTAATCTTTGTTATTGATGATTGATTTTCTGTGTATTCAGTATTATCTGAAGAGTTTGCTTTACCAGCCATAGTGGGGCTGGGTTTTCAAGCCAGTAAAAAGCTTTGGTCCTTAGAAAATAAAATGAGATATTCAGGCAGCTAGTTTATTTTAATTTCTTTTTTTTTCCACTTCATGACAGTATTTCAAATAATTAGGTTGATTTATGATTACAGATAGTTTTAAGATGTAGGATGCTTTAACAGTGTAGTGCTGGTTTATTGTATCTGGCCTTATCCAATTATAAAATTGTGTTTATTCATGTAATGATTCTCTAACTAAAATATCAATCACGGTGAATGAACCTTTGCAATGTGTGTGCTGTCCTATTTTGCGCGTCTCTCGTCAAGACACCCTCACGTCTGAATATGCCTCCTTGGCTTTCCTCTTGAACATGTAAAAACACATGAAACTTTGGTTAAATTTAGCCTTCTGAGCTAATGCACATGCTTGGTGACAGCAAAGGGGGAGGTTTTGACGACGAACAGGATATGATAGACTAGAGTAATTATTTCTGCAAGAGAATGAGCATCCTACATTATTTGTACAAATAACACAAAGTGATTATTTGGCTGTGTCATTGTAATGAAACAATAAAGATCATATTTAATTCAAAACAGTATCCCCCAGGGTCTTCTTTTTTATTCAGAGCATTTTTTGGCTACTAAAACATACATGATTTGCTGTTACAGTTAACAACAACAATTTTAAAAGAGAGAGAGGAAGGGAGAGAGGGAGGGAGGGAGGGAGAGAGAGAGAGAGAGATTTTTTTTCCCCTTTCCATTAACTCTAACATTCCAGAAATCACGATAAGGGCATGTGGGACAGGAATGTTGAAATAAATTGCTTATTGAAATAAGTCGCTTATTTCACTATTCTTTCCATATTGTTCACACAACTGTTTATTTACAATAATTTGAGTAATCTCAGAGTTCCTCCTAAAGGCTTTTTTTGGCCTGGATAAAAAGTGCAGCTTTAAGATATTTCTCCTAAAATAAATTTGAGACGGTCTCATTTATAGTCAGCAGTGCCTTGATTACTTGCAGACACACTGGAAATTTACATGCGCTTTTCTCCTTTATAAAACACTGATCTGTTCATATCATTAGTTCCCTCATGACTAGTGCTTGGCTGCTTGCCAAGCGGTCTAAATCTGTAGTTGTAAATCGTGAGTTGAAATAGCAGAAAGTGGATTTGTAACTTAAAAAGTGTAAACAGTTTGGAAAATGAAGTAATTTTGGAGTATGATTGATTGCCTTGTGATTGTACTTTAAATTAGCCTGGGGTCTCGGGGGCAGATATGTGCTCTAACTGCTTATTATACATTTTCAGTTTTCGAAGGAATAATAGCATTGTTGGTAGGCTTTTAAACAATGTATGCATCTCCTGGAGTGACCTTTTAGGAAATGAATAGTTTTATTGTGTGTCCATTACTTTGCCTGAAACAACATTTTTGAGTTATTAATTTGACTTGTTCTATAAATAAAGAATTCAAAATGCAAAGCAGCTGTGCAACCCAGAGGACAGTATATCATGCCTGTGCTTCAGAACCGCTGTTTGAGATTGATAATTCACAGAACAAATGGTTTCTTGGGTGATAAATTAATAATGTTTTCTGGAGCCTATGGTTACAAAGATTAGCCCTTCAATATTGTAGAAGCCAAAAATTATTATGAAGGAGGACAATCGATTGCTTGGCCTTCTGGGGCCCTGGAAGTATAGGTCTGCTTTTGTTAAGCGATCTCCATTCATTGAACGGCATAGATAGAAAGTAGGACTGACTAGTCCAATGGGTAATTTCTGGGCAAAACATAGCAGCTGGGGTAGAACAGAAAGATCTGGAGTCAGAAAGCCTGAGCTTAGATGTCTCTTCCCCTGATTTGCCAGCTGAGTCATTCTAGGCAAGTCTCTGCATCTCCTCTGGTCCTCTTTTTTCCCCACCAATAAAATGGGCATAAGAGTGCCCACCTCACAAAATTATTGTGAGATTCGAATGAGGCAAGATGGGAACAGGTTATGGAAATGTAAAAAGCTCTCTATTGCACATCATCATCATTATCACTACCATCATTATTATTGTGACTGCTTTTGCTATTGTGTTGTTATATTGGCTTTGATAACTTTGCCTGTCTATTCATATTGTGAATGGTTCATGAATACAAATTTTGAGCAACAGTCTCCTTCACTTTTTGCTTTCATAAGAGAGAGGTCTATGAGTGTGTGTGTGTGTGTGTGCGCGCGCGCGCGCGTGTGTGCGTGTGCGTGCGCGTGCGCGCTAACACTAGAATTCTAGTTTTTGTTCATGGGAACAATTTTCTTAGTATAACTTTTTCTTTGTGTTTTTCACTTCTTCCTCGTCTAATTCAATATTTCTTGGGGATTACATTTTGATCCTGTGTTTAGAGATGAATAATCTCAGTTCATTAGGCATTTATTAGAGCTTTTCCTTCATGTCAGGCAGCGCCTGTGTTAGGCATAGGGACACAGTTGTGAAAGAGTATAGTCTCTGCCTGTGCAAGTGTCCAAGCCTCAGGGAGTACTTTCCAACAGAACTTACTGTGACGATGGACATGTTCTCTATCTGTGCTTTCCGATAAGGGACCACCAGCCACATGTGGCTACTGACCACTTCAAATATGGCTAGTGAGATTGAGACACTGAATTAAAATTTTTTTTATATGCTATTAAGTCGTTTAACTTTAAATAGCCACATGTGGCTAGCAGCTATGGTCTTGGACAGCCCAGCTCCAGAGTCAAGATTTGCTCGTTTAATTGCCAGATTGGGAAGTAAATCTAAATATTTTGTAAGCACACGGAGACTACATTACCCATGTTTCTAGTTTCCTTCAAGGGATACAATGCCAAAGCTCAGAAAAAAAAATGTATTTGGATAATTCCAGTGGCCTAATGGATGAATTGCTTTTTAGTTGATACGTTGTTGAAACAGGGAATTGGTACGTATCGATGGGAGAAATGAGTACAATACTCAAACAGGGCCTAAAATCTGGTGAGCCAATGGTGGTGGTGCTGAAACAGGACTGCTAGAGGAAGCCCCCACCAACCCCCCTGAGGGTATCCATTGGGCCGCCTCTAGTGAGTGAAAGCAATTTGGAGGCATCAATACCCAACAGTGATGAGTGCAGAATTTACGAACTTCAACTCCCTGCCCCACAGAGAAAATGTAGCCCTTCCCATTTTCATTTTGAGTTAGTCAAAATCCATTCATGTTCATGGAACAGAAACGTCCAAAGGTATTGGGTGTGAACTGCAGCCATCCAAGCCGTGAACACACAGATCACTGGGAGAGTGCTGGGTGGGGCCAGAGTGCGCCTGGCCTGCTCATGGGAGGTGCTGCACACAAAGCTCTGCAGTGTAGGATAGTGATGCATCTTTGCAAGTGATAGTCCTTTGCAAAGTCCTTTCTTAGCTCCTACATGAGTGAGTTTCCTCTGGGACAGGAAGCAGCTTTTGGCACTCTGGGACAGTGTTTAAATACTTGTGGTGAAAAGTCTAATATTAGAGTGGGAACAGAGAGACTTTAGACATCATAGAATACAGTCTCCTGATTTTCTGTTTTTATTTTTTAAATTCAGCGCTCCTGGTTGAGCCATGGAGATCTCACTAAGAATTTCAGAGTAGATGGGAGAGGGGTTGGATGCCACCCCACACTCCGTACACAGCTCCAGTGTCATCATTGCCACCCGACGCTACTCTCCTGTCTTAGCCACTAGCCACCAATAAGAGGTCCTCCTCTCCACCCTTCTCCCACACAGAACCCTCCTTTTGCAGAGCAGCATGGCTCAGGCCCAGCCCCTCCAGCTTCCTTTCCCATCCCAGGCCCTCCACAAACCAGGGGCTGGCACTTTCTCCAGAGCCAGCTTAGCCAGGAGTCGCAGCAGGCTCAGTGCCTAGGGCCCACAATACTTTTAGGGGCCCACAAGAATCTTTCCATTCCTTTTAAAATCAGACGAAATTACAGTGACCTTTTCGGCTAGAGAAAATGTTTTAATATATAATATTTATGCATTCATCTTTCTACCAATGCAGTCCCAAAATGTAATGTTTCATGTTTTCCTACGGAGGAAGGGGCACAGAGAGGCAAACATGCCTAGGGGTTGGCGGCAGCCATAGTGCAGGGCTGCCTTTCCCATGTCCCACCTTCCCTGCAAGGCAGTGTCCCCATCATTTTACAAAGGCGGGACCTGCAGCCCAGAGAAGGGCCTGAGTATGCCAAGGTGACAAAGCCTGTGGCTGGCGCGCCACTCTCTTCCCATGCAGCTTCTTCCTGGGACATCAAGGAAGGAGACTTCTTAAAACGACTTATTCCAAGGCTGGTGGTTCTTCCCAACCAAAATGTCATACATGAATCCATAAAAAAAATCTCCTAGGGGCTGGCCGAGTGGCTCAGTTGGTTAAGAGCTTACTCAAGAGTTTGAGCTCTGAGCAACAGCGGTTCGAGTCCAGCCCGAGCTGAGCAGCTGCTGAGCTGCCAACAGGTAGCAAGATGGCTCAGCTAAAAAAAAAAAAAAAAAAAATTCCTGTGAAACAACTGGGAGGGGTGGAAAGAGAAGCCCAGCAAATATGAATTGTTGTGTATTTGTCTCTCTTAAACAATGTTTCATGTTAAACCAGCTACAAATGAAATGAATTGTATTACAGCCATCTTGGAAAAATAACTGCTGATCTCATAAATTCATCAAGCTTCCTGGTTCCAAAGGCCTCTCTTAAAATAATAATAAGTGTCCTGTGCTCAGTAAATACTACCTGCATGCACTTAGTGGGCAGTGAAGGAATTATAATTGCAAAACCAGAAATGGGCCCCTCCTGCCTCCTCCGGAGGTGACAGGTTCTTTGCTGACCCTGAACAGGAAAGAGGATCGTGGCTTCCGGGGACAGTGAGTCCCGTCCTCAGTTTTATATGATGCCTGGATCTCAACTAATACAATATGTTGTCCTCTGGGTATCTCCCCTGCCCAGCACATGGCTCACAGCTCTGTTCTTTGTGCTGCTTCACTGGCAGCGCCCTTGGTGTCATTGGTTTATCTGGGCATAGGCTTCTCTCAAAAGTTCTAAGCAGTGGTTATGACCAGGGGAGATGGAATCAGACAGACACATTCCAGAGTGACCTTGACCCAGCTGCTTAATCTCTCTCTGCCTCAATTTCCTCATCTACAAAATGGAAGCAGTAAGCATGTCTCTCATACGGTTGCTGCAATGATTTTTTTTTTTTAATTTTATTGGGGAATTGGGGAAGGGGGACAGACAAGTTGCTGTCCTTTTGTTCTTCAGTCTAGTTGTGGAGGACGTCGCTTCACTGGCCCATGTTGGTATTAACATTGCACTCTTTCCGGGTGACGCAGATTGGTCGCTGGCCACTGGACAGCCGCTCACGACGGCTCTTGGCAGCTCACGCCGGCTGTCGGTCGCTCACGGTAGCTTAGGGCAACCCACTGCAGCAGGGGCTGCAGCCTATGCCATCGCCGGCGATTCATGGCAGTCCAGCTCCAGATCGAACTGTTGATCACCATCTTAGCTGTAGAGGGCTCAGCATCACTGGCCCTCATGTGGGATCCGAACCGGGGTCCTGCTGCTCAGAGCTAGCGTCCCAAGCCAACTCTTAACCAATGCGCCACTCAGCTGGCCCTGCAATGATTAATACACGTTAAAGGTTTAGTGCTTGCCTGTCAATAGTGTACATTCCTAAAAGGCAGCTTGTGGTTCATCAGGATAGTGTTTGATAACTGAACATTCGACAGGTAGCCTGAGGATTTTTGTTTGTATTTTCCTTTAGTTTGGCATCAAACATTGTGATTACTGCAGTGTTAATAACCATTAGGAAGGGTGCTTGGCATTTTGCAAACTGGACTCTATTTTACCTATCCAGGTGTGTGAGAGCTTCTCAGAAAATGGTTCCAAGTCAGTTGCACTTGAATGTTGTGAGAGATGAGGCAAGGTCATCAGATTTAAGATCTCCTCAAAGCTATATTGTTTATTTATCAGTGCAGGTCTCTTAGCACCTGTCCATTACATGATGTGGGGCATACGAAGATGCATCAAGCAGAAAGCAAACACCTGATGTGGGTGTTACTGTGCTCCATTATCTTCTGTCAGATGTCCAGGGCAGAAAAGGTGACTTTGGTGTCCATCAATCTGAGTTTCTGAAGGGTTTTACCCACTGCCTTTATAGAGTCTTCTTTGAAACAAATGGCATTTTAAAAATGTTTTTTATTCTTTTTTGCAGGTTTAGAAATCTTATTTTAAATCCATGTAATGAGACACTTTAAACAAAATGTAGTCATTCTCACTTCTCCATGTGTTGGAAGAAGTAGCATCACAGCTAGAGAGTTGGGGTTACACTGAGCGGGTTATTTTCACACAGACGCATATCGTTGCCCTGTGCTTCGTCTTGTCAAGGTGTACTAAGTAAATTATACTCTGGAAGAATTAAGAGGGCTTTTATTTCACCATTATTTGTGAGCAAGTCAGAAACCTCAGACCTGAGCAGAATTGCTAGGCCAGGTCTCTCCCCTTCTCTTCCAGGACCTCTTCATGTCTTGAGAACAAAGTTCTCCAGTTTTCTAGAATGTTCTGTGGAAGCAGGCGTGTAAGGGTCCATTAAAGTCTGAGGGCTGTGAGGTCAAGGGAGTCTTCACTTTATCTTTTACAACAAGGATATATTTACATTTTAGTTCTGAAATTAAAAAAAAAATTAAAGAATGCATGAGTAAAGCTAAGAGAACTATCTCGTTTCTTCTGGTCTCTTCATGGTTACCCATAAAGGAGTAACTCATTGATTAACACTTATAAAAGAGTATTTTAATCCAAGATAACACATGGTAGGAAAATTTATCGGAAGAATCTCTTCCACTCACCTGCGCGTGAGAACATGTGCCCCAGCTCTGAAGCCCAGCTCTGTTAGAGAAAGGTGAGAGGAGACACAGGGGAGAAGTAGTGACGATGGAAGCCCCTTGCTTAGGTTCTCCTTATTGTGCATGGGAGGGTGACATTTTACTTCTAGATTCCAAGGCATGAGCAAACTGATGGTAAGAAATAACCACCCAAGGTGGTAACTTATGTGGCTGTTTAATCTAGAAATGGGCCCCCTAAACAGAAAGAATGGGGATGACTTTAAATAGTCTGCTTGATTTGAAGGATGGGCAAAGGAAGGTGGAGGAACCTGATCGATCCTGGCTTCTTTCTTGGCCGCCTAAGACCATGGATTGAGGTTCCTCCAAATGCTACTCAGATGTGCCTCTGACTAAATCTTTACAATAACCAATTTTGGAAGTCCTCCAAGCTTCAAGATTTGTTAGTGGAGCAAGGCAAGGGTGTTTTGAGTGTCCCTCTAGACTTGAAGTAAGGACCTGAAAGCATAACAGCCAATGAGATGAGAGCTGAATGCTAATTTTAGGCAAGAGCAGACCTCTGTTTCCTTGTACAAGCCCTTCCTTTCCTCCTCCCAGTTAGAACTGAAGAATTGCAACGGCTTTGTCTTAAGGTAGGATGGGGGAGAGAAGGGATTTTCTTAAGTCAGAGAAGGAGACAAACATGGAATTTTTATAACATGTAATATTTGCTGGTATTTAAGTACACTTTGGTGGCATCTTGGCTGATGTTCAGAGACTCTTGAAATGGTTTTGATTATGAAGAGTCACTAAATGGAGCTGTTAAATTGTGCTTCGCGGATTACATTTACCTACAAAGTATCCGTTCCGTCTTGGCCTCATGAATGATAACACCTATTACAGTGTTCTCTGTCCACATCCACCTGATGGGGAAAAAAAAATTGGTTTGAATTTCAGTTGAGGCAAAAAATATATTAATAATTTCCTTCATTATTAAAAAGAGATCTAGACTGCTTATATGCACAGTGTGAAGTGCTTGCCCCATTGAAAATGTGGGTTATTTGCAAGACAAGTGCCAGAAATAAAAATGAAAAAGGAAGCATTGAAATTGTAAGTGATGTAGTTGATGTGTCCATTTTTCTTCTGCATGAACCTGGTCATAATCCAAATTGCATTTTTTTAAACCCCTTGTGTTCAAACTATTTCACCGACCACTGCTTTTGAAATCTTCAGACTTAAAAATGAAATAAAAAAACATTGCTTTCAGAGCTGGGGCATAACACCTCCAAAGTGTGGAGCCATGTGGTGTGTTCTGCATATTAATTCTTCATCCCTTGGACTCAGTAGTTCTTGTGGAACCCAGAAGCCTGCACTCTAGCCACAACACTTCGGAGATGCACCTTTCTCCTTTTGAGGTCAGCAGTGGCAGGCAGCTATGGGCACTGGGCTCTAAGCCGCCTTAGCAGTGTGACTGCTGGCAAGTCACTTAAGCCTTTTTATGTATCAGTCTCCTCATCGGGAAAATAGGGGTAGTAATTTCCTGTAGGATTGCCTAGAGTAGGTTAAGAGATATGCTCATGACTGGCACACACAAGTGGCTCAGTGAGTGATGATGTTTTTATCTGCCCAGAGAGTGTCTGTGTATCCTTCAAAACCCAGCTCGAGCTCTCTCTGTCCGAAGCCTTTCTTGATAGTTCTTTGGTACCAAGGACTTGCCTCTGTCATGACTCTTGTCAGAATACTTATTTGTATATTTGTTTGCATGCTCACTGCCTCCACACGGCTGCACATCCTTGCGGGGAGGGACACTGGCTCTGATCTTTGTCCTACTGCCACCTGCCACCTCCTAATCCATGGGAAGTGGTTCCTGACCAGTCAATGGATGGATGGCCATTTTGACATTGAATGCTATCTTTTTCATGATGCGGAGCATGCAGTTGGGTGAGCCATGTGCGTGACGAGTGTCAGATGGTTGTGGGTCTTTATCCTGGGACCTAAAGTGGGGTGGTAATAGAGAGAAATAACACTTCACTGAGTAGGCTTCACTGAGTCTACAGTTTGCTTTCTGAGGGGCTAAAAGTGGAAAAGTGTGCCGATAAAGTGTTTTATACAATGAAAATCTCTTTCAGGGATTATTTTCCATATAAAGCAAAATCATGCTTCACTTTGGAGAATGTTTTGAACTTGAGACTGGAAGGGATACCTGAATAGCACAACCTGAAACGAGAATTTTGCTTTTCATTAGTTCATAAAATCACGAGTATTCACAAGGACACCGGCCCACTGGAGTGTCTCTTAGAGTCTCATGAATCTGCTAGACCTCCCATCGGAGGCTTGGGGTTAAACAGAAAGCAGCTGGGGTGTAATGAAGGCAGCTTGATACTTAGTGCCAGATGACCTGTCCCTGTCATTAGCTGGTGACAATGGGCAAGTCATTCACCTTGTTGAACTTTCCATGTCCTTTTGTATAAAATGGGGTGGGTTCTGGGAGGGTTAAGTGAATCTAAGCCCATGAAGGAGCTTTATGAATTTCTAAGCGTTATGCAGATAAGTGATTATACTATGCATTAGAACCTATTTATAATTATACAGTGTTAAGCAGAGTGTGTAATCCACATTTGGGTGAGTAGCTCTCAAAATGTGATCAGAGAAAATGTTGAGGTAAGCCATGAATGAGCCAAAACAGTGGTAGGGAGTGGGGTGGGGAAGGGAGGAAGGGAGAGAAAGAGGATTCCATGGTAGAATAAATTTAGAAAAGGCAGCATATTCCCTCCTGTAGATTAAAATGCCCATGTGCATGTTGAAGGCTCCAAGGAGATGGTCTGCGTAGCTTTGCTGAACACAGTGTTTTCCATACTGTGGTACCCTCTTCCATGTAACACTTGGTAATATGCTCCCTTCTCTCCCCAGGAACTAGTGTTCTTCAGAATACGTTGGAAAACAACTTGCAAAGCAGTTGTAAGAGTGAATATCTATTGGGTGCTTACTATGCCCTACACTAGCATCAGTACTTTTCATCTTTTAACTCATGTATCTCCCCAGGAAGGCACTTTTTTAAATGTCCATCTTACAGATTAAGAATGTGGGGATCTAAGAGGTCATCATTTCCCAGATCCAATAGTTAGTAGGTGGTAAACATCATGCCCTGCTGTATGCTTGCGTGTGAAAACCCGTGCTTTCACACATGCTACCTCGTTGACTCCTACAAATGATTGAACTATAGGGCTCATGCTTCCCAAACTGTCAAAGCAAATTGATCTTTATGCTCACCGCTATGCTGGTACTGATGAGCAGATAAACTATGGAAGCCATATTATGGAATATGTGATTTTTAAATATGTAGCTTACTTTAAAAGGCTTAACATTGTTCCCCAAAAATGGGTAATTCCTGTTTATAGCTTCTGCACAATCTGTGGCCTTCTGGTAGATAGCTCTGACCTCCTTTTTGTCTTAATCCTTCCATATCTATACATCTAACTTCAGGACCTTTCAGACACTCTGCAGTTGCTTCAAATTGGTTTTCTGTTTCTTATTTTGACCTTGCCCCCAAGCCTGAATTTCACCATCAATTTTAATAGGTGCATTGGCACACGGAATTCTTGTCACTAAACATTAATCCAGAGACCCACCTCAGCCATTCTCATGGCTGGAAGGGGGCCCAGGAATCTTTATTTAAACAGGCCCCTCAGTGGTTCCGATGTGACTTGTCCACAGAACACATATCTTCTCTTGGTTTTCATTTAACCTCTGAGTGTGTGGACGTCCTATTGAATTACCACTTGCCAAATGGGAACCCTGGAGGAGTATCAGTCAAGGTTAAGGCAAAAACAAATTTCCACTCAGAGAGTTCAACTGAAGAGATGTTAACAAAGTAAAGACTTAACAGAAGTGTGGTTAGGGTGAAGAGAATCAAGAAGGCAGGTTGAGGCACCCAGGGTCCAGTAATATCAGGAAGCAAGGGGAGGCTAGAATGCTAACTAGTGAAAGCTGGAGTCCTAGAGGAGCTGGAGTGGTGGAGGGGTGCAGCCATAGCCAGAACCGTGGTGCCGAAGCTGAGAGGCAGCAGGGGAGAAATACCGCAACTTCTGTCTTTCCCGTCATCTGTTTTCCAACGGGTGTGTTCCAGTTGCTGAACTAAGCAAAAGCCAGAGTGTGAGGGAGCCCAGTTATATAACCTTCAGGGGTCACACAGCAAGGTAAAGAGACTAGGTAATGGATCCAGGGGTAGGGTAAGAGTAGGGGATACCAAATAGTGAAAAACTAGAAAACGTTAATTTGAAATATTAATTGAACATTAATTGACATTATCATTAACTGAAAGCCTACCGGGTGTTTCACTTGTATCCACCATATTAGGGATTCGAACATGCTAGAAACCCACCTCCCGCTCTTCAAAGAACCCACAGCCTAGAAAGGGAGGCTAACATAAATAAGTTCAGTGAAGTGGCAAAGAGTAACTGTATTTAGGAATTAAGCTGATATAAATGATCCAGAAAAAAAACAAAAACCAGATTTCTGGAAGCAATAATCTGTTCTCCAGAGCAGGGGTCAGCAGAGACAGAGTAAACAGTGCAGGTTTATGGGCCATGAGGCCTCTGCTACAACTACACAATTCTGCCACTGGAACGCAAAAGCGGCCATCGACGGTATGTCAATGAATGGTTGTGTTGCAATAATACTTTATTTATAAGAACAGGTATCTGGCCAGATTTGGCCCGTAGTTTGCCAACCCTTGCTTAACATAAACCATCTCACAGAAATATCTAAGAGATGCCCAGAACAAGGATCTGCCGCACTAGTAACTTGTGGTACGAAACCACAGAATTATAGCTGGAATTAATATATTAGTCACCAGCAATGTGTTTATTGTGTGTTTTATGAGAAAAGGGAAGTAGGTTTGTATATTAGAGATTGGGGAAAGGAAGATTTTTGCAGTGGAAATGATTTTCAGCAGATGATAGTTATTATGGGAAATGTGAATAAACCAGATTCTTCTTCCTCCTGTCTTATATCAGCTTTCTCGCTACGAACACTGTACAAAAGGAAGTAAAACAGAGCATATCCATATCATCAGCTTTCAATGTTCTTCCACGATGCACTGTGAGAGCACATTAGAAGGTGCCAGAGTTTTTATATGACTGCACTGCTGTGAGATTGAATAGTGGTTTCAGTTTCTAGTGGGTTTTATAAGTATCTCTTTCCTTCAGATGTTAAACTAATTTTCGTATTGCTCACACTAAAAAAAAAAAAAGAAGAAGAAGAAGAAAAAAATACCCATTCTGAATGACTGATTTGGCATTGTGACAGAAAACAGAGCAGACAGTTGGTGCAAATGGCACCAAGTGAACTTGTAGGTAGTTACAGCAGAAGAGATATAACCGGGAGGAGAGGGCTCTTACCAGGTTTTGTAGTTGAAGCTTTATTATTTTTAAAAAAATTTTACTCTGTATTGACTTTTATCATTTACCAGAAACCAAACGTGCGGAGCAAGGACCTCTCCTAAAATGATGACAGAGGGTGCTCGCTGCCTCTTGGGCTTTGTTGGGATTTTGGTGATCAGAACAATGAAATGACAGCCACTCTAGTGGCTTTTCCTCCTGTTTTGTTCTCTTCTCCCAGTGGTGTTTCTGAACCTCTCTTCTTTTGAGGTTGTAGGAGTCCAGGACTGAAAGGCATGGTGGGGACTGTGGCAAAGTGCTTAGAGAATAACCCCATTCCCACCAGCTGCCTCTTCAGGCCCAGGGTGTCTAACACAGTGGTCTTCAAACATCATTTCTGGTGTACTCTCTAAAGCTACGTCATCCAAAATGATAGCTACCAGCCACATGTGGCTATTAAGCTCTAGAAATGTGGCTTGTCTAAATTAAGAGATGCTGTAAATGTAAAACGCATACCAGATTTTGGAAACTCAATATAAAAAAATAATGTAAAATATCTCACTAGTAATTCTTTATATTACTCTTTGTTGAAATAATACTTTGAGTATGGTAGGTCAGATAAAAATAGATTTAAAAAAAGAATGCAACACTGTTCCCCTCTCCCAATTCCCCAATAAAATCTTTAAAAAAAAAAAGAAGAATGTATCCTACAGAACCATTTGCACTTGTGCCATAAAATAAGACAAAATGTTTCTTAATATATACATATATTGAATCAGGTTGTACACCTTAAACTAACACAATATTATATGTTAATTATACCTCAATAAAGTGGGGAGGGCAAGACAAAATATTCATTGAATTATTGCTTTTGATAGTAAAAATTTAAAGCTAAAAAAGATGAAATATATTATTTAAAGTAATTTTACTTGTTTTCCTCTTACTTTTAAATGCTAATTACATATTTGGCTCATGTTATGTTTCTATTGCATAGCACTAGAAACTGTATATATGCCTTTATCCAATTTTAAGTGGACATCTAAATTTTTTTAATTTAATTTTTTTATTGGAAACAGCCATGGTCATTGGTTACACATTGCTTTCATGCTACAATGGCATAGTTGCCTCTTTTAAGGAGGGCGCAGCTCACAGTGGCCCATGCGGGGATTGAACCGGCAACCTTGGTGCTATCAGCACGACGTTGTAACCAACTGAATTAACTGGTAACCCCTAAATTTTTTATAGTAAATTTGGATGCATTTTTTGTTAATAGGAGGTAGAAAATGCTAAACATGATATAGAATGAAATAAGATGATGCTTGACTATAATTAAAATAAACACTTCATGTGATTTGATAAAATCTTAAGTTTTAAAATCTCTATTTATAAAAGAATCATGTAAAATTTTTAACCTTAGTTTTTATCAGATTTATTTCAGAAAAAAAAAATCTGGTAGCCTTGTAGAGCATTCTATCTATATTTAAAGGGATCAGCATCATTAACCTTTATTGCTCTGGCTTCTCTGAATTCAGAACATCCTAACACAGGCCAAACTACTCTATTTCTACTGCCAAGCCTCTCCTCTAACAGAAATATGTGGAAGAATGAAAAGATCAAAAGCCTATGGTTTAAGGTGACTTGATATAATCAATACAGGAGGCTTCTCTGAAACCAATATTTTGATTTGTTTCTTTAGTGGTCATAATAAAAGTGGGTGAGTGATGGGTAAAGAAAGAGATTGACTGTATTGAATACAGGCTCACTGTCCAGCAGATGACTTGAGCAGTGCGTAAATCTAGTTGTCGAGGATCTGTCCCATTCCTATGGAAGTTCCCCCAGGAAAGTCTTCTTGGACCCTCTGGGTAAGGGATCACCAGTTTGAAGCCCACTGATTTAAGATGAACCACTGATAGAAGATAGAAGCCTTTGCCCTGTTTTCCTTGGTAAGCTGCTCCAGACCTATGATGATATGAAAGTAAACAATGCAATCTGTACAACTCTCGTCACCTTAGGATGTAAGCTACGAGAGGTCAGTGCAGGATGGTAGGGATCAACCCCATCTAGGATATGAGTTCACAGAGAAAACAAGGTCAGCATGCGAAGAAAAAAAAAAAAAAAAAAGGTCACAAAAATGAGATGACTGACCAAACTCATGACCCTTCCCCTAAAAAGGCCTGCCAGCCATTGACTGCAGTGCTGTTTGGCTGATAATGTCCTCCACAGTCCTTTAGCCTCTTAGGGAAGAGCGGCTGGTCCAGAGCATAGGGTGAACTAATGATGTGACTTCTCTTACTCTTTAACGGAAGGTTCAGATACTTATGGCAGCACTGTCTTTTTGCTATTACATTGCTCCTTCGTGGGTCTAGGAGGACTAATGAGAAATTAGGACATTGATTCTGTGCCCTCTGGAAGTTTATATTCTAGTTGCTGTTTGAAATGACACCTCTTTTCCTCCAAAAAACAACTAAGAGTGCCTCCACACAGAAAATATAACCCTTGCCAGATGGTCCCCTCTTTTTTTTTATTGTATAAAATATACATAACATAGCATTTACCATTTTAATTACTTTTGAATGTACAATTCAATGGCATTAAGTACATTCACAGTATTGTGTTACCATCACCACTATCTATTTCCAAAACTTTTTCATTATCCCAAACAGAAGCTCTGTACCCATTAAGCAATAGCTTCCTATTCCTTGTCCCAACCTCCTGGTCCACCCCACCCGCTAACCCCTGGCAACCTCTATGTTACTCTCTGTAGCAGAGAGAATTTGCCTGTTCTAGATGCTGCATGTACAATAGAATCATACAATATTTGTCCTTTTGTGGCTCGCTTATGTCACTTAGCATAAGTTTTCAAGGTTTATTCATGTTGTAGCATGTATCAGAACTTCACTCTTTTTTATGGCTGTTATCTATATACTACATTTTGTTTATCTGTTCATCTATTGATGGGTACTTGGTTTGTTTTACTTTGGGGCTCTTAGAATAATGTTGCTATCAGCATTCATACACTTGTATTTTATTTTAAATTATTTTTGGAATATACTTAGGAGTGAAATTATTGAGTCATATGGTAATTCTATGTGTAACATTTTAAGGACTGTTTTCTACAATGGCTGCACCATTTTACATTCTCACCAGCAATGCATGAGGGTTCCAATTTCTCCCATTCTTAACCAACACTTGGGTTTTTGTTTTTGTTTTTGTTTTTGTTTTTAAATAATAACCATCCTAGTGTGTATGAAGTAGTATCTTATTGTAGTCCTTTGCCCATTTTAAAATTAGATTCTGTTTTGTTGTTTTAAGAGCTCTTTATATACTTTATCAGATATATGGTTTGCCAGTATTTCCCATTCTGTTGGTTGTCTTTTCACTTTCTTGATAGTACCCATTGATGCACAAAACTTTTTAATTTTGATGAAGTCCAGTTGATCTATTTTTTGTCCTTTTGCTGTCATGCTTAAGAAACCATTGTGAAATCCCAGGTTATGAAGATTTCCTCTGTTTTGTAATTATAGCTCTTAAATTTGAGTTTTTGACTCATTGTGAGTTAATTGTATATATAGTCTAAGGTAAGGGTCCAAGTTCAGTAGAAACAACCCAAATGCCTCATCACTTGAAGGAATGGATAAATAAAGTGTGGTATATCCATACACTGGAATATTATTCAGCAATAAAAAGAAATGAAAGACTGATACACCACAATACGTATGAACTTTGAAATCATTATGCTAAGTAAAAGAAACCAGTAACAAAGGATCACATATTGTATGATTTCATTTATATTAAATGTTCAGAATAGGCAATTCTATAGACACAGAAAGTATTATAGATTAGTAGTTGCCTAGGACTGGTGAGGGTCTGGAAATGTGGGAACAGGAGGGTTCAGGGTTTCTTTTTAGGATAATGAACATGTTCTAAATTTAAATGTAGTGATAGATGCACAACTCTGAATATACTAAAAGCTTATACACTTTAAATGGATGCATTGTCTGGTATGTGAATTATGTCTCAGTAAAGCTATTAAACAAAAGACAGAGCTGAATGTATTATTTCATACCATCGCTTTTTTTTCCACTTAACATAACAGAAGCATCTTCACATGACCTGAAATGTTATTTAATTTTATAATTTTTAATGGCCACACCATTTCAATGAAAGTAAATGTACCATTCTGTGTGTGTGTGTATGTGTGTGAACTGTCTTCAAAATACTAGGCATTAAATAATCAATGTTAGTCATTCCTACATTGTTTGCTGTTTAATTCTCCAAACATATTTTTTATTTGTTTGTTTGTTTGTTTGTTTTTTCGTGATATAAACTATGTTGGAAATGATGAGATTTAGCCTGATCAATGTTGACTACTTTTGAAATAATCATGTCCATGAAAGTAGTGGTTAGTCATTTTCTTAAGGCACACAATTGGGTCCTACATGCTGAGAGACTGATGTGTAGAGGTTAATCATTTAGCTATTGATCTGTCCAGTCTCACACCTTAAATAGATGTATTCACAAATTTGGAGGTTCAAGAGGATCTCTCAAATGTAAAGGGTTTATATAGCTGCTTCAGTCATGGGATTGTGATTCTTGTAATGATGGCAGGTGTAAGATACAACTTAAAAAATAAAAAGCCATGTGGATATTCTAAGGTGAAAGATGGCAGAAGTTATTATGATTAAGACTAGTTGTGCTCATGACGGTCAAGTTTCCTTCTCTTATAGCAACTTTGGTTCATGATAACCATAGGCGATTGGAGTAGCTCCTTGTACACCAAGAAAAGGTTGAGTTTCATTCAGTTTAAATCCAATATAATAGTCTTGCCTGAGTCACTAGTAAATAAATACATAAGTTAATCTCTGAGAAAACATCTGGTAGTTTTAGAGTAGAAGAAATTTTTTTCTAAGCCCTGACTCCCTGATGTTCTCATGGGTTCTTTATATTTTCTTCTTCAGATACTGAAAGTCATTTATACTGAAATGAATGGCTGACTGTAGTTTAACAGTTAACCTTTTCAGGGGAGGCAAATTAAGGTAGGTCAGGCCCTTTAGAATCACACCCCAAAATTGGTCACCAGTCTACCTACGTGTCAGCCTGGCATGTGGTCTCACCAGTAGATATACTTATTGCATAATCCCTCTCTTGTGTGACATTTAAATTTGGCTGAGATGAGCCATATGGAAATAAGATGCAAAATTCTCAAGATGAAATCTAGAGTGGCTCCTAAATATGGCTTAGAATTCAATGGCCATTTGGGAGAACCTTGGAGGTAGAGCTGGCTTGCTTCCCAATGGGATCATTTGTTACTCACAGTGATGGATGGCCATGTTTGGTTTTAGCTTAGCTTTCTGTTGTTTTCTTTTTAAAGTGAGGAAGCAACAGAACGGCAAAGCTGTTATTAACATATTAATAAATATGTTTATATTTGTTGTCCATCTATTTGAAGTGGCTTGCTTTTGGAAACAGCTGGTTAAAACCCTGGGTTTTGCATTTGAAATATTCTTTGTTCTGTTTGCAACCATGCACTGATCTATTTTCCCACAATTTCTTTTTTATAAGTTCTCCAGTGATGTTATTGTTGCCTATCCTGGGAAGATCTGTCTTTCCATTTATCAAAACAAATGGCAAGCTGGGGACCATTTAAAGTAGTTTGTTTTTTTTGTTTTTTTAGTTAATAAAGCCAATCTTCTTGTTCTGTTATGTTAAAAGTACATTATCTTTTTATTGCCAGTTCTGTTTGGCTAAGTCTGTTTTCTGTCTTAGCCATCTCAGGCTGCCCCACTTGCTTACTGTGTAGAGAATTACAAAATCATTAAGGGTGGGGCAGCACCAGCTGACTTACAGTACAAACCATTTCTCAAAATAACCACAACAGTGCAATACTGATGTGTAATTTACGTCACAGTATGTTTTTATGAAATCGTTTGTGGCATTTTTATTTCTATTCCGGATGGAATCTTGTTCTCTTTCCCTTTTAATCAGGCATTTAATTTATTTTTATTATTAATATTTTCCACTCCTTGTCTTGGCATGCCTCCAATTTAACAGCTTTGATGAGGGGGAAAAAAAACAACAACAACAAAAAAAACAACTGATCTTCCCCAACCCCAGCTCTTCAACATCAGTTTAACTGCAAATGTGTTTCCCCCTTTGATGTGTACTAACTCTGGGTACGAAGTTCACTGCCTTAAGAGAGAATCAGAAATATGGTGTGATGCATTCCACATTTACACAGAGCTGTAGTCAGGAATTGATGAAGTTGATACACAACTTTGGAATTTTAAATACTTTCAACCAATTCAGGCTATTTAGTCATATGCACTGCTGCATTTTCCTTTTACAAATGTCTTTCTGTATAATGTCCTGTAATTAGAACAGGAAATCATTGAGTAACTGTAAGATGAATAAGAGCACTTAGACTGAAAGGAAAATTACCTTCCGAGAAATTATATTCTTTTTTTTTTCCCCCCTGCATGTTACAATGTTGGTAATGATAGTAACAGCTGTAGTTACTCTTATCTGTAGAATGTTCATACTTAGGTTTTCTGGAATAAAAAAAAATTTTCATTTTCAGTAATAATCAAAAACGAATGGACGGAAAATAGGAAATGCCTAATTATGACAAATATTCAGTGTCACAACAGAACGGCAATTAAATGGAAACTTCAATATCATTGTCAATAGCAGTTAAGAATTGGAATAGTGCCAGGTATATAAAGTTGATGCTTTGCCGTTGGTTGGTTGCTAGGAGCACAGTGAAAAGTATAAAGCTTTGAGAAAAGAATGTCTAATGTAATAAAGTAACAGAAAGAAATATAAATCATTGTAAGAGCCTCTCATATTGATATTATTTTACTTGAATTGTCTCAAAACTAGACATCAAGTTTTATAACATGAACAAATTCACATTTGCTTGGGGAAAAAGGAGCACTGTATGTTGTTGTGGAGGACTTGGGACATTGTATCTCAAGCATAGCCTTCATACATATTTGGAATCTTTTAAGTGAAAAATCTTTAAATGTTTGTTTCTACTGGCATCCAAATGCATTTGCCCTAATACGATTAAGAGAACTAAAGGGCAAAATACTTGGCAGGTTTTTCAGTTGAGGTAATTAGGTGCAGGAAGGAACATGCATACTTTTTCCACCAGGCTCTATAAAATCCTGGTACGAAGGTCTTTTTTTTAGATTTTTTCTTTTTTTTTTAGCTTACTGATGTTAGAAGTAGATTATAGTGGTTTTCAGTAAGCATAATAGTGTGATGTTTCTGAAACAAGCCTTGCTTCCTCCCCCCCAGAATGAAAAGGAAAGCCATGTTTCTAAATTGTTGTATAAGAGATAAAAGCAAATTTCTCCTCCGGAATTTATGTTTTCAGCCTTCTGTGCATTTGGCCACCATTATCTATTTTTTTAAAAAAAATAGCATTATGGATATTTGAAAGTCAATGCTCCATTAATTCATTGTGTTTGCTATTTCATGCATCTCTCTTTGTACAAAGACAACTTGAGCAACGTGCTATTCAGAATGAATGCCTGCTCTTAACCCTCTCCCCGCACCCCTTCCCCACCCCCAGCCCAACTCTGAGGATTAAAGCAATGGTATACAGTTACTGTTTGAAAAGCTTGGGTGGAGACTCACGTTATAATTACAGTTTCTCTGTGGAATTCTGTTTTGGACTTTGAAAATATATAAATAAGTGAAAAATTGACATTGCGAGAGGTTAACAAAACGTGTAATTATGATATAAGCGCAGGATTAAAGTAATTTTGGTTGAGCCTTACAAGCAGTGTACTTTAGGTATTAACTTTTAATAGGCCAAGTTCTTTTCATTGGAGTTGAAATGAGGTTTAGTAATTTTGGGCCTCTTATTTCCTTTGAATATTTCATTTTAAAACAGGCATAGTCACTTTTTTTTTTTCCTGGTGGAGGGGGGAATTGAGGAATGAGATGACATTTTCATATCATCTCATAATTATGGTTTTAAATTTCAGTCTTTGGTACCAGCAATTTATTGCTGATCATTTTCTGTTGACAGAAATCAAGTAATGTATACATAACCTAACCAACTACAACTGACTCCAGTGTGTTAGAGGAAGATTCCTTAGGGTAATACTTTGATTTCTTTTCCTATGTGGATGTGGTTCAAAGAAAATCTTTGTTCCAAGAACACTTTGTTTGTCTTTTGCTAAACAAATGTGCAATTTACCCATTCTTTATTCATTCTTAGATTTATCTGCTAGACTCATTATGTATCGGGAGAAGGGAAAATGTCCTACACAGCCTTTATAGGCAACCCTGTTTCATGGGTAACTCTGCAATGGAGTGTTTATGTGTTTCTGAAAAGCATAGGAGGAAAGAAGTAGATGAGAAATTTAAATAAGAATTCCTGACAGTGCTGTTTGGCTTTGTTTCTTAGTGGACTAGGGCAAAATAAAATAGGACAGCTGTTGAACAATGTTGTGTAGTTGTATTAAAAGGAAGTTAATTTCATACAAAGACTTAGGAGGGAGTTATCGGATCATAGAATTTTAGATCTGGAAAGTGCTCCCCAAATTATAATTTTATACTCTAGTCTACATACCTTTCATATTAAGGTGACCACACTTTATCTTGAGGAGAAAAAAAAAAAAAGAGTGTTTCTCCAGTTAAAGAAATATGTTGCCTAAAGGAAGAGACTCAGGGTGTCTTCACTCAGGGAAACTTTCACCTCGATGAACTGTTGGTTCTTCCAGGTCTCACCTTTCCTCTGGAAGTTCTCTTCACGCTTACCGAGAATGCTTTGTTCATCTTCACAAGAGTCCTGAGGGTCTCGTGGGCTTTCTCTGATTTTTGTAAATATTAAAGGCAACTCCTCTGGGGATATCTGATTGTAAGGTTGGAAATTTGCTTCTATCCAAGCAGTGCCAAATTCTGGTTCAAATGGGTGGTTCTGTACATAAGCAACAAAGTTATCATCCTTTTTGTTTTGACATCACTAAGCATTGCCACATTAGACCAGGTCCCGGCTGTGCCTCTGGCCTCTTCGTGTGGAAAGATTCACAGGGAGCAGGGGTTCTAGGCTTGCATGACTGGGTGTTGGCTTTATTTCCTATCACATGGATAGAAAACGGAAAGTTGATACGCATGAAAGGTGTGTCATTAATGTTAAAGAGCTACAACGGGAATTGCAGTATTCCAAAATAATAACAAGCTAACTTAAACAGAGCAGAAGAATTCTGTCTTATAACTGGCTGAATTCTACAGTACTTGATGAAACAGAGTCTCATATTTTACTAGATCAGAGGTCACTATCCTCATCCCTAATATTATAAATAAGTTAAACCTCTAATAATAATAATATAATAATGTTATTATTATTACTTGTGCTCATCAAACAGAGTTAAAAGATGGATTTACAGCCTCATTTCCATTGTTTGCTAGTTCTTTGAGATCTGGACTGGTCACTTGGGTATCTGAATCTCAGCTCTCCCATTTCTGAATTGGGGAATATTAACAAGTAGTAATGCTACCAATCGGGTTGCTGTGAGGAAAGAGATACGTTATGTGAAAGACCTTTGTAAATTTTAGTGTTTTATTAGTAGTATTTGCTCAGCTTTCTAAATAGAAAAGGAGTCCCTCAATCCCTCCTATTTTTGGTTGGGGGCGGTTTTTTTTTGTTTGCTGTCTTCTGTGATACCTGCCACAATCCTGGGAAAGTGGTAAAGAAAATGGCCTTGTGTTCTGTTTCAGGTACAGTGGTGATTTAGATAGGAACATATACCTAAAAACTGAATTTATATAATTCACATACAATTGTCAGAGAGAGAGAGAGAGAGAGAGAGAGAGAGAGAGAGAGAGAGAGAAGGGAGAAAGAGAGAGAGAGAGAGAGAGAGAGATCAAAACGCAAACTAAATAAATTACTGTAAGTCTGTGCAAAAAGCTAAACTCAGAATCAGAGTTTCCTGGGCCCCAACCTTAGAGATTCTGAGTCAGTGCTTCCTAATGGGCCCCCAGAGCTGCCTTTCTACAGGCAGCCTATGTGAATCTGATGTCTAGGGGCACTCTTAGAGATACTGTCTCCAGAATGAATGGACATCATAGGTTGTGTTTCCATGACTTGGCATCAGAGGGAACTTGCTGGGGGGTTTTGTTGTTTTGTTACTTTTCCAAAAGGAAAAGAAAGATTCATGGCATGGCTAGTGTTTTTAGGAACTGCATGAAGAAAGATGGATAAAGTTTTCAAGCTAAGATAGGTGGAAAGGACACAAAACAAAACAAAACAAAAAAAGAGGCCATTTCTTAGCACAGAAGATAGCCAGGCAGCTGAGTCCATCCAAAACAGAGAATTAGGAAGATGTTAGACATGGTGTCATGATGAAAAATGGTCAGAGAAAAACGGGAGAAGGAAGGGATAGGGAGGAAGGAAAGTGGTCCCATGAGTCCAGGTGACATCTTCTGCTATAAAACTAACTCTGAAGCACCCATTCTTTCTCGCTCATTCAACCTGAAAAGCATAACTTCCTCTATTTCATTTCAAGAATACTTGGAGAAACCAGGACAGCTTTTGTCCCATCACAGAAAGCTAATAGCACAACCAAGCTAGAATTTTGGAATCAACAAGTATCTGCCCAGTATTTACTATGTACAGGAGATGGTATTTGGTGCTGAGTATGCTGAAAGAAGGCCTGGGATTTCATGGCTATCCCCCTTTCTCTCACCTTGGACAGTCTTGGGCAACTGTTAGTCATCTAGGGCAAACAGAGCATAGTAATGCAATTGACACATTGGGGTCTGCTTCTGCAAATAGTACTTAGGTACTCTGGAGTTCTGATGATGTTTGGTGAATATTTCCACTAAAACTTTTGTGCTTTAACTCTATAGAAAGCACAGATTTGAACCCAAAGTATGAACTAATATCTTAGTCTGCTGTAAAAATCTCACATTGGCATGTCTTGGGACATATATCAGCATATCAAAATGTCTTTTCATTTGGAGACTTGCCTTCAGTATAAACATATTTCCTTTTAATTAAGTGTGCCAGCTGACAAAGTGACTACCCACAAACCAGGCAGGAGTCTAAGAAATGTAAACTGTTAAAAGATGTCATTTTGAAAGCAGTCAATATCTCCTTTTTCGAAGAAGCCTCCAGCCTGAGGAACTAAGTGAACATAATTAGAAATACATCTGGGTATCGGCCTCCTATCTGAAGAGGCCACATGCACACCTTCCATTGGTACTGGTTGTGTTCCATCATTATGTTCTGTCCTCACTCACTCATCTCCCACTGATTACCAGATGGCTACGATAATATTGGTATCCTTAACAACTGTCTTGTGCAATTCTCTGCAGCATGGTAAGGGCTCAAAATATTGAGTGCTTTTTCCCCTTTGGATAAGCAAGAGACATATCTGGGAATTGCTTACAAATGCCCCGAAGGTGTGGTTACAGAGAGTAATGGCAAAGTGGGTCACGGAGCCTCACTTCAGCTGGCCATTATGCAGGTGTCTGGCTACCCAAGGTGGGTGTTTGCCATTTTTTCAAGCTTAACATGAAGGAGGATGCATCCATGCAGAATCTGGTTTCTATAAATAAGCACTTAATATAGTGAGGTGTAAATAGACATTAAGATCATTGAAAGGGGGAGCTTCACTGAAGTTGCTGAAATGTTCCCCTGAGTTAAGTTGGTTCTTGGAGCTCTTTCACAAGGTTACTTGGGAGTCCTCTCAGCATGGTTCTCCGTGATGTGCCAAGTCACCAGACAGATTTGAGAAACATAGTAGATAGGGGGTATGGAATGGGTGGGGGGCAGAGAAGGTGGAAATACCAATCAAGTTGGGATAGATTGTGCCGCAAAAACCAGTAACCTCAAGGCACGGTTTCACTTAAAACAAGAAAGGTTTCTTTTCTGCTTATGTTATATGTCCATTTAGGATCAACCAGGGACCCTGCTCCATGTCATTCTTACTCTAAGACCCAGACTGGCAGAGTTGCCACTATCTGAAACATTACAGATGTCCAGAGCAAGGGGAAGGAGAGACCACAGTCAAACAGTGGTTCTTAAAGTGGCCACTCACTTCTATCATATTTCATGGACCAAAACAAGTCACGCAGCCACTAGACTCCAATGGGCCAGGAAGCACCCTCTTTCCACCGGACCATAAAATGAACCAGAAGTATTTGTTGAACAGAACCAACTACCACCAGAGCAGAGGATGATGCCCTTTAGGCCCAGGGACATCTGTTGGGGTCCAGATGACCTTTTCAGAGACTTCAAGCATTGAAAGATTATATAATCCAAAAAAAAAGAGAAAAAAAAAAAGGAGGAGGACCATACAGACACCGGAAATAAGCATAAAAAAGCTCAGCAAAATTCTGATTTTCCCTAAGATGATGACTTTAATGCTTAAAATATCTATCAGATTCTTTCAAAACAGTTTTTTCGGTCCTGCTGCTTGCTGGGGACCCAAACATTGCTTAACCTGACTATAGGTCCTCCTTCTCTTTCTTTTCTCCACTTTTTCGTTTCTCTCCAGGCAGCCTAAGGCTTTTTTTGCGAAGCTGGACTGGTGAGGTGGGGCTGGGAAGGTGCTTGGCATTAGCCAAACTGTGATGGAGATGAATTGGTGTAAGAGTCTTGTTAAAGATTATATTTTTGCTACGACACCAGAAGGGATTACTGAAACTGTGCCATGGCCATGACAGTTGTTTGTTGGAGGGAAGAGAGTAATGAAAGTGTTTTCTTGTTTGTCTAGGAGAGGATGAGGAAGAAACGAACGTGATAGTTCTCAGCTACCCTCAGTACTGCCGGTATCGCTCGATGCTGAAACGCATCCAGGATAAGCCGTCTTCCATTCTAACGGACCAGTTTGCATTAGCCCTGGGTGGCATCGCCGTGGTCAGCAAGAACCCTCAGATCCTGTACTGTCGGGACACCTTTGACCACCCAACTCTCATAGAAAATGAGAGTATATGCGATGAATTTGGTGAGTCTCTCTCTCTCTCTCTCTCTCTCTCTCTCTCTCTTTTTTCTTACCTATATGAAACTTGTGCGTGCGTATCTACTTGTTTTCAGTTCTTGTGAAGAGCGGTGATGGGGAACAGGGTTTATTTTCACAAGCCTAATGTGCTACCGCACCCCTCCCAGCCCCCAAAGCATTGCAGCATAAGGCGTCACTGCCTCCTTGGCAGCCTGTTTACCAGGGTAAAAGATGAATATTTAGAATTTGTTGTTCAATGTACAGTCTGAAGTTGCTTGGTCGACCTTAAAATTAAACTTTAGGACGGGAAACTTTCATGTTCTTTCTCAAAGGTTTTGGCTATTCAGATATGGATTTTTTTACTTAACTAATAACTCATTTTTTAGTGTTATAAGGAACTGTGAAAATGCACCAATTGTAACCATTTCAGTACTATAAGGTGAATAGATAGATAATAGACAGATTGATAGATAGACCCCCATACTCTGAATTTTTTCATATGTATGTATAATATATATATATATATATATATATATATATATATATATATATATATATATATATATTCATCTTTGGTGGACACAGTATACTATATATAGATATCTATAGGTAGATAGATAGATAGATAGATAGATAGATATAGATATCTATCTTTATACACATATATAGATATCTAGACTTAGATATCTATATATATATATACATAGAGAGATGTATATCTATCTTTATACACTGTCCCCACCAAAGATGGATATATGCACATATATCTTATCTGCACCTCTGCTAGCTGATCAATCATGTGTCCCTATAGATAGAAGGAAAGGAGAAGAGATGGCATCAGTTTAGGAGACCTTACATGATGCAGTGAGTGATTGGAGGCAAGCCAAGATCGCATCTCTCACATCCTCATTTTCTCATCTGTTTGTTGAAGAGACTGGATCATATCAGTGGTTCTCAACAGGCTGGGCAGGGATATCAGAGTACCCTGGGGGCGCTTTATCAAAATACACATGTTCCCTGGACATTCCTGTACCTACAGAGGCCTGAACAACAGCCACCTTCTCCCCCTTTCCCCCTTCTCTGGGAATCACCACCATAGTGACCAGTGTGATGACTGAGCCATGCTGAATTCCTTATGGGTACCTGGGTGGAGAAGAGTTAGAGACTCTGGCCTAAGCGCAACACAGGGTCCCTTTGAGCTGGAACATTTCTTGATTCTGTTGGCTAACATTTCCTCAAGGATCCCTAGTTTGTGGATTATTCTGATTCCAATTATTTTCTTAACCATTACAGGCCTCAGCGTGGTTTGGGGAGTCTACTATGGCCTCTCCAATCTTATTATTCGTGACTCCAGCAGCCCTGTAGCTGCTGTGGGAGGGATATAGTAAGTAGGTGTGTGGACAGAGGAGGGTAAAGATGAGGGGATGGAATATGATGATCCAAGAAGGAAGGAAGGACAGATAGGAAGGGCACATGACAGTTCATTGGACATGACTTTTTTTCCTCTTTCTTTTTTACAAACCGTTTTTTCAGACGCCTTTCACCACTCTGGCTTGTCAAATGGCTGTCAGTCTGTAACAGCGTAATAGAGTTTATACAAGTTTTTTTCCTTCTTCCAAGAAGAATTTATTGTTATATTTTTAATATTCAAAAAAATCCTTTATATTCAAGTAGATGAATGTATCCAATACATTTTTTAAGTACCCTCTCTTTTCAGATCAATATTTACAAAACTTCCCTTTCAATACTTTAGTTTTGAGTTTTTCTTCCATCTCCCCTATTCCCAAACACTCCATCCTGCTTGCTGCTAAAGAGGTCTCTAAATTCCTGACACAAAATAAAACTCAAAGAATACTTTCTCTCATTTAAGAGTAAATTAGAGTTTCACAATGCAACATAATGAAAAATGTTTCAACCTCTTTGGATAATTTAAGAGTTATTAGTCATTGAGTTTCAAAGCTGTTGCATCTAGAATTGGTAATAGAAAGAAGTTCCAATTTAACAGTGATCACAATAGTTAAGAGTTACTAAATTAGTTTTATATGTTCTCACAAACACAAGCACCTGAGTTTTCAATGTTTTCCTGAACTTTCTTATGGTATAGCTAATTTTAATGCTATTTTTCTTCTCCAGCCTCATAAAATGCAAGCTTTCTTTTGGAATAAAGGTACCTTTAAAGAGCTTCTAGAATGGCTAGTTTAATAATTAGAATATTAGATACTTTTTAGTTGTATTTTCACTTCAAATAGCTTGTACTTGTTATAGTACTGCATTTTAGTAAGTGAATAAAAAAAAGCTTATTTTGACCTGATTTGAACACATTTACCAACATTCCTCCCCCATCTTCCACTTTTGGTCACACTCTAAATTTCCAGAGAACACCCTTTTAAAATTTCCAACTGGTTGTATTTGAAATCAACATGAGTTAAAGGGTTTGTTAAAACGTGGGGTTGGGTTTCTCCAACCAACTAACAGTTGGTGGAAGAACATAAATTTAATTAGTGACTAGCATTAAACAAATGTTCCCAATATTAAACACTGCCAGATGACCGAAACACTTCTGTCAGATTACCGCGAGTGCCAGGGGGCCCACAGATGAATTTCTACACAGTATATATTCTGTACCACACGTTCGGTGACTTCAGTAATTGGTCAAATGTAATTTAGGTAACAGTATGCCTAGGCTGTAAAAATCAAATTTTATTAGCCATATCACCAGGTGGATGAATGGTGGAGCTGATGGCAAAGAGTTTATAGCATTTAGCAGCTACACCTTTGACACATGAAATTCATAAATTGCCATAAAATACCTCCAAGGCCCTTCTCAAAAGGACAGTGTCTCCTTTCCTATGATTAAATAATGTTTATTTTATTAACTAATATATTTTTTTGCTTTCTTCTATTAAATGGGATTATGGAGTGGGACTGGGAGGGGGTGTTCAAAAGATAAATAAAACTCAGTCCCTGCTTGTTTTGAGGATTTAAAATCTAATTGGGGAAGACAGGATTAACTCACCTGAAAGGTAAACTAATGTTACAAGAAAGTCAGTGATTAAGTATTTGGTGAGTGTTGCAGAAAGCAAGTACAGTAGGAATTCTGCAGTGGGTTGGAGGCAGGAGAGGTAGAGTGGCTGGAGATGGTGATTCTGGGGAGAGGTCAGGGAAAGCATCATGGAAAAGGCAGGACTGGGTCTAGTTTTAAATTGAGATTATTAGAAAACTTTAAAAAATATCTAGATCATTTAAAGTTCATATCCTGAGTCTCCATGTTAGCAATGGCTGCCTTCGCCCTGGGTTAACGATTGCCTGTCTGAGGCTTCTTTGCCCTTAGTCATCACCCTCAGTGGTCCTTGCCCTCTAGGTGGATTTTATAAATGGTCTGATATCCCCCTGAGAAGGGGGATATGAATGCATGTCGGTGGACCAGGGCTGGGATGAACCTAGGCAGCGGCTTTGGAACAGGAAGTAAATATTCCTTCTTGGGCTGGGATGCCCCACATTTTCTCCGTGTGCTTGAATTCCCCGGATTCATCTCTGAAAATGGGCTTTGCTCTGTGTAACAACCTTGCCCAACTGCCCAGACACCTCTCCCTACCCCATTGGTTCAATGTTATCAGCTGAATAACAACTTTAATTGAACAATAAAAGTAAGGGATTGAAATCTACCATGAGTCCCTATAAATCAATTCTCCATGGAGTTTTATGAAACTGTTTAATGAAAAGTTTGATTAGAAACTATTAAAAAATAGAATAGATGAAATTTCATCATTTAGTCTCACATTACAGTGGTGTTATTTTGATTTTTATTTACATTGAGATATTCAGAATAGAGTAAATATATCCTGGTTTTAATTAACCATCCTCCTTACTTGAGAAAGGTTATTTTAGGCTTGAAGGGTTTTGATAGCATACCATCTGCCTTCTTCACTGTGTTTTATTCAAGTCCTTTTTTTGCTTACAGTGCTATGCAGTGCCTAAACTTATGACATAAGCATAAATTGAATCATATTAATGGTAGGTGATTGAAAAGCTTCAGCCTCGACATCCTGCCCGCATTCTTCCATCTTGTCAGTTACAATGCTCTTACAGGCAGTGTGCTCTTTTCTTAGCACAAGAGAATTGACTATTTTTAAAACTAAAGCCACGGACTCCCTATTAAAGCATTATGAAAACTGGTTGTATTGCACATGCAATTAGGAAATGAGATTATAATGACATGCGGGGAAAGTGACATTATGAATGACAATTTTTTCTTATAAAAGTCTTTACTCGATGCAGATTTCCTGCCCCCGCTGTCTTGTTACAATCCTAACAGAAGGCATTCTCTGACAGCCCCCACCTTGCTTTTACCTCTTTTTATAATTCAATTCCTCTTTTGCAAAACACATACTGTCATTTATATTGTGTTATTGTCTAGGCTGTAGAGAAAACACACACATGCAAACATTTTGTCTGTTTTTCCTGTTAGAACAATAAAATGTCCACCGGTTTGTAATGCACAGTGTTTACATTAATATCACACAGATTGATTTCACATGTGTGAAGTGTTGACAGCTCCATCCAAACAGAGGCATGCGCAGTACAGTAGGTAAATGGAACACTTTAGTTACTGGCTTCCATCAGAGAGATGTAAGGTGGACCCAGTATACATAAATGAGATGAAATCAGTCCTTAAAAGTGGATGGGATAAAATGGATGAAGATGTATTTCATTAAATAAAAAATACTAAAAGATACAGTTTATTTCAGTCTGAGTTTTGAATTGCAAAGATACATAAGTTGTGCTTCTAAGCTCTTTGGAGTTGGGGTGAGTGTGTGTGTGTGTGTGTGTGTGTGTGTGTGTGTGTGTGTGTGTGTGTGTGTATTTCTTTATTAAGGAATGAGATGGAGTTAAAGAAAGGAAGTTGTAACTCACCTGAAAAGAACAGAGATGAGATGGACTGCCGTCTTGGTGTTCTGACCTTAACCATGTAGAACACCATCAGCTCTGACCTTCAGGTAGAAGTTGGCTACATCAGTATTAAAACATACTCTGCTAATGGGCAGAGGGGATACCACAGTAGAGTAAGAAGAACGCTAGGCTCTCCGAAATAGCCCAGGTTGAATCAAGGCTCAACTGTTCAGTGTGCTATGCCTCTAAGTGAATGACATAAGGCCCCTCATGTGTCCCATCTTAAAATCGAGCAGTAACAGCCCACTCACCAGGCTCAGAATAAGTGTATATTCACTTGATTAAAAAAAGTCCTCTTGATGAATGAAGAATTTCTACTGTTTCTTTCAGAGTGTTAGGCCTTGGACAACTTGCCATCTAAACAGATCTTGCTCTTTGACTAATAAAGGAATCATTTCCCTAAGGCTACAAGGACTCTTGCTAGAACCTTAATGGAAAAGAAAAGTTTTCTACATTTTATATTTTAAAGAAGCTTCTCTGACTCTGCTCTGAACTTTTCTGTTTTCCTGTTGGGTGAAATAATGACATTATAGACAAAAGAAGAAAAAGCAGAGAGGAAGGGAAACAGAAAAGGGGACAAAACCTTTGCTTATGAAAGAAAATTCAGGACATATAAAATTAGTTTGAAGCATAAAGGACGAGCTGGACTCTGCCTTTTCCCCTCTAAACATCACATGTTTTGCCGGAAATGAAAGGAAAGGCAGTTGTTTTGTTAAGGATCATGGGAATTTGTAAGTGAGTAAACATTTTTTTCCTTGCCAAAGTAGGTTTCATGGTCACAGTGAATTTTGACGATCAAATGCCTTTGTTCCTGGCCCACGTCCACATTCAGGCTTTTGCCGCCTGCGTGTGGTGCCCACCGATCTCCCAAATGATAACAATGCAGACATTTCTCTTTAATTGAAGCCAAGTAGGAAAGGAGTTGCTTCTTGTATATTGCTGTTTATGCAGAAGACTTAACCTACAGAGATCTCACTTTGGAGGACTGCTTCCTCCTGGAAATTTTCTAGAAGTTCTGTTTATCATAAGAGAGTGGTCTGACCAAGACCACTCTTGGTACCTTTGGCATGGGGACAGAGAGAATGTTAATTTCATCATATAACATCGTAAACCAAACCCAAATAAATCTGCTGGTAGAGGTGTATCGGACATGCTCCGTAGTACGTGTAATGATTAACATATGGCCTCGGCTTCAAGGACAGTAAGACGCAAAGAGGGCTGGAAAGCAGACTTTCTTGGATGTTAGAAGCTAGAGGTACCATCTCTCTTGGGGGTCCATGAAAATAATTTTTATGTTGCTACTGTAAATTAATTCACAGAGTCATAATATGTGGAATGGGCAGGATTAGTGAATTTCGTTTCTATTTTTGGAACTTGATATTTAAAATAACTCTGGACTCCTTTGTAGCTGAGTGGACTCAATGGGTTATTAAAAACTATTTGGACTCATGAGTACAATAAATTCTTGTTCACCCCAGAAGAAAGGATCTGTGTCTATATTGGCTAATATTTCACCTAGCATTTCATCTAGAAAAGCAAGAAAGTTATATCTCATTACATTAGCAAGGTCAACATATGCCTCTCTAATGTGAAACCGATATTTTTATCAATTAAAAAAAAATCACACACCAGATCCAGATCATTGAAAAAAAATCACAGACAACATGCTGGTTCAGGGTAGGGATGGTGGAATGAGGTTCAAGGTAAGTCTGTATTCATTTGATTTTTTAAAATCCTCTGGATACATGAAGAGTCTCTCGAAAACCCCTTCATTCTATCCTGTCAGGGGCACTGGATTGATTAAAGTTCAACCCAGTAGGTGGACTCTAGGTGAGGCTGTCTGGGGATGCTTAGAGCCTAGCACAGTGCCCACACTATGCCCTTAATCTATTTATACATTTTACCAACATCTATTACACACCACAATGTACCAAGTATTCTTCTGGTCCTTGTGCACACAGGTGTGAACAAGACAGAAAAAGTTCCCACTGTTAAGCAACTTACACTGGAGTGTGTGGGGAGAGGAGTGGCACAATGCAGGATAGCCACGGACCAGAGCTTGTAGATGTAGGTCATACCTCACAGGGATGTTGTGAAGATTAAATGAGTTAGTGACTTAAAGCACTGAGGAGCACCTGGTAAGTGCTACTTCAGCACTCATTGTTATCCAAGTCTTGTACCTCTTACACCACCCAACACAACCTTAACCACATATGGGGCCCATAGTGCTTCTTCAAAAAACACCCACAAAATTGTTTCATACCTATACAGACTGCTGGGAATAATGAAGTATCATTTGCTATTAAAAATCATTCAACATTTGTTCATTCCAGAAATACTTACTTGTCCTTCTGCATGGAATGTGTTCCTCCAGATATCATAGGTCTGGCTTCTTCTCATCATTCCAGCCTCAGCTCAGATATCTCCTGTCCAGGGAAGCCTTCCCTGACCTTCCCCTTTCCACAAGCCCAGCTCTATCTAATTCTAACCAATGTAGAATTATCTTCCTATAAATCATCACTATCTGAAATTAACTCTTACATTTGTTTCTTTATATATGTATGTTCTGTTTCCACCCTCCCAACCCATGCTATAATGTAAGCTCTGTAAAAACAGGGAACATTTCCGCTTTATTCACAACTGTGCGCCCAGGGACGAGAACGATACTTGGCACATAGCAGGTGCGTAATAAATAGTGGTTAAATTAATGAATGGATACATGCATGCTGTTTGTCAATATCATTGTTCTCCCTCATTTTACAAATAAGGACATTTAAGCACAACGATGCTATACAGCTATCAAGTGGCAAAAACCAGGACATGAACCTAGACAGCCTGGCTCAGCGTCCATGCTCTTAACCATTACACTAGCTGCCTGTCAGCATGGACCTCGCTCTAGCTCGGAAAGATCTTTCGGGCTTCCTGAGATCAGGCTGACTGGAAACAGATAGCTGATCACCAGATCCCTAGATGTAGAATACACAATAGGTTATGTAGGATTTAGAGAGATTGCTGTGTGATAGAGTCATTAAAAAAGGAATGACCATAAAGACTCAAAATCTGAAAACCATTGGATGGGGATCAAGAAACTTCGATGCCAGCTACAGTCCTTTCTTGTCTATATTATACCAGCCTCCCTGCTTTAGCCGTTGCTGTCCATTGGTCTCTTTACAACACACCAGGCAGAGTGATCACATCTCTGCTCACATCTTCCAATGCCTTCCTATCTCAGACAAGCAGATATGAATATAGGGCCCTCTAAGAGCTGGAACTATTTAGAAGTTGAAGAGGGCAGGTAGTAAACTGCTCCGTGTTCTTAGGCACTTTGATTTTTAAGACGTGGGGTTGCAATGCTGACAGGACTTTTACTATCCACCTCTCTGTAATTTTCTGCTTAGAACGCACCGGCTTTCCCAACTTGGCATCCTCCTTTAATGAAAAAATTATAGGTCTCATTTCAAAAAATGAAATGTATGCAAGCTTTCCTGCTTCTATCACTTCTTTATTTCTATAGCACATAAATCATTTCCCTTTTTAAAATTAAATTTCGCTTGCCATGATTTGGTAATGGGTTTTCAAAGGAGGCAGAGTAGCCAAGCTCTTGGCACCAGCGCCGGCTGTGCTGCCTGCTCAGGAAATCTTCTCGTTGCTGGCTGGCGTCGGTCTTGATCCCATCATCGGGGCTTTATGCTCCCTTTGGAAGTTGCCTAGAAATTCTCTCCCTAAGAATTTCTTCTGTGAATGGCCTTTCTGGCTTTCCAGTCACCATTTTGGAGGACTAAAGAACAGATGGGACTTGGGCAGAAAAAGACTAGTGTATTCTAATGCTTCTTTGGTGCTTCTTTATTGAGTCATCCATTGAGCACTGACTCTGGTTGACAGAACCCCAGGCATTGTTGGGATATTGGTCTCTGCTCTCAAGACTTAAAAATCAAGTTGGCTGAGATAAGACATAGAGCAGTGGTACACTGCAATTATTATCTGTGATCCTCTTAGCAATCCCGCATTATACCATGAGTGACCTTGTGGTAACACAGCTACAATAGGGTCATAGACCTAGCATGTTGCTGAAGTGGAAGTCGCCTTCCCCGCCCAGTCTGCTGACCCCAGTGGGCAGACTTTTCCACCAAAAAGTGATAGGAGCATGGAGCTAAGAGTCAGGAGTTATTCCGATGTTCAAAGGAGGTGATATCTGCCAAGCTTTGTAAATGGGACAGCTTTGCCATATAACGGACACTGCGAGGCATGTGTCCGTTATATGCTAAGGGCCAAACGAGGAGGTTAAAAGATGTGTGAAAGAGGGCCTGGGTGTCAGAGGGGGCCTCTTAAAGGAAGTTGATCTTCAGCTGGAGCTTGAGGGATTCAGAAAGGAGGAAGTTATTTCAGGTGAGGAGGTGGTAAATACTCTGGACTTTGAAGCTCAAAGAAAGACATGATTTCCTCTGCCATTTTTAGCTTTCAGCGTAGACACAAAACAGCCTCCACGAGCAAAATTTATTCTTCTTGCTAGAAGATGTTACCTTCCCCTGAAGGAGCACGTGCTCCTGGGTCCTTCTCTCATAGGCCCCATTGTGGCTAGGCCCCAAGGGAAGCCTCTTGGAGGAAAAATCAACTTGTCTCTTATTAAATGGGAAGTTTTTCCTTGGGTCTATAAGAAAGAAAAGGAAGGATGCACCAATTTTATAGTAGGGAGTAAAAGAGTGCGGGGCCTGCTTGGTTTCCTGGCTGCTTAAAGGGCTGCTTCAAGGCTGAAAGGTTTGCTTCCGAGTAATCATCTTTAACACCCTACCTACTCCTTGTCCCTTCTGTGTTACTCACTACTGTTCCAAAGTTCATTTTCCTTCTGCTTAGTATTTAATGGAGCCTATTGCATTTCTCTTTACTAGATTCTAAGCTCCTAGAGAGTTAAGAACCATGCCTTCCTTACTCATCTCTTTATCACCATGTTTATTGAAATAATATCAAAACCCTGTTAAATTCCAGAGGGCTTCAACTCTCCACCATCTTTTTTTTGTTTTTTAAGATTTTTATTGGGGAATCAGGGGATGGGAACAGTGCTGGGGAATTGGGGAAGGGCAACAGACAAGGTGCTGTCCTTTTGTTCTTCAGTCTAGTTGTGGAGAATGTTGCTTCACTGGCCCAAGTTGGCACCATCATTGCTTTCTTTCTGGGCGAGGCAGATCAGTCGCTGGCTTCTGGACGGCCACTCACGCTGACTGCTAGCTACTCACGGTAGCCCATGGCAACCCACTGCCACAGGGGCTGCAGCCTACGCTGTTGCCGGCGACTCATGGCAGCCCAGCTTCAGGTTGAGCTGTTTTTCAGCATCTTAGCTGTAGAGGGCAGTGTCACTGGCCCTCATATGTGGGATCTGAACTGGGGCCCTCTGGCATTCCAAGCCAGCTCTTAACCAACGCACCAGTCGGTTGGCCCTCTCCACCATCTTATCTCCTTTCTTAGAGACAAATATTTCTTGACCTCAATATCTTCAAGCTTTAGTTTATTGCCAGTTGATTTAATTCTCAAGGGCAAGTGTTTGGCTCAAAGGTACTGTTTTTGTCCTGTCCCCGTCCCCACCCCCAACATTTACTCACCTTTTCAAACCCAAGGAATGGTCTTCATAAATTGATCAATGCTTTGGTTGAAGATTGCTCATTTGTTATGATGCTTTACCAACCCTGGAATCTACACCACCTAGAATGTTGTTCTTTCTGACGAAGCTGAGGAGCAACCTTAATTTAAGTTAGGGCAAGTGGTAGCCAAAAGTCAACACATTGATATTTCCAGCCTGTAACCCACAGATATCAGAATTCATTGTGGAAATCAAGGAGTAGCGGTAGGGCTATTAGCATACAAGGCTTTGTTTGACAAGTTCTAATTGAATGTGGCTCTGTGGATCAGGAACACAATATGGATCACAGTTCAGGCTAGAATCATCAGAAAGTGTTGGGAAAGAAAGGGCTTAGCCAGTATCATGTTCATTATTAGAAAGATTGCTTGATGGGTGGCCCTTATGCCTCAAGGATACTTGATGGATCATTGACTTGCTCCACGTTATTTGTAAATGAGGATGAGGCCTTCTGTCTCTCAGAAGAGTTCTGTAGGGGATCCTGGATGAGGCACACTGACAACACCCAGGGTTTAACAGGTCACACTTTCTTCCTCAAAGTCCCAGGCATGAACATTAGGTCTTTAAAACAGGAGATAAAGGGGCCGGCCAAGTGGCTCAGTTGGTTAAGAGCTTGCTCAAGAATGTGAGCTCTGAGCAACAGCGGTTCAAGTCCCGGCCTGAGCTGAGCTGCCCTGCCACCTATTGGCAGCATGGCTCAGCTAAAAAAAAAAGATAAAATAGGAGATAAAATATTTTAATAAAGAGCTCATACACAGTGCTAGAAACTCTACTCCATCAGAGTGCTGCTTCCTGCCCCATCCCCAGCACATATGCCTTCAAAAAGAGAGAGGATGTTGGTACTAGTTGATTCTTTTGAGGTTTGTATTTACCACAGCACGTGTCACAGGTCCCATGCTATAGAGAACGCATGCTGTCCCATAATTCTGGAAAGAAAGGAAGTTGAACTGAGTCAGGACTAGAACAAACAGGGACTATGGTTGAGCCCCCATTAAATTGTCTTGCCGACCCTTGGGCCAATGTCATTTGTCTGAGCTGAGGAGGTGGCTTCAGAGATGCAGAGAGAGTTGCCCTGCCACTCCCAATCTTGGAAACTGCTCATCCCCCCCCCTCCCACTCACCCCCCCCCAGGCCTGCCATTCACACCTCATGAGAGAGGAAGAACCTTCACATGGAAGAGTGCTCCTCATATTTTTCAAAGAACCTTCACCCATGCAGCCTTCAATGTCTTGCCTCTGTGTAACCAGAAGAACAGGTGTCATTGAGCCCATTGGGCAGCTGAAGAGCTGATTGGGAAAATCGGCGACCAAACATTAATGCAGTAGTGGTGAGACCACAATGGGATTTGGGTGTCGACTTCTTGACCTGTGCCCTTGATACCATTCCCCTGAATGTGTCCCAGTGCTAAAGGACATCACATCACAGCTTCAAGATTAAATGCAGCAAACCTTAATTAACCAGAACCTTTAGTTAGCCAGATCCTCCCTGCCCCTCATCCCCTTTATACAACATTTCATGGATGAAAAAAAGTAAATGGTAAGAAACAATTCAGTGTTTTCCATAATATTTTTTTCATTTTCAAATTATGTCTATTATGGAAAGTACAAGTATAATAATAATAATAATAATAATAATAATAATAATAATAACTGCCACTCTTCTGTGAGCATATACCATAGCCTTATGGTTAAGTCCTTTACATACATTATCTTACTCCTTAGAGCACCCCTATAAGGAAGCTCATATTACCGATCATTTCACAGGAGGAAACAGAGTCTAAGAAAGATTACATCAGCCTAAACAGCTAGTAAGTGGTCAGGCTGGATTCCAGTTGAGGTTTGTCTAGCTTCAAACCTGGTATGCTTAGCCACTCTTTGATATTACCTCCCTAAATAGCATCGATAATCTCATCGGTGTTTATCTATTTCCTTCCAGTCTTTTTCCAAAGAATTTTTTTTGGGGGTTGTCAGAAAAGTCATGACGCATTTTTGCAGTGAAAAACAGAAAAAATATGTCATGACTTTTCTGACAACCCAATATTTACTTGAGAACATTTTATATATGCAGTTGTTGTGTCTTAAAACTTTAGTTATTATAAAATAAGTGTTTCCCCCTATATAATATTTTTATAAATACCATTTTAAGGGCTGCATAATACCACATGAAATGATATCAGGATTCACATAATCCTTTTCTATTATAAGTTTATATAGTTTCCTCCAGGGTTTTGCTTTGTTTTGTTTCTTTAATGTATAACGTATAACTAACACTGTAATGAACATCTTTATATATAAAGGCATCAGCATTTTGATGGTTTCTTTAGGATAAATTCCAGGAATCTCTTATTGACAAAAATTCTTTTCCTCCTAAACAGTAGCAGAGATATCAGATAAAAAGAGCTTGCTATGTAGGCTTAGTTCACAATCAGCCCTATCTGCTGAACTTTCTACAGCTATGACTGAGGACACTGAGAAACAGTGTTCAGAAGGATGACCTAGAGTTTCTACATGGTTCTCAAGCACAAGAAAAGAATTTCTTCAGTGAGTGCTGGGCTTAGGCAAGAAAGTGAGTTTAGGCAAAGATTTTCACATCAGCATCAGTCTCCTGAACAACTTAACTAAAAATTTGATTTTTAGTCTCAGACCTACAGAATTTGAATGGGTAATGTCCTGTTACAACATTTTAATCACACTTACGTTTGAGACTCAGTGCTGTAGGAATGCCTAAAGTTGGGGTCGGTGGCACTGATAATGGAGAATGGCAATTGACAAAGTAATTATTACCGCCGGCTCTTCCTTCCTTAATTGCTTCTGTCCAGATGTGATGGAGGAACCCTGGAGCTGCAACTGGTGGTGACATGAGTTTTTCGAGTGGCGTGAGAATTTGCAGCAAAAGTAGGGTATGTTCCTTGGATGGTCACAGGCTCAGCTAAAAGGCCTTGCCTTAAAAGTGCAGAGCCATGATATTGGAGGGCTACCCTCCAGTGCTATTAACTACCGAGAAATTAAGAAAAAGCACAGCACACTAGAGAGAGCACTTGACTGGGAGACAGGAGAACTGGGTTCAAAATATGACCCTCATACCAAATAGAGGGCTTCAGAAACTGTTAACCCCATGTCTCCATGTCTTATATGTGAAATGGAAGGTTGAACTGGACTTTTGAGTTTTCTGGATTTTAACCCCCTTTGAGAATCTGCTGAAAGCTATGAATCTTCTCATAAAAAAGTACATACAAACATCCTCATCATCGTGATAGCTTTGAAAAACATTAGCAAAAATTAACATATCAAGCAAATATAGATAATTCTGCATGTATTTTTCAGGATTCATAGACTATGTATAACTTTAGATTAAGAACCCCTGAACTGAATAGTCTTTAGGATCCCTTTCTAGTCTCACATCCTGGCATTCTATCAGTGAAACAAATGAGGATTTGTAATGATTCTCTGTAAATGTTACATTTTGTTAACTAGGGCAGGTCATTCCCTGAGAATTCTGGTTAATGAAAAAATAGTAATAATAACCGTAGCTTATACATTTTATTGAAAGCGCACTATGTGTCAGACACGCTGTTAGGTGCCTAAATATATGTGGTGTGATTGAAAAATAAGGTAAATGTTTAAATAAAAAAATGTATTACAGTAAAAGACACATTGTCATTAGTCTCCCCCTAAAACGCCCCTTTGCTTCGAACACACTTATCCCACCGTTTGGCCACTTTCAGAGGCAGTTCTAGAAGTCCTCTTTCATGAGTGTCTTTACTTCATCCTCCATCATGACAACGCTCCATGTCACACATCGCTTCTGGTCTACAGCAATTTTTGTCAAATAAAAACATTTCGGTGTGTCCTCATCCACCTTATTCACTTAATCTGGCACCGTGAGACTTCTGGTTCTTCCCCAAAGTCCAAATGACCGTCAAAGAAAACATTTTGAATTGATTCAGGACATGGAGGCAGCCACGACAGTACAAGTAAAGACACTTATGAAAGAGGACTTCCAGAACTGCTTCAGAAAGTGGCAAGAATGATGAAATAAGTACCGTATTTCCCCTGTATAAGACGCACCTTAATTTTGGGGCCCGAAATTTGGAAAAAAAATGTATTACATAAAGTTATTGAACTCAAGTTTTATTCATCATAAAATTCAAATAACTCCTCATCACTGTCAAAACTCCCAACCATTAGGTTGTCCTCATCTGTGTCTGATGAGGAATCACTGTCTTCATATATTGCCTCTCATGGCCCTCTTCAATAGGCATTTTCAGTAGGGTTTCTTCTTCCCGTAGCCAATCTCGGATTGTTTTCTCAGTTGGAGGAGGACCAAATTTACCTTCAGCAGCATGATTTCCATTCACTTTGGCAAACTGGATCACTTTTAACTTGAATTCAGCACTGTACAAAAATCTTTTCTGAGCCATTTCTGGGCAGAACGTGGCAAAACGTAACCTACCGTAATATACCTGTAACAAGTGTGAAACAATGAGCGCAAAAACAACAAGCACGAAAAAGTGGGAAATGCAAGTAAAAAACCCTACAACCACTGTATAAGACGCACCCTGTTTTTAGACCCCAAATTTTTCAAAAAAAGGGTGCGTCTTATACATGGGTAAATATGGTATGTAATAAATTTTTTTATATAAACATTCACCATATGTTTTGATCATACCTTGTAGTGTGTGTCCCTAAATGATATCCTTTTAATGAATTGTGTGTATTTAATGTGATTAATCACTATAGTGAAATGCTTAGTGAAGCCAACTTTAACATTTATTAAGCACTTATTACATACATTATCTCCTTAAATTCTCACAACAATACTTTGAGATAGGTATTGTTGTCCCCATTTAGCAGATGAGAAAACTGAGGCTCAGTGCTAGAACAAACTTAAGGAAATCATTCAACAGAGCTCGTTAAGTGGAAGAGCTGGGATTAGAACCCTAGACTGTGCGCTTGTACAGTCAGTGCTCTTCGAGGGTGTGCTATGCTGCCCTTTTTAGTAGCTCGTTTACAACTCCATCTCACTTAAGTAATGGTTACAAGAACCTGACTCGAAATTTCTGAAACTTTTGTCAAATACATAAAGCAGTGTTTCTTTTGCAAGAGTAGCTGGGTACGAACTTTGCTTTTACCTGCGCGGTCCTCTTCCCCACGCCGGAACAATGCCCATTTAGTGATTGGTGTGAGTTTGAGCATGGACAATCCCCTCAGCCTTGTCTGACATAATATGGAGCACCTGCTATAGGCGAGTTGTTAGACTGGGAAGACTGCAGGGTATGACAAGGTTTGTGCCTTCAGCAGGCACAGCGTCAGGCCTGATTTCCGTCAGTGTGCATGGTTGGGTATGTTCTTCCAGATCAGCGTGCTCATTACAATCTAGTTTACGTGGGGCAACCCGAGGCCCTTGAGCCACATCTGGCCCATCACCTTTCTATAGGGTCTTATTGGAACACTGCCACAGCACACTCATGCGCCTGTGTCTTATCTTTGGCTGTTTGTGTGCTGCAAGGGCAGAGTTGAGTATGTCCCATGAAGCCGAAAATATTTACGCTCAGACTCTTTACAGAAAAATTTGTTGACCCTTGCTACAGACCAAACAACTAGGTACTATATTTCATCATATCTAAGACAACATTGTAACACACATCATTTTTATAGGTACCGCTAAGAAATAGAAAGCATTATAATTGTAAAATGTCATCAATGGAGAGACCCCCAATTCTGGAGACATTGAAATGTGAAAAGAATTGGGAGTCTGACAATCGAAATTAGGCACTTTTCAGAGAGATGTTTTAGAGACATTTTTAAAATGTAAATATAGATTGTCTTAAAGTCTATTTTCCCCTGCAAATAAATCAACCAGTCTGTTGACTACCCATGAAACCTATAATAATAGATCATGTGACGGGACCCAGTGAATTAGGAAAGTGCTGGCTTTTTGGCATCTGTTTTCCCAAAGACTGTTGCTATTAATGAGTGGAAAAATATTTTGGCATTGTTCTCTGAGACTATTTTCAACTCCTGTTAGTATAAATATTTAGGGTGTTTCAGTACAGTGGCTTGTGTGGCAGTAAAATTGTTAGTTCTTTTATCTTAGGGCTGGAATATTTAAACAGTATGCTTGTTCTTAAAATGTGTTATGAGGCTCTGTAGAGAAGGCTTTGTAGTAGTTTGAAATGGGAAGCTTCTCAGATGCTGCCTATGGTCAGATTCTTACCAGTCTGAAAAATATGCTAATTACATACAAGGCTCTGAGCAAAGAGAGTGAACTCAATATTACAATTTTAAACTTCCGCAAAACAAAAATAGGACACCGCTTAAGGGGAGGTAGTGATTAATACACAAGACTGTGTGCCTCGTACATGGACACAAATTGACCATTATGCGTACACATATTTGCATATTCACATAAACTGCCCAGATAGTATTCGTATTTCAGAATATAAGTCATGGTATTTATGGTTCATTTTTTTTCTTCAAAAATAAAAATTTAGGAATTCTGAGTCAAGCCACTTATGATTTGGCTAATTCAGCTGTAGAGTAAGTTATTAATGACCCTCAGATGTTGTTTAGAGTGATTGGGTAGTTTCAGTTGTGAAATAATATTTTCTTTTTATTTTGTGCGAGTGATATTTCTTAATATGCTGTACACCATCTGAATAAAAGTTTGATGGCAGAACAGTTTGCATGTCCCATGTAATTGCTTCTAAGTGAGCTCTTCATTCTTCACATTTTTAGCTCTAATTGCTTTTTTTCCCATATGTCTAAAAATAAATATTTGCAAGTTTTGCGTTCTGCTACTCATTGTAATACATAAAATATTTGTACACCAAGCAAAATTCACTGATAATGTTCGCAATGTGGCTATTTTGAGAAAGTAAGGTTTGTGTGGTAAGAGGAGATAAAATACATTTTTATTAGTACAAATGCCAAAGAAAGCCATTTATCATATTTTGAAAGAATATTTTTAAAGGAGTGGCCAGATAATTTGACCTCTGGGACTATTTAAATAAATTCAGTTGGAAAAAAAGAGCCAGAGTCAGAAATAGCCTGTTTGGCTATATAATGGATATTTTAAATGATCTTTGGTAGGTGGCAATTAATTTTTGATTATCAGGGACAAGGGGCCCCACTATGTGGATTATCCAAGCCCCTGACTTCCTAGGCAGGTCTCCTCTGCTTTCATTTTAGTTTATTCCAGCTCATTAGCACCTCCACCCGAAGGCTGGCAGAGAAAAGGAGAGGAAGAAAAAATGAAATCACTTCTGCTGCTCTTAATAGCCTTTGGAAAGAAAGGATCATGAATGAAATAGAAACCAGTGGGAAAAATAAGCTATTGGATTTTCTGTGTTTTCTTTTATCCTTGCCTTCCTTGGTCGACACAGATCATCAATAGTTGGCTTAAAGACTTTTAAATGAACGCTACATCGGAAGGCTTTATAGTTATAATAGCAATATCATTATTCTCTTTACATTCCGAAAGACTGGGTGAATTCCAGAGACATAAATATTGTCGAGTCTCCATGTTGGCATGTTCCTGAGGAGCTTTTCCTTTTGGGGGGTGGGGTGGGGAGGGGGGATGTTAAAAAAAAAACAAAAACCTTCCTCCAACCAGTTTTTATGCACAGAATTCCCCTCCCCCCACCCTCATATTAAAGGTAACAATTATTTGTATGTGTTCAGATAGAAACATCTGCTTGGCCACCGTATCTTGTGATCATATCTTATGATCCTTGACCTGACAATATTTTGCATTAATGAAAATTGGCAGGTTTGGTCTCCCTCAGCAGTGTTTGCTTCTTAATGTGTTACTATATTTACAATTCACACAGAACAATCTGTGACAAAGGTTTGCTTTTATCAGAACAGCTGCCGGATTTATACCACGTCTCAAGGTTCTATTAGACGTGACAATAAAGTCATTCTTCAGTGTTTGTGCTACTCAGCCATCTTTTTCATATGTATTCTTTAAGGCATCCTGGCTACATGGATCTCAAATTTCAGGCCCTCTTTTGGACCACCATGCAGCCCAGAGCTTTTGAGCTTTGTCTTGGAAGCTCCTTCCATCAATCAGAATACCAAATTTACATTGTTAGGTTCCCTGGAGGTGTTAGAGCTCTGGATTCAGCAATTATTGTGAATAAGAACTTTGCAGCAAGGGTGAGTGCCAACATTCCAAGTGCTAGCACAATGGAAAAGAGAAGTAGTTTATGTTAGAATATGGTCACATTCTTCTGATTAAACCCACTCAAAAAAGACAACATTGTAATATTTTCCAATGACTGTTTATCATGAATTACGTCAGCCTTCGTTTAAATTGCTATTATTTCTCCTTAATGCTTCTTGGTGCCTGCATAATTTACAGCACTGGCAGCCTCGGGACTATGAAATAACCTTTCACAACCAACACACAATAGTAAAGAACATGGCGTTTTTGTTGTTAATTATTATAGGACTCCTTTAACTTTTACAAAGTGACATAAAATATTGTTGAGGTATTTATGGTTCAAGCTACTTTTACATGGATCTATTTTGCTTCTGGCTAGTTCTTAACTAAAGCAATCATTTGTGGTTATTAGGCCGCCGGAGATATTATGTCAGAACTGGTTTAAGAGTATTATTATGTATCACATGTCATACACTACATGTCAGCACTTGAGGCTGTCTTTCAATAAAAACAAATGTAATTTTAGTTTCTGCTCTTTTAGGGACTGGTGATTTGTAAGCTAACCTGAGTTCACTTGAAGGTGTCCCAACTGTTGAGGAGGGAGCTTGTCTCAGCCTTCCATCATACACTGTTAGTCTCTTTCCTGTGGATTTAAGACCTTTCCAAAACAAACTTTGGCAAAGGTTTAATTCAGAGTGAAGATTTGCTTCTGGGGAGCAACAGAATTAGCAAGGACTGGTTAATTGCCCATGGCTGAGCTGGTTTTGATTTCCCCATTTTGTGGTTTTTCTTATAGATTTTCTAAGCACTGGGTCTTCTAGTTACGGCCCTCTGAAGGGAGGAGGTAAGCCCCAGCCCATTGGAGACCCTGCCTCACACATTCAAAAAGGCTGCCCCAACATTCTGGAGCGAAGTCCTGGGTAAAGGGTGATAGAAACAAAAAGGATGGGAACACGTTTGAGTTTCCACAAAGCTATACTTTGAATTAATATGTCACTCCCCTGGGTTCCAAATACTATGCATATTTTCCAGTCCTTGCTTTTTTAAAGCAAGAAAGGAAGGGCGTGCCAGAAAGTTTTACAAAGAATGAAAACACATTAATGACTCATGAGAACAATTACTGATTTTCTTAACATATCATTTCTTAATTACTGTCAACCAAAACAATTTGCATGATAATATTTTCCCCTCCCCTCCCCCATCTGTGTTTAAGAGCCATAAAATAGTGATCAAAGAGCCTGTTTGATCAATAGTAGGGAAATTTAACTCCTTAATTCTTAGTGGATTGATGGGACTCTGACATTGGATATTCTTTAGAATAATCACCTCCAACACAATGGGCAAAATGAGCTTTCCAGTAAAACAAACAGCTTTGAAAGGAGCTCGGGGACATTTTCTTTAGCTTGAATTCAAGGAGGAAATTGTGACTTTTATGAAACTTGCATAAATTTACATGTATCCTGTCAGAGTTTTAAAATTAGACAACATGCCTGAATGCCCTGGAAATGAGTCTGCCATCCAGATTTAGAGTGCTTTTAGCTTTTTTAATTAAAGACATTTCACAAGCCAACCCCAGAGAAGAGAATTAAGCATTACATAAGAATGTAGCAAAGTTTGAGATTTAATGAGTGAATATTACCAATTTATAAAGGAGATAAAAGGTGTGAAAGGAGCAGTTGTTGGGAGTTTTCTGCTTTTTTTTTTTTTTTTAATGTAAAAAATGGAAGAAGTGAAAAGGCCAGGCTGCCAGTTGCTGTCGCCCTTGTTCTGGAGCTGGTTCAAAGCTCACAGAACTGACTGAGGCTGTGAGGCTCAGTTAATGAGCACTCGTGGCAGTGAACTGGGATCGTGGGTTTGTCACATGAATTTATATATGTGTGTACATAACTCAGAAGGTAGAAGGCAGAGTTGTTTGAGAAACCCAAAACAATTAAAATCATCCTAAAGACCGCATTTATAAGAACTCAATGTCGAACCCTACAAATGCTCATTTTGAAATTGTTTTAATAACTGCTGATAGTGAAATATAGTTATTGAAAATTGTTTTTAGCTACACATGTTATACCATTTTAAGCACTTAGACTAAATACTGTCAGCCTGTGTTTGCTTTCCTAACATGTTATTCATTTATTGAGAAATTCAGAATGTAAAACATCTGGGAAGAACTTGGTGTGTGCAGAGTCATCTTTAAAATGTGTATATTTCAGAATTTCTTTTGTGTATTTATTTAGAAATTTGGGAAAATTCTGTAAACATGTTCTGGAATATATGTAGCAATTGAATATGAAAGGGAAAGTTGGCGTAACTGAAAAACCTAAATTTCATTTTCTATAAATATGACTCTGTTAGAGGAATGGGTTTCTGAAATTTGAAGATTCAGATTATGGGTAGTGATATTTACGGGGAAGTATCTCTCTTTGCCCTGAACTGAATGTGTGAACCAGCAACGTCCATTCCGGCCCTTTCTGGGTGTGTGATGTGATGTTTGTATCTAAATAAAGGAGCTAATTTATTTCAGCATTTCAAAGCCTGAGCTGGAGCATAGATAGAATCGAGTCCGACCAGAAGGGCTACACCACTGCAGTATTAATAGGTCCCTGGTTCTGTTCAACAATTAGCTCATATATAGTTTATAGCTGGGCCTTTACCAAACTGGTGCCATCAGCACAGTCACAATAACTGGGAGATGATACCAACAGAGAAGAGTCAGAGAAGGGAAGTTATTAATGATTTGTAATTTTCTCCTTATTTGGAAAAGTAGAAATAAGGCCTAGTATCACATAGCTCTTTTTAATTCTTATAAATTTCACGTTTTGTCACCATTTCAGTAGCTCTATCGCCCCAGGGTAATTCCCCTGCTCCAGGTTCTCTAATCCTCTTCTTTTTCTGAGATAGGATTCGTTCTTTGTGATATGAGCAGAGCTTATGAAATTAACTTGGCTGGTGTAGTAAGTACAGTGGGCTGGACTGGATGAACTCTAAGATTCTCCAAACACCACTTTCTTGAAATTCTAAATCCCATTTGGTGGATGATGTTCTTTAAACAGCACTTGGGTTTCCAGCTAAGGGGCTTTCTTGCTTTGTTTTAACCCACTAGAAAATGGGGTCCTTTGAAAATCTCACCACATTCCTTATGCCTCACAGCCACCGTGATCCCTCATTTGTGGCTTTGGCTCTGGACTTGATATGATTTGAGGGCCATCATCAAAGGCATATTAAAATCAATATGTTTTCCTTGGGCAAATACTCCCTGGGTCTGTTAAAGAACTAAAGTGACGGAAAGGAGGTGGGATCATACTTTCTGGCAAGGAAATTGTCTTACAATTTAAATTAAAAACAAAACAAAACCCTGAGTGTGAACAATCCACAGAGATCAATAACTGGAGTACAAGGTTAAATTTGTTCATTGACCAGGGCAGCAAAACTCACTGAGCCAGTGTCACTAATTTCCCATCTATTTTCTTAAGAGTTTAGATGAGGTCTCTAGATCAAGGAAGTACTGGGAACAAGAGAAAGAGACATGCCTCTGAGTTTATCTTTTTCCCCTTCCTGAACTTTCAACTGGGGCAAGTCTCCCACCCTTTCCCTATCACCTAGTAGGTATGGCAGTACCACATGGTGGTAGATGGCTCGAAGACTGTTTTGAGAATTTTAGCTCATTGATGTTGCCCAGCTCACAGCCCTTGCTATGGACAACTCTTATCTTTCATTAAAGTAACACTGCTTTTTGGATGTGCTTTGTTAGCAGACAGTCGAATATTTGAAAGTAACAAAATGCTTATTAGAATATTCATTAGTTCAGACTGTCCCTAGGTTTGCATCTTTTTTTTTTTAAGGTTTTATTGGGGAATTGGGGGAGGGGAACAGCGTTGGGAAATCAGGGAAGGGGAACAGACAAGTTGCTGTCCTTTTGTTCTTCCGTCTAGTTGTGGAGGACGGCGCTTCACTGGCCCATGTTGGTATTATCATTGTGCTCTTCCTGGGTGAGGCAGTTGCTTGCCAGCCATTGGACGGCCACTCATGCCAGCTCACGCCAGCTGCCAGCCGCTCACACTGGCTGCCAGACAATCACGGTAGTTCACAGCAGCCCACTGCAGCAGAGGTTGCAGCTTACGCCGTCACTGGGGACTCGCTGCTGCCGAGCTCCAGGTAGAGCTGTTGGTCACCATCTTAGCTGTAGAGGGCGCAGCATCACTGGCCCTCATGTGGGATCTGAACCGGGGCCCTGCTGCTCAGAGCTGACGTTCCAAGCTAACTTTTAACCAATGAACCACTCAGCCACCGCTCTAGGTTTGCATCTTAAATTGAAGTGAGGGATATCTTTCCTACAGTGCCTCCTTTAGCCATCTTTCATAGTTTATAAATGACCAGCCCTGAAAGAGGTATTGCTGTCTTCAAAGTTCCAGTATATATGACATAGAGTCATTTTCAGTCTACTCACACCAAATTGCCAAAGTGGCATTTTATACACACATGAGCAGGTCATTGCCACATTTTGAGGCATATTCTTATACCAGAAGAATGAAACACTGAAGAACTGAAGGGATTGGTCAGTTAGGTTGATTTGGAAGGAGAAGAGGATAAAGATTTATGGAGTATACCATCTAATCAGAAACAACAGACTCTAGTTCAGAACAAGGAAAAAGGTGGTGGGGCAGACAAAGAAGGATGAGATAGCTGCAACTCTGAATAGAAAGACTGTGATGTGGCAGTGATCAAGTGAAGGGAAGCCTTACTTATAGAATTAATAAGAATCGTCCTTTTGGACGAAGTTAAAGGGGATATTTCTGATCTCCTTATCAAGCCACAAATATTTATTGAGTGGTAGCTGTTCTGCCCTGAACTGTGCCTGAGGCACATGGGAAAACACAGCTTACTTGGGAGAGTAAATAAATATATTTTTGAACTGATTCATAAAATACATTGTGCATAGAAGAATGAGGAGCTAGCTGTGTTATAAAGATTACATGCAATTGAAAAAAGATAATTATGACCAGGGTGATCAGGGCCGCTTCCTGGAAGATCTCTAAATTGGGAGAAGAATAGAGAAGGCTTAGGTATGTCCACACTGTTTAGTACACTTGTGTTGACAGTTTTGAACCTGATAAGTCTCTTTGTCCCACCTGTAAGGGAGGGCCATCAGAGCAGCTGGTCTTTACAGCATACTGGGATTGGTGGAGTTGTGGGTGAAATAATCTACAGTACACAAAGGCACTAATCCGGAGATGAAAACTTTGATTGGAGATTATGAGGGCCTTATGGATAATTTTTTCACACCAATGCTCCACCTGCCTTCCAAATTATCACAGTAGCATTTAGCTGGTAAACATGATTCTCCTTGTTTCTCCAAGTGTCCTTTGAGTGGATGGAGGGAAATAATACGAGCCCATCCCCACAGATGCAGAAACAGTGTGATTGGGACTCTTGGAATAAATGTGTTAGGAGAAGAGCCTGGAATAAACCAGTATTTGGTTCAACCTCTGCTGCTCTTTTGTACTAGTGATGGGTGCTGAGCTAGAGGCTTTTTATGGCCCTTAGAAATGAAGCCATTGCTTTGTCATAGCTGTTGTCTACTTACCTTTGGGTAGTAGGTAATAAATAGGAATTTAGGAAATTTACCCTCAGGCTTTTGTAATGTTTGGTCTGCTTTCTTGTTCATTCTGTTGTTGCTTGTTAAGTTAGTTAACTTTATTGAGTTTTCTCATGTCGTATACAAGAATAATAACACTTGTTTCCGATGGTTGTCATAAGGATCAGCCAAGATAATGTATAGGAAATGTTTAGCATTGTGTTCTTGGTATAGCAGTCTTAAAATAATAGCAATAGTACGTTCAAGTACTAATAGTTACGATCAAGGTCACACATGGATGGAGCTGGTGGTGTACCTTATCCTGCTTCACCCCTTTTGTGTCTTACAGAGATAAGAAATTTATCATCCTCAGTGGCATCCACACAAATATATGGCAGACATTGACTTAAGTGCCTGCCCGCTCTGCATACACAGCTCTATGTTCAAGCCTCAGTTGCCTTAGCTTTAAAATGAGCGTGGCAAAAAATAATTTAATAAAAAAATAAATAAATAAAAATGAGCGTGGTGATCCCCTCAGCAGAGTGTAGTATTCATCCATCCATCTGTTCTTCTTTCGCTAAGGTCATCATTTGTCAATTCAACAAATATATTTAAGGATAACTTATTATGTACCAGACATTACATTAAACCCTGAGTCAACCTTAGTGAATTAGATGTAAGTCCACTGCCCTCCTAAAGTCTAGAGTCTAGGAATGCAAATAGTAAGCAAGTAAATATATACATATGTAGTCAGTCTGTCTCTCCCTGTCTCTGTCTCTGTCTCTGTCTCTGTCTCTCTCTCTCTTTTACACACACACACACACACACACACACACACACACACACACACGGAAAGAATTACAGGCTATGATAAGAGCTACAAACCCCAAAAGGTTGCTGTGTGGATTAGATGAAATAATGTATGAGAAAATGCGTCATAGACTATAAAATGTAAACCTTCAGAGATTCTAAATCTTGACTAACGCAACACCTGCTGTCTTTGTGGCAGCCAGTGGCTACTGCACATGCTCAATGCCTCAGGCTTAACGGTGACACCACCACTGTTTTTTCTTTGAGGCTTATTTCAGAAAGGAGAGTGGAAGGGAACCTTTCTGTTGGGTTTATAATAGCAATTACAAGCTGATAAGGGCAAACCATTCATCAAATGATCATACCTCAGGACTTTATCTCTTTGGGTCAAATGTTTCCTGATTGATATTGACTACCATATCTAAAGCAGCTTTGAGCAGATAAGAAGCTAGGAAAGAAATTCCTTTGAAGGAGATTTGACAAAATTATATTTTCTGATTTTTTTTTTTCTTAAGGAGAGAGAGATTAACTTCTCATTGTTCTTCCTAAAGAATACAAAAGCTACCAAACCATTGAATTGAAGAAAATCCAGAAAAATGTTCAAGGGTAGATACTAAGTTCCTACTGGATGCAAATTATCATCTGTATTGATATTCTTTTCTTATTCTGAAATTATTTGGAAAGAACTTTCAAAATATTGAGAATGACCCTGTACTAAAGATATTTAGGAATAGACAATTCTCCCCAAAAGAGGCAGTCCCTTGATTACTATGTATAAATGCCCTACTGGAAACAGTGCTGTAAGTAAAAGTCTTGTAGTTTAAGTATAATTCATTTTTGTAGAATGTTGTTTATAGAAGCAGTGTTTTAAAGGTGGGGAGGGTAGGTTTCCGACCATGGTCCCTGATATGCAGCTTTTAATTGAAATGACCATAAACATTGTAATTAATCAACTATGTACTCAATTATAAAGTATATAATTACATTCTGAACAGTAAAAAGCTTCCTAAAGTGTATATAAATCAATTAAACAGGGTAATACAGTAACCGATCACATAAAATTATATTTAATGAGATGTGTCATCCATCACAGTGTTTTCCACACAGTTCTTATCTTACATCTCTGTGATTCATCTGTGCCTTATTTTTTTGCTGCAACAAATCTCACAGTTAAGGAACCTCTTTATCTTGGCCATAGAATTTAGTGACATTATTTTGAGCAGATTTACATGGGTATCTTTAAAGGAGTTTAGAAGGGGGTAAGATTTGGGGTCATTTCTAATGGCTTTTTGGAAAGGTAATCTGGATTTGTCTGTCTGCCCTTACTTGTTATAAATTTCCCTATAACAAGCTTGGGCATTTGTACTTAAGTTGTGGTCTTGCTACTGTATCCACAGTTGGCATCTGTTGCCTTGAAATTAGCTAGATGACCTATGTTTGCTTGTGTACTTCCTGCAATCGCTGCTAGATATTACAACAGAGATGTAATTAGAAAAACATGCTAAATACAAATCACTCTTGATCAAGTCACTGCACGTTGAGAAGTACAGCTATAACTTGTGACTGTGTTGTAGCACCTACTTGTATATTTCTATAAGCAGGTTTTATGGGTATAGTCAAGCAGGCTGACCTAGGGCCAGTGGAATTGAAGCAAAGGAAAAGTGTATTTGCATTTTTAACTTTGTCAAATTGGAAAAAATTCTAAAATATTTTGATAAATATATTTCAAACATGGTTTTCATTAAGTGGATGTTCTAGAGGTGTTTGTATCTGCTGAAGATACACCAAAGACCCCAGTCTTGCAAATTCTCATAGGTGCCCCTGAATAGATAATAAAAAGAAATATCTGAGGAACTGCTAAAGGGCTGGCTTTCTAATAAAAAGATGGTGATATGACTCATTTACCCCCTTCCCACCTCCTTTCAGTCGGGTCTAGATCCCAAGCGACTTTCCCATAAGTAAAGTCAGACCCATGTTGAATAGTTATACCCAATCCTTGTTGCAAGAAACAAAACCATACAGAACAACTGGCCATGGCAGGACGGCCAAATGGGGTGACCTAAGGACCTCCCCTCCATCTCCCTGGGAGCCCAATGTGGTTCTTTTCGTACTCTACTTTCCTGCATTACATGCAACATGACTGTACATGTGTACAATTTGTTCATTCATGTGCCTAACTAACGTGTTGATAAGCAACAATGTAATTGTATGCAGCCGTATGTAAGGATATAGGGCTAGTACAATATAGGGCTAGTAAAGGACAGAGCACAGTGTTAACCTTTGAGGCACTCTCATGCTAGTGAGGCCATGTTGAAATTAAACAGATACTTACCATGTTATTGAAGTAGTGACAGAGCTAAGGGAATCCTTCTCCGTTTCAGTAGACACTGAAGAAGATACTTATCATTTTTTTATTTCGATTATTCCCTTGAATTTTTTACTGGAACTAATGCAATTGAGGGACTGGCAAATTTTACAAGTGACTAATATATTAATCCCACTCTTCCCTTCTGCCTTGGAGATAGTCAGTTGAGTCAGGGCTTAAAAATGGAACTTGATGAGATTTGCTCTAGATGTTGACTAATGCCAATTAAACCCCTAAACATCACACACACAGATTGATTATGTCTTTTTCATTCTTTTTAAAGACCCAAAGATGCACCTAGTTAATAACCTGCTCCGTGTCCTTAATAAAGATCAGGCTAATTAAAAATTGTTTGCTAGCTGAAAATGAGTAAATGAAGAATCACGTATTAACACAGGCATCATCAGCCAGCAGAAGGAGCTGAACAGGGGCTAGTGGGGAATGAAAGGAGTAATTGTCAGCCCTTTATCACCAAGGATGGCATGCACAAATGGAGAGTTGTGTCACGGAAGCAGGTACAGGGGTAAGGAAGGTCTTGGTGGGGCATGCAGCCAGGTTAGTCTCCCTCTGTGTCTGTAATAACAGGATGAAAGAGCAGGGACGCAGTCTGTTTTTTCTCTCTCCTCCCTCCATCTCTCCAAATCTTGCCTAATCATCAAGCCACATCCTGCCACAGTCCTGCACCAACCTCCTTGAATCCTTCTGTGTGTCCTGAAGGCCTGCAGTGAAGAAGGTCTTCGCCAGAGTGATGCGTGAGTCTACCTCACAGTACTGGTGAGAGGGTATTTGTCCCTACTGTGTGCTCTATACAGCCCAGCAATGGGGGGCTTTTTTCTGTTTCTTGACCTTGCTTTTCCTCTCCCTTGAATCTAAACCTTTGCCTATTCCCTTCCTGGAAAAGAAACCATCCCATTATGGTCTCACCCCTCAAACTGGCCAACCTCTTCCATCCTGCTGACTGCCGCTTAAGCATCACTTCCTCAGATAGGTCTTTCCTGCTGTTTCCATGAGTTCCGCACCCATGATGTTCTCAGAGCGTCTACTCTTGCTCATTGATGACACCTACCCATCCATTTTACCGTATGTCTCTATTTTCCATACCAGGACCTCAGATTTAAGAGAGTAAGACCAAGGGATGTCTTGGGAATCACTGTGTCCCAAGTATGCAGCTTACATACCCTAGGGAACCAGTGAATGTTGAAGGGATGTTTCAGTTCTGACTCCTAGCAAACAAACTTGATGCTGCATCCCTGGAAAGCAAGAATCTTGTCTCGTGTTTCTTTGGTGACCCTCATAAAGCTAATTGGTGCCCAAGAAATACTTGTTCAAAAGAATGTTTAATAATGGTATTATATTTGCCTTAGCTTGGAGTAAGACGTTTCCTTGAACAATGTGTGGGACAGAGAGAGGAATGAACGAGCTTGGGCTTGTTTCTTTCTTTGTTGAAAGAAGTTACGTAAGCGCAGAAATACTAGTTTATAGTATTGGGTGAGCAATTGTATGTTGCGTGCGTGCCAGTTGTCACTGCATTGTGTTTTACAGTCTGTCTCCTCCTGGCCCTCTCCCCTCAGGGAACAAAGCCTGTTCCCCAGTAGTGTCTTCGAGCAGGCTGCTCTGTAGAGGCAGTTAGCACAGCACCAAAAAGATGAACTCTGAAGACACATGAGTCTGAGCCTCAGTCTCCACTCACTCTTAGTCACCACCTTTGTGCTTGCGGGCAGTCACTTAACCTCTCTAAGCCTCGGTTTTCTCATTGTTAAATTGGCAATAATGGTACTGCCCACCTCAAGGGGATATTGTGTGGGGATTAAGTGAAGTGCTGCACATAATGGTCTTAGCCCAGTGCCTGGAATAAAACACTTGTTCGAGTTTACAATATATATCGCAACTCACCTTAATCAAGGAAGATCTGCTAGCTGCCATTTGCTCTTCAGAACTGTTTGTGGGACAGTTTGAAGGGGCAGTAAGTACACAGAGAGGCCCATGGTTTACCTGTACTGAATATTCCGAACCATGATGTTCTTGCCTTCATTTTTATTCTCTTCCTCCCCTCCCACCATCCTAACACTTAGACACATCATACAGACGGCTCTCAGTTCCAGGAATGCCGTGCTCTCCTAGCTCTGTGGCTTCCCAAAAGTCAACTTGAAAGTTTAGAATCATGTATATTTATTTTAATATAGTTTATCATTGATAACAACCTTTGTTTTTTCTAAGTGCACTATCCTCAATATTTTTCCAAATTTATTTTATAGGGAGGACATAACCTTTGATTGGAATTAACCAAAATGAGAATATGTGTCTAAGAAATAGCGGGAAGTCAAATTTAGGATCTGTGACCCAGAAATAATAATGATAATAATAATAATAATAATAATAATAATAATAATAATAATAATTGTAATACTTATATGCTGGTTACCATGTTCCAAGTATTATTCTGAGCCCTGAATCATTTTATCCATTTTAAAGATAATGAAACTACTTACCCATGTGAACCATATAGTGAAACGAGTATGTAATTACCAATTCACCCTTAGGACTCTCTCCTGACTGAAAATTATTTTTTTCCACTTAATATCCTACAAAAGAGGGAGATGGCCTTGCCACAAGTTCTACCCTTGTTTAGACACTTGACTCAATTTATAGAAGTCTTATATCTTTGTAGCTTGACCATGACATTGGAATGTCAAAAGAATGTGGGGAAAACACACTATAAAATGGAATCTACATTTACTGGTAAGAAGCACAGAGCATTTGGCATCAGCGGAAAGAGTCGTCTTTGATGTGGAAAATAGAAGATCTTACTGTTTCCATTTGGGTCAGAGAGAGATGATTACTCTATAAGTTTAGTGGGCTCTAAAGTTAGATGTAATAATTGACAAGCCACAAGTTGTCCTGCCCTGAGGATATGCGAGTATGAAATACATATGTCAGAAAAAAATATGGTCAGCGAGGAGCCATGCACCAGGAAAAGCAGAAAATATTTATTAAGACAAGACCTGGTTATCCTGTGAGTAAGACTTTGTTATAAGATGAGGCTACTTACTGAGTGGGGAGCTTAAGAGGGATGATAGAAGAGACAGAGAGGTGTAGATGAATAATTTTTAGTGAATCATCTGACCCCCGACCTACAGAAGCCAGCAGCCTGCAGTGTCCCTATTCTGGACACCTACCCAAGGAAGAAATGTTTCATTTTAAGTATGGCAATGAGCTATTTTAAACATTTTTTCCCCTGTTTTTGAAAATGTTTACACAATTAATACCTCTTGCATGTATTCAACAATAGTCGCCTAGCAACCATCAAGAAGCATTTTTGGAGCCCAAAGGTATAAAAATGAGTGAAGAGCAGATAGAGTTTCAGTTGCAGCTATGATGGCCAGGTTTCTGATACCAGTTTCAAAGCAGATCCTGCAAGAATCAAGCCATGCATCCTTAAGAGTAACGAGATCTGGTCTGGCATCTTTAGAGACCCACTGAAGTGTCCTGTTCATCTCAGACACATGCAAAGAAAGAATGGATAAGATACAAGAGGGACCTCTAAGTGTAGGTTGATCCATTTTTTTGCCTTGAGGCAAGCCTGTGTCCTACCTAATCCCAAATGGATGTGTAAATAATGGAGTTTTGGAAAACTCTTAGGAAGAAGCATTGTAACACCTCCTCTGGTAACCCACTTTAGGATTTTGCAGCCTTTGGACTGAGATCACTAGGTTAAGAACATGGGTTAATCAAGTAATTAAGCTCCTCTCTTCATGTTACTGACTTATACCATCGTATAAGGTATATACAGTCATACCTCATTCGAAATAGAAAGAACCTAAGGAAACTTCTGGATCACAGGCCACAAACTTAGGTGCCCAGAGGTGCCAGCAGGGAACCTAGAAGAAGGAAGGCAGGTGGGGCTTGTAAGAAATCGGGAAGCAATCCATGCTCTGTCTACAGGAGCAGCTCCAGTCTTTTGTTGTGTTGTAGGCATAGGAGTCCAGTGTTGTCAGATCTCTCAACTCTTTAAGAAAAGCCAGACATACCAATTTTCAAGTGAAAATATCATTAATTTCAATTGATGACAATAATAATAATAATAATAATAATAATAAAATGTTCAAGCTAATAAACTATGCCACTGGAAGACTTGGTGCATGAATCTTGCCTAGTGAACCCCTAACATTATACATGAGGGACCTGAGGCCTGGTGAGTGAGGATACTTATTCAAATTCAAAAAAATGTGAACTCCTTAAAGTCAGGAACTGTGTTGTCTTCTCTGTTTAATCCCCAGCTGGACTAGCACAGGATAAGTCATATGATGGCAGCTCAACAAATTTTTATTGAATCAACAGATAGTAGATGTTAGAAGCAAAACAAAGACCTGAAATGCTTTTCTTAAATGACTCCCCCCTTTTTTTTTTCTCCTAAGTGACCTTTCCTATCTTCTATATAGATAGAATTTACTCTTCCCTTTTGCCATGTAGTAGCTTGTTTAAAATGAGATTTGATTGGGCCGGCTGAGTGGCGCGTTGGTTAAGAGCTGGCTTTGGATGCCAGAGGACCCCGGTTCGGATCCCACATATGAGGGCCAGTGACACTGCCCTCTACAGCTAAGATGCTGAACAGCAGCTCAACCTGGAGATGGGCTGCCATGAGTCGCCGGTGACGGCGTAGGCTGCAGCCCCTGTTGCAGTGGGTTGCCATGGGCTACTGTGTGTAGCCAGTAGCCAGCGTGAGCGGCCAGCAGCCAGCATGAGCGGCCAGCAGCCGCAGTGAGCGGCCGTCCAGAAGCCAGCAACTGATCTGCCTCGCCTGGGAAAAGCGCAATGATGGTGCCAACTTGGGCCAGTGAAGCAACGTCCTCCACAACTAGACTGAAAAACAAAAAGACAGCAACTTGTCTGTTCCCCTTCCCCTAATTCCTCAATAAAAAATTTAAAAATCTTTAAAAAAAATGAGATTTGATTAATAAGAACATTTGAGTGAAAACCCCAGAGGAAAATCCTATCTGGGGTTCAACCTTCCCATAGATTTGTTTATACTGTGACTCCTACAAACAGAAGGTTGCTTTTCTTCTTGGCCAACCATATTCAATTCCATTAAATGTACTGTCTATTTGTTGAGCTCCCACAATGTGCAGAGGCCTCTTTATGATGATTACATGATATAGGGGATTCAGATGAGCCTGGGGCTTCTGAAACGTTCAACAATTAATTTAGAGAATGAAGATACTTGGCATAGTCTTTTTTTTAATTTTTTTTTTTAGGTCCTATTTAGGCAACTTTACAGTGTGGTAATTTCCTTTCTTTGTTTTTTGTTTTGAGATTTCAAGTTGCCTAAAACATAGAAATTATCACTAAGACATGTTCTCTTTCAACAATCTAGTTATTGCCTCTATGTTGGAAGGCTCTGCCAGAGTAGACAACAGTCAGCTACTGAGGTGGTATACCAGATGCTTGTGTCAAATGATCCTCTACCTTTCATTGCACTTATACTTTTTTCCTGGTTCTATAAGGTGCTTACCTCTGTGCTGAGTGTTCGGGTGTTTCCAGAGTATCAGTAACTCTCCCATGAGAGAACTACTGGTCTCTTGAAATGCTTGAAGTGGTGTATTACTTACATGTGTCTGTGCATATAATAGTAATAATAATGGCATATAGATACTGAATAATATGTTGGCATGGTGTCTCATTTTATCTCATTTGTAGTCTTTCTCCATCATAATCTTTCAAGATAGAAATATAATCTCCTTTTGGTAAATGGGCAAATTCAACCCCAGAGGGAGATGATGACTTGCCCAGTTACCCTGTATGTGAAGTTAACGAAGAGCTACCTGCTCTCAAAGCCTGTGCCCTCTGTACTACTTTGTGAAACTTGGGATCCAGCAGCAATTTTACCAACCTCACCAGCATTTTGGAGATGAAAGGAAAGATGCTGTATCTTTTTTCAGAAACGAGCTCTAGGGGACATTTTATTTTTATTTTTATATATTTTTTTAAGATTTTATTGGGGAATTGGGGGAGGGGAGCAGTGTTGGGGAATTGGGGGAAGGGGAACAGACAAGCTGTCCTTTTGCTCTTCAGTCTAGTTGTGGAGGACGTCGCTTCACTGGCCCAAGTTGGCACCATCATTGCGCTCTTCCCGGGTGAGGCAGATCAGTTGCCGGCTTCTGGATGGCTGCTCACTGCGGCTGCTGGCCGCTCACGCTGGCTGCTGGCTACACACAGTAGCCCATGGCAACCCACTGCAGCCTACGCCATCGCCGGTGACTCACGGCAGCCCAGCTCCAGGTTGAGCTGTTGTTCAGCATCTTAGCTGTAGAGGGCAGTGTCACTGGCCCTCATATGTGGGATCCGAACTGAGGCCCTCTGGCGTCCCAAGCCAGCTCTTAACCACCACGCCACTGGCAGGTCCCCCAAGCCAACTCTTAACCAATGCGCCACTCAGCCGGCCCTAGGGCACATTTTAAACAAAGTGGATGATTTTACATGATACTGTGTTTAATTTCAGAACAGTGTCCTTTGCTGTTGAAGATAATCAGATGTGGTGTCATCTGCAACCTCTGTGTATGTGTGTGATTTCATAAAACTGGTGTAACAGTTTATTATTATAAAATTAGTATAGCATAGAACAAACCTGGGATGCAAGCCAGACGAAATAGACAATGAATAGTTATATAAGGTTTTGGAAGCACTCGCAGCAGAACACAAGCTCACTGTATTTTCTTCTCAATTGTCTGCTGTTTGTTAATGTTTCCTTTTCAACATGATTGCATCTCAGTTTAATAGCACTTGCCATCTCAGGCTTTATGGTGCCAGGCCTGACATAGTTACATCCCCTCTGTGCTAAAAATATTGCATGTATATATTCAACCGCAGCCCAACATGTTTAGCTAATGGGTTACTCAGGAGCTATGCGCTTATATAATTAAGTGATGTATGTAATTTTGTGTTAACACATTTGCAATGTGTGTTTCCCTGGTGATTGCAATGCTTTATTCTGTGTAAAGTGTGACATTTTAATTCCCGCTGAACAATTTTCTACCTTGATTCGCCTTGTTTTTGTGGCAGGGGATTATTTTGCAATCAAGATAAAAGCATTATTTATGAAATTTCTAGACTATCCCATTACTGGGAACTTTTAACTGCAGATCAATCTCCTATTTTATTGATCTTTGTTAAAAATCTTTATTAGAATTTAAATTTAATCTCTACATTATGGATTTGCCAGACTTTCGTCTGCAGCCACTTTTTTTTTTTTTTTAGGGAGCTTTGCAGGGATGGGGTTCCTTAACAAGTAATTCTTACTAGATACCCTGCCATCTTCCCCAGGGACCTTGATTTCTCCTAGGTATTACTGACTTTTCCTTGTTTAGGATTCTCTAGGAGAGCAAGCATCCCTGTGGATTGCAGGTCCTTCGCAAAACAAGTCAGATCTGTAGATTCACAGGCCACGCAGGTTTCTGTTAAGCATTTAAGTGGTTGACAATAGCTGTGTCTCAGAATTATGTAGTGGGAACTAGAAGGTGAATATACATTTTCCCCTTTATTAATGGCAATCATGACCAAGGGAAGATGCTACAAACAGAAGGTGAGCCCCAAGGACAGACCAGCCTCCTGCCCTCTTCAGAGGTATTTCTTTTCTCTGGTGGGATCAGCAATCACTGTAGTTTAATAAACATTTACTAAACTCTTATTAAGTACTAGACACTGCTTTCAAAATATGATACAGAGAGTCATTTGTTCCGTTGATGTTTATTGAGCACCTACTATAACTATGCTACAGTGACCAAGACAGACATCACACAGACCAATTTCAGTGCAGGGTGCTAGGTGCTAGGATACAAGCATACTTGATATAGAAGCTAGGGACAAAGGGTACCTCTACTAACTGGAGGTGAGGGAGAATAAGGAAGTTTTTTAAAGGATGTGATGCCCAATGTGAGGCTAGGAGTAGGAGCTGGACAGGAGGGACACAGGTCAAAAAGGAAGGGTATCGTCAGAAGCAGCCCAGGAGCATGGGCACACAGGTGTGAAGCTGTGTACTTGGGACCTCTAAGGCATTTGTGACGGTTGGAAGGTAACGAGGACACTCCAAAACAAGGTAGGCGGTGGTCCATTTCTCCTGGCCCCCAGAGGCCCTGAGTTCCCGAGGCCTATCCTCATCCAGGGATAGGCCTCATTCAGCACAGCCCAACAAAAGCTAGCAGGTGGCAGGCACTGAGGCCAAAAGCTGGAGTGTTGCCCCAATGGCTTCGCAAGTGCTTTCCTCTTAGTCCATCCCGTTCGGGTCTGAGCAAACAGCTGGGAGTGTGGTGCACAGAAGTCCTGCCAGAAGGACCCACGGTCTGTGCGCTCCAAGTGAGCTTTCTCAGTTGTATGTTTTGGCATTGGAACACAGTGGGAATGTCCTTGTCGGTTCCCATTTGACTGTATTAATTGCAGTTCCTTGGAAAGTGTTTTAATAATGTGGTCCTGGGATGACAGCGCTCACCCTGCAGAGACCCAAGAGGAGGTATTCAGGTCCCATTGAAAAGCCATCTGCTGCCAAGGTGCTGCTGCTCCTCCCATGCGGCCAACGGACCCCAGTGTCTATCACAGCTCTGCCACTCATTGTGTGTGACTGGGCAAATTGCAAACTTTCTGGGCTTTCCTTCTCTGATGTATATTAAAGTAAGGGTTTGGGCTAGATGGTATCAAAAGTTTTCCTTATGCTCTGAAATTCTATCATTGTTATAAAATTATGCAAGTGAGGAATCCTACAGTCATCACATCTGGGGATTCACCAACTCCTAGCAATGATCGTTTGGTTCCAAATCCATTTGAAAAGCCAAGAACCACTTTCTGCACTTCATGTCTGTCTTCATATAGTATTTTAGGAGGCCATCTACGCTAGAACTGGAATTTAGATTTTAATTTTTTAAGATAAAAAGTGAGGGAATCGTCAAGCCTCTAAATATTCCTAGAATATATGGCTGTATGGATCAAGTAATCCATTTTATCAGCAACGTCTCCAGAGGCTGTCACCTAGCAGCTCTGTATTGTTTCCAGGCTCCGCCCTCACCCCCCACTTCCCTGAGCCCTGGGGCTGTGGTTAATAATGTCAAAAGAATGTTTTAAAATTGCTCTTCTGTTGATTCCAAAGAGTCAGAGCCCTCACGTGATTAGAGTCCTGGGCTAGGAGTCAAATTCTAAATTTAATTTCAGCCTCTATGAACGTCTTAGTTCCTCCCTTCCTCACCATTTATCCTTGTTTCAGTTTTCTCATCTGCGAAATAGGCGTAAGATGCCTTGCTCCACAGAAATATTTGCCAACAGCTCTGTCGGCAAATAATGCAAGGATTGGCATTATATTGGGGGTAGAATATCATTTTCCATTTCATAAAAGGAATTAAACAAAAGCACTTTTGAGTATGCACCTTGTGTAAATGCCCTGTGCTTTAACTGCTGATGAATTTCAGAGGTCGGCAAACATCGCGGCCCGCCCCCTTCTTTATGATTTTTTTTTTAATGCTAAACAAGGCTAACGAGGGAATTCATTTGGGAATAAAAAGACATGAAAGAAAGGGTATTTCAGCTTGCACAATAGTACAAAGAAGGACAAGAATCATCATGTTTGCTAAAGAACTCACAGCTGTTTAATTTTGTGTAAAATTACTTTAAGAACTTTGCTAATTCAAAGACAAAACCAAGCAACTGTTGTTGCAAAACTGAACCTCCACATGCGAGTGGGAAAGTCAAGTGAAGATTAATTCTGCCCCTAAAATCATATTAAAAATACAGAACATGTTTGTTAATGCTGCTGGAGGAGTGGCCTTTTTATCTAAAGAGAAAACATAAAAGAGGGAAATGGTACATTTACTGGTAACAAGATGAAAAATAGTTTATGATCTCATGTACTTTGCCCCCAGCTTTTACTTAAGCGGCTCAGTCTGTTTTAATACCAGGTTTGTTTGCTTTTTGGGGATGGGCCTGTTAGGCAGGAAATTGTCAAAATGCATACAGCAGAAACTTTAAATGATGTTTTTAAAAATAAAAATTAAATACCAAATTGGGTAACCAATTATTCAACTTGAAGTTCATATTTTTATAAAATTAATTTTTAGAGGTTATGGGTAAATTCTGTACCTACACTTAGTTCTATAAATTTCAAGTTTCCATATGTTGCCTATTGTCAGAAACAAATAAACTGTCTCTTATTTATTTATTTTTTTTAAAGTGCTTTCTTCCATATTAGGGAATTATTCAGACTTCTTTCCTTGGTTCCTATAATTCCAAAATAGTTGGAACATCAGTCTATTTTTGGTTATGAAGGAACTTTTAAAATGTGGGCATGATTTTTTTAAGGTTCAAAATCTCATACAAATCAATTTGTCTATATATATATATCTCAGTTAGTTGTAAACCTAGTGAAGTAATTGTATTCCAAAAAGACAAAGTTCTAATTTCCATATTTCCCCAGCCTCCCACCCCCCATTCCCATCCCTCTCGACATGGGAGGGCCACTAAATGCAAATTCTAAAATATATAAAACAACATAAGGTTGTGATTTGTGACTGTTTCTGTCAAGGATGAATGTTCTTACCTGTATTTGATTAAGCTCTCGTTAGTTTCTGGATTTTTTTGGTTTTCCCACGACATCGCATAGATTCACCACGAGAGGGCAACCGAGAGTTTGCTTTCAGCTAACAAAGCTAGAAAAGGGTTTTAATATCAGTTCAGTGTTTTAACTTGCTAAGGATTTAATCTCTCCGCCCTCCGATTGCCACACATGCAGCCTCTGAGTTTCCACTTACAGCAATAATAATCCAAATAAAGTTCTTCTGAGGGAAAATATAGACAGACTGGTGCAGACAGAGCTTTTGCCCAAATAAGGATCCCTTTTGTGGAGACCCCATGTGTTAGATAACCATCAGCTGACAGTTGGTCATGAGTTAATAATGTTGGATGCTGAAATATGCATACCATGTGCTATAAAAGAGTGTGGAGGACAAAGACAAATACTGCTCTAGTTAGATATCAGAAACACGCTAGAGGTGTGCAGGCTGCTTCGCTGGGTGTAGGTTGTACCCACCAAACAACTTCATAAAAATTATTATTTTTAAGTATTATACAGTAGAAGGAATAATATTCATCGCCTGTTTTGTAGACGTTGTGGGGTTTAATCTCTTTGAATGTTACTGCCTGAATTGCTATAGCAACTCTCGCCTTCTAAGAAAAGACAATATTTCCTAAGCTTATTTCCACTGCTGCCATTGTTGTTCTTTTATTTTTACAACGGGAACCCCAAAAGGGCGGTAAGGGGATCCCATAAAAGAATCCAGGTAGATGTGTAGCCCATTGATTGGCATGTTATATTTGGAGAGCCATTAATGTCTAATTATACTTCTATGTTGCTGTGCCACAGGAATCAAAAAGTAAGGGGGTGGAGGAACTAAGATTTGATTTCCACTGCTGCGACCAGTTATTTAGGAGGATGGGACATTGGGCCACTGGGGCACTGAGCAGCCATCTTCTCAGAGCAATGTCCTGTAGTCTTCTAGTGTTAATGATTGGGGAAAGAAGGTGTCTCCTTCTCTGACCCTTAGGGTCTGGGCTTCTTGGAGCCTGTCTTCAACAAGCAATCTCACTTTCATCTCACTTTCGGTCCTATAAAACTGTGGCCAAGAAGGCCATGCCTGGCCTTTAGGCTGATTCTATCTGACCTCTCTACTTACGTGTAAATGAAATCTCCCAAAAGGAAAACATAACCAGACATTTATTCAACAATTTGTGGGTAAGAAATTTCTACCTTCCAAATTGCCCAAATCACTCAAGATCTATTTTCTCTAATTCAGCTTGCAAATGGCTTACATTATACCCAGCCCATGTTGGTAGCAGAAGAGAATAATTAGTAAAATAAATTATTAGCCTCTCTTTCTCTCTCTCTCTCTTCCTTTCTCCTCCCAAGTTTGTTATCCAGGCTTAAGATTTGCTTTGACATCTTAGTTAAGGAAGTTAATGAAATAACATCTTCATCAGGGCCATTTAGTAACCCTGAGTCAATGATTACCAGATTTGAATTTTACAAAGATGACACCTCAGCTTTGACACAATTGTCAGATACTAACATCTGTGCATGACTATCCTCCATAACAGTGAATAAAATCCTAAATTATACTGAGACCTCAAATCATCACTTTTGCTGATCATTCTAGCTTTAGATATTAATCTTGTTCTGCCTGCTCTTTAACACATTTCCAATGACATATCTATAATCATAACACTGAATTGCTGATTAACCCAGCATCACCCAAGAGACAGATAATGCAAGCCACATGTAGCTTAAACTTTTCTAGTGACCACATCTTAAAAGGTAAAAAGAAACAGGTAGTGTTAATTTTAATAGTATATTTTATTTAATCTAGTATATCCAAAATATCATTTCAATATGTACTCAATATAAACTGTTATAATGAGATAGTTTACTTTTTTTTTTTTTTTTGTATTGCCTTGGCAGTCCGGTGTGTGTGTTTTACACTTGTGGCACATCTCAGTTTTAGATTAGGCGTATTTCAAAGGCTCAGTAGCCCCATGTGGCTAGTGGTGATCATGGACACAGCAACTCTAAACAGTCCCAGAAATGTTTAATCTTATACAGAAAAAAGGAAGCAGTTCTAACCTCTCCTGTGTATTTTCTGTTCACTGTAAGGTGTACGTTAGGATTTCTGACGGTATCTGGCCATTGTTTCTCCACACTCCCTCTGACTCACGAGCGCTCTAGGTGTCCTTATTTAATATACCACAAGGATTAGGGGCCTTGTCACAGCCTTTCCACGCACAACCCAGACCCCTCTCATTGTGGACCCTCACTCCACTCCACTCCACTCCAGCACATTCTCTTTTCTACCATCTGTGAGCTCCTTGGCATCACTGTAGAGCTTTTAAAATAATTTTCTAGTATTGTGGCTCACATACATCCACAAACAAATGAAGCTCAGAGATGGCACTCGTAGCTTATAAAGAAGGAAGGGATGAGAGAGATCTATCTGAGCGAAGAAAAATGTCTCAGAGTCTCAGACAAACAAGTATAGTCATCATTTTACTTTTAAGTAAGACACTGTCCTACTTCCTAAATGATTGTTTCTGAAATGTAGAAAAGCAGAAAGAGTGAAAAATCCCCGTGAAGCACACATTCCTTTTGTGATTTTTCAAAAAAGAAATTGGGAGTTTATTATTTGATGACCTTTTACTTTTTCTTATGTGTATGTGTTTGAAAAACTAAAATGTCTCTCATAACACATTAGTCCAAGTCTGTAAGAAGTTAAATATCTCCATGTTAACACACACACACACACACACACACACATTCTCTTTTACTTATTTCCAAGTGGGGAATGTTTTCTTAGAGATGTAGCAAATCAGTTATCCTCAATGTTGAAAATAGAATATCTCATTTCCAAACCTGGAGAAATGGCTGAACAAGAATGTTCTGTTTATATATGAGTTTAAAAACTGTTCTGATATTTACTGCTCCTTGCCAAGCTATTCAATACAAAAATGTAGCCTTCACTTCTGTGCTGTCATGTTCAATAGTAACACTACAGAACATATCAATCATGGACTAGAATGGGCAGGCTTATTGATTTTGTGTGCGTGTGTGTGTGTGTGTGTGTGTGTGTGTGTGTGTGTGTGAAAGAGAGAGAGAGGGAGAAGAGAAATTAATCCTCTATGTTTAAGAGGTCTTATCTTTATAAACTTCATAAATTATAGAAATCAAAATGTCCTTAAAAAGCATTTCCAGAGTGGCTCCTTAAATAGCCTAAAAAAAAGGACAAGTATTTTAAATTAATATTCTATTCTTATTATAGACAATCATACTAAGAAAGGCTAAATCTGTGTTTATTGAATCGTTTTTTTAAAAATGAAACATGAGTTATTTCGAAATCTTAAGAAAAAGTACATAGCGAATATTGAAACAACACACTCATTCTAATTATAATAGCTTTCATAGAGTTTTTTTGGTTTTTTTTCCTGAACTTCCAACACTGTTTACTCCATTAAGGGAGGAGCCTGGGGCCTACAAATGGCTGGTGGGTACCCGACCTCTGGGGAGGACTCCCATAGGAGAAACAAGTTGTCCTGTAGATGTGAAAGTGGAAGTTTGAGCCATGATGGCGTCTTTTAGAGACCATGTTTTATTTTGCTGAGTTTGCGACTTCATGACAAGACCTTGCAGCTGGTGAAGGAAATCAGACCCTTTGCATGCAGTATTAACACTTAGACAGCACTGCCACCTAGAAGTGAAGGACCAAACTAAGTTCTCCGGTATCCACTGTGCCCTGGTGTCTCGTTACAGAATATCTGGCATTCTAAGGCAAAAGACTCTTCCCAAGGGCTCTTGAAGCCATGGTAGGCAGACCTCATTACCCTGAAGATAAATAAACCTTGGCAAAGACGTTGAGCCACCACCTCCATCCTCTTACAGGTCCTGGAAGGCACCTTGCCCTGAGCATAGTTCCCCCGGGGGATATTGGGAGCAGCCAGAACAGACCCAAGGGATAGTGAGAGTTTGAAAAGTTTGGCATGGACTTCAATCTCCTTCCCTAGTTCCACGCTTCTCTTTTCAAGAGTCAGTCTTCTGAAAACCCAGGCTCTCTACTCACTGTACACCTCGATTTAGCTCCCCAATTTTTCCTTATTCTGCAAGGGGTAGTTGAAAGCGTCTAGTAATCTCTTTCTTCTTTGTCAGTGCCCTTGTACACAAGCCTAATATAGATTTCTGGAACATTTCTGCATTCCTTTGGAAGTCACTACATCATTTCAGAATAATATACAATAACATTTGGTCATTTAAATTTTTCTCTTTCTTCAAGACGCAGAGAGGAAATAAAGATAGAAATCTGCCTGTCACTGCTGGTAAAACCTGGCTGAAAAAGAGGTTTGCTTGTGTTTTAATGGCAAGAATGCGTGGAGTCACGTGCTTTCAAACCAATTAACAGTAGTACAGAAGAGCTAGCAAGTCGAATTCCATTTATAGGGTGGGGGAAGGGGAGAAGTCAAATAATCTGTATTTTTAAGTGTTTCTGAGAAGTGAAGACCTTCAGGGCAGAGAAAAGGCGGATCAGGAAATAGCTATGCAAATCACATGCCAATGAAATTACTAAAATTTTGATCAGAGGCATTAACAATTGCTTCAGCATTCACAGGTATGAAACAAGAAGTGAGTAAGACTGGGCATGTTTTGGAAAGGATTACAAGAGTGTTTACTTACATGGTTTGTTGAGCAGTCAATGAAGTCCATGGCTGTTTGGGACTTAAGCTGCCCAAACAGTCCAGGTATGACAAATGCACTAATACATTCCATTTATATTAGTGGCTCTTGGGTTCTCAATGATTTTGACAAAGAGCAAAGTGACTGGACCTCATCTAAAGCCTGTTTCTTTTTTTCACCCTCTTTCTAACAACTGCTCACCCTTCCACAGGAGGTAGGAGACCTGGATTCTGTGAGAGCAGAGCTCATTGGCAATGCTAGACTGTAGCTGGCAGGGCCTGTGGTTCAAGCAATGTCAGGGTATGGCTTGGGCTAATGCAAACTCCGTCACTCAAAGCAGCCAAGACATCCAGAGTGGCTAGAGCCATCATTCCTCTGGGCACTTCGGTCGTTGTTCAAGGCTGTGTGGTCTTGGAGGCCTCTGAGAGTGAAGGCATTTGAGTCTCGGTTCACAAGTCTGGACTAGTCTTTTTAATTCCTTTATTTGAGAGAAAAATTACACTTACAAAGGGAACTGTCAGAACAATAATATAAAATGATAACGTAGTATTTTTATTTTTTATTTTTATTTTTTACTGTGCCTGTTGTTTTAAATTCATCATTTAAGTTAGAATGTCCTACAAGATGAAGTTGTACTTGTTAATGGCCCTGTGTGTTCATATCTCAGACAATACATTTCTCTTGGGTATGGAAGATTGTTTACAGAAAAACAGAATAACAGTAAATTTGAATACTCGGGGTTGTCACTTTGTGAGGGGTGAAAAGGATAACTAGTGCATTGTTTTGTACACCTGAAACTAATAATAATTTTAAAAAATTTGAATATTCATATTCTTAAGTCCATATGTAAGTAATGCTTTGCGAATTCATGGAAAGACTCAACCAACGGACAGACTTTGAGTACCAGCTGCCACAGTTTTCTGGCATCACTCTGTCAGATGTGGGATAGTGAGTATATGGAATACAACTGTGCATTTAAAATAAAAATTTCAGGAACTCATTTATGAGTTTTTAAAGTAAAAATGTTGTCTTTAAGGTAAAGCCAAAATGAGGGCTGCGAGCTTCTGTTTTTCTTTCTTTTTTTTTCTAAGTATTTGAAAACTGAAATTCTGTAAGAGATTATCTGTGAAATGCCTTTCTTTTATTACTCCCATAAATTTCAGGAGTGGCTTTGATCAAGCTTTCTGCCATTCTTGGTTTCTAATCTTTTATTCATACGTTAATAACTTTAAAGACACTTATCCTATTTTTGTTATAGTGAAAGAGGAAGTTTCTAAATAGTCAAAAGGGAAACATTGAAAATAGAGCACAGTAAATGATAACTGAATTAGAGTAGGGTTTTTTTTCCCCCCCCAGAAAGAGCAACGCTCCATGCTGAAACTTGCCAGAGTATTTTAAGATTATTGTCTATAAAGAAAATGTTCCCGGGAATTGATATCCTCAGAGGAAAGGCATTACAGAAATGCAAAGTATTATCAGCAATGTACACTATACATAGAACAGTGTTTGTCAGCCCCTAATACTTCAATCCGTGGAGTTTAGTTTCTGGCTTGTGTTTAGTGTGTTTAAAACACATACACACACACACAGGCATCAAATGCGTTAACGCTCTGCCGACTTCCTCTAGACATTAACCTTGGGGGTCAAACTCTTAGGAAAATGATGACTGGTTTTCCATTCTCCTAATTCCAGTCCCCACCAACAAGGAAGACCTTTCTGAGTGGAAGATCACAAAGAATTTCTCGAGAGAATATGTAGCTGCGTTGGCAACAAAATCCTCTCCACAAAATGAGAAGAGAGAGTTGTGAACTGATGAGTCAATCCAGCTTTTATAGCAGTTTATCTTCGTGATATTTCCAAGAGCATAAATGTTGAGAGAGAGAGAGAGAGAGAGAGAGAGAGAGACACGGTCATGACAGGAAGAACACAGTTGAAAAAAACAGGAACATTTAAGCCAAAAGCACTTACTTTGCCAGTAACTGGTTACATTTCCTTTGTTTTATTATTATTATTGCAAGAGTTGGGGTTGAGATGAAAGTTTCCCACACCTGCGCTGACACATAACTTGTCAGAACCCATTATGAAGTAAATCTATAAATGAATGCCTGCAACTCTGGGCTTCTAGACACTTGCAGAAAAAAACAAAACCTTGTTTTGCTATATTGTCTTTAAAAAGAGACTAATTCATCAATATGTGAAAGAGTTTAAAAAAGGAAAAAAACAAAAGAAAACACACAGGTTACATGGCATAATAGCCTGGAGCACTGGCTGTCACTGATTCTCCTGAGATTATCACTTATAAAAATAGCACTGACTTCACAAAGGTGAATACTTGTTAATTTCATGGCAGTGAGTAAGAGGAACAGATGGGCAGTCAGTCAAAGAGAAAAAGATGTTTGAAAAACCACAGAGATCTTTCAGGGATGAGGCAGAAGAGTCCGTTGGCCCACTGCAAGGGAGTAATGTGCAAGGTGCTCTGATTAAGTTTCATGGGGACTCTGGCTTTAGTGGAAGTCTTTTCACCTACTGCTGAGTCAGGACTGATGGTGACGCTGCTCTCTGTCAAGTCTGTGGGATGCTGTTTGCTGCCTGAGGTGGACTGCAGCACCTTCGTGCTATGTGGTATTCGAGAGTATTTTCACTGGGGGGAAAGCTCCCTGGAGACTGCCAGCTCAAGTTAATAATATAAATACCTCATTATGAGACCTAGTGTGTATGTGTGTGTGTCTGTCTGCTAGAGAGAAGTTACTTAAAGCAGGGGCTCTGGATAAAGTCCAGCTGCATGGGCTGGAGTCCTTCTGCTACCAGTAACCAGTTGTATGACCTACACGAGAACTTTCCTCTCTGTCTCAGTTTCCTGCTCTGTAAAATGGGATTAATACTTGAACCTTCCAATTGGCTTGTTATGAGTTTTAAATGAGGTTGTATGCTAAGCGCTGGCTGGCATAGAGAAAGTGCTCAGTAAGTATAGCTATTATTATTATTCATGTATGGTATTGAATACATTCGTGGAAAGAGCGTTGACTGAACTCGATGAATAAGCCAGATCAGGGTTGGCTAGTGGGTTATATACACATGGAAAAGTAACTAACTGCTTTTATTGCTTCACACTTTTTTCTGAAGTAGAACTGACTTGAGTCAGTTATGCTATTGGTCACTGTACTGCTGGTTTTGTTGGGAGAGATCAGCCTCATCTAAAGCACTGGAGCTGGTGTAATACTGGAGTCTAGGACTTAGGTTCTCCCAGTAGGTCCGTAGCCCTAAGCTGTCAAGGGGAAGGCAGGTTTAGCTTGATCCAGGGCAGCTGGGACAGATGGGGTTTCCATAAAAGAATTAAAGACCGCAGCCTCCACCCCACCCCTGACCTCCTGACCTCCCCCTTACCAAAGAGCATGTATTTTCACTCATCCACCTAGCAAATGATTTGTTTTCTTGATGCTGTAGGAAAAACAAAAATGTAGCGGGGGGACCAGAAGTTTTGCTCTCCCCAAAAGCCAGCCCCTCCATCCCAAAGCTTCACCTGGGCTCTTGTGGATCCAAACTGTCTCAACTTGTATGATGGGAATCCCACCCAGTCCTGCCTGCCTCGCTCCCCCAGGGACTTTGAACATCTGCTCCTCAGGGCATTTGTTCATTGCATGGGACAAGATTATGGCCCCACGGCGATGCTGGGCACAGTGGCTTAACAGTTAATCAGAAATCAAAGGCCACAGGTTTACTGTCTCAGTTCCCACAGCAAACTCAAGTCATTGGTTTCTGTTCCCAGAGCTCCAGGGTAAGTAGTAAAGGTGAATGGAGTTTTCCAGGTGCCCAGTGTATACACGTGGTCAGATGGGCAGGCCCAGCTCCTGAAGACACAAAGGAGATATATGTGGGCATCTTTATTTCCATTAGTCACTCGCTCATTCAACAAATTCATACTATGCAATGTCACCTCCTGGGTGTGTGCTGGGGCAGATGAGAGAGGAATCCGACCTGATCCTGCCCTTAAGGACTTTCCAATTTAGTATAATAATAAGCCATAAAGTACAGCTAAAGTACAAAGAATATAGTGAGTGATACCCTGCAGAAGAGAAGGCCAGAAAAGGAGTTCAGAGGGCAGAGTAAAAGAGGTATTTGAGTTTGAGACTTGAGTGATTGGTGGGATTTAGCTAACATACCCAAAATGTCAGAGTACTTGTCTTTCTAGAAACAAGAGGCCTTTTTTTTTTTCCCCCTCTTGACCAAATCCCATTTAGAGTTGAAGTTTGTGTGACCCGAATATTAGGTGCTAGTGCATTCTAAATTTGTGATTCTCAGAATCTTCTGGGGAAGGACATGTGCTTCTCTGGGTTCTGAAAACAGCTCAGAGAATGGAGAAAACAGACTCGATGTGGAGATGACTTATACTGTCAGTTCCTGGAACCTCTGTCTTTATTTAAAACAGCCTGTTCAATGCAAGTTCTCTCAATCGAAAAGGCTTTTGGGATTCGAAAGCTTTTCTAGAAATAAATGCCTTTTAGGTTTAAATGCTTTTTGGCCAAAATGTGAGGAAGGAAAGATCATAGTAACACGTCTTAGAACAGAGGCGATATTGTTTTGTTTCTTTTTGTGAAATGCCTCAGACCTACCCCAAGCTTGTTTCTGTCAGCTTTCTGCTCTGCTATTATTTTGACAAGGGACCTGAAAGTACACCCCTCTCCCTGCGGTCATTCAAGCCTCTGTTAGCCCTTGGGTCTGTGCTTCCCCACTGTCTTCAAACCCGGAGTCCACACCCAGGCTTCAGGCTGAGGACCCTGTCAACCCTGGAAGTGGCAGCAGGCTCTGACAGGGAAGGAGAAGGTCAGGAGCCACCAAACAGGCTGGATGAAATCACCAGCCCCGAGGAGGGAGGTGGAGAGAGGAGAGTCCTCCCTGCCAGTCTGGCAACTCCAGCAGCGTCCTCGGAGCTCATCCCACACACTCCGTGCTAGTCACTGCTGTGTGTTTACATGAGTAATGGAGCTGCCGGGGGAGGGGAGTAGTAAGCAGAGCGCAGAGCCTGGCGGCTCTCATTCGGAGGGAAGCTGACATCCACACCAAGTCAACTCGAGACTTCCAGGGACGTGGCCGGGAAACAGTCACATGCTGTAGCTTTCATGAGCACAGACAGCATCGGGCAGATGTTTGTGGACTGGAATGGGTAATCGCTACTTTCTCTTTGCTTGATTTGTGTTTCTGAGCTTGTTTGTTTACCTTTGATAATTCCAGGCTGTTTTTTT
>NW_017731389.1:2198611-2263800 GCF_001890085.2 Hipposideros armiger | reverse complement strand
TATATATATATATATATATATATATATATATATATATGAAAATATAAAGAAAGCGTGCTGATTTAAATGTATCTGCCATTCATATTTGAAACATGCTGGTTGCGATATTATTAGCAATTACACATAATAATATTTTTCAGATTGTTATCATGAATGCCTCTTTCGATAGCTTTCTCTCTCTCTCTCTCTCTCTCTCTCTAATTTTTATTATAATTTGAGAACATGCTCATGTCTCCACGAGAGATGTTTTCAAACATTCCATTACTGTGATACTATAATGGGCTTACATATCACTTAGGTTTCTGAAAACAAGCTGCAAAACAGAAAACAAAGAATAATCTTGGAGCTTGGCTCAGGGGCTGTCTTTCAGCCCAGTATGTTGTGCGTCCTTTCTAACAATGGGGAAATGTATTTTTCCTTATCATCTGTCAGCTAAGGGCTTCATTTGATTTATATGAATTCAATATGTCAAAGTGTAATAGAGCAGCTTTAAGAAAGATGTACAGAGTGTATGGTCTTTCAAGATGCCATCCTTCAGAGAGAGAAGCATAAAATGAGGGCTGGATACCCCAGATGTGTACATTTCTCTGCACACGCCGTGGGGAGCACTGTAGGAAGAGTCTCTTTCTCATAAGGAAACCCATGCCAATGAAAATGTTTATCAATTGTTTTCCATTTGTTTTCAGCGCCAAATCTTAAAGGGAGACCACGCAAAAAGAAATCATGCCCACAGAGAAGAGATTCATTCAGCGCTGCAAAAGATCCCAACAACAATTCTGATGGCAAAGCCATTGCCAAGGTACAGTCGTTCACACCACGGTGTTCATTTGGCTGCATTTGAAAATTATCCTCTTTCTCTTTAGCGCTCTGTTCTTGTGTCGTAGTAGCAGTTTTCAATTCCAAATCTGACTTTGGTATTTACAGCTCTCTGTTCCTGCCTTCTCCCCTCCCCTGGGTGGGGAAAGAGGGGGAGGTGGGGCGGGAGTGTAAGCAATTTGATTAGTCAACAGAAAGACTTCCCACCTCCCAGTTTGGCCTGTTGGGTAAAGGACAGATGATTAAGCGCCCACGTCATTGAGGCTGAGATTTCATAGTAGGTGACACAATGACATAGTTTTTACTCTGCTTGTATCAAAAATAGACCAGCTGAACCATCCTCTTTCTGAATGTATTCGGCTAAATATGTTTCAGAGATTAATAGAGGATGAAATTAGAAAGGGCTAGAATTAATCTCTTTAGTGATGTTTTTCTTTTTCAATATCACCTCTAATTTACCTTAGGGTAAAATTAAAGACACATAGCAAAATATTTACATGTATACCTATACCCATATATACATTTATATATTTTATAAGATCTTTCTTAATGCAGAATGAAGGTCCAAATTCTAGACTAATTGTTTAGGATCCTGATCCCTGTTGCCTAAGCGTTTTTTGGATTCTTGGACAAGCATGCTTGAAACGTCCCTTTGTATTTTTAGATTTATCTTTTTTACTTTCGTGAGCTTGGATCAGCTTTCCACAGTTCCGTTTATGGGTGTCTGCGATTAGGTATTGTTTCTGCGCCAAAGGCACAGTAGCCCCTTTAGGACCTGAATTGAAGACCAGATTTCAACTGATACCATGTTTCCAGATCCAAGGACTAAATGTATGATGAAAGTGGGGATGTTTTGATTATTGGTCAATTTGGAAGATTCTGATGTAGAAAAACATGAATTCGGTTCTGTGTTGAAAAACCTACTAGTTTTCTGCCATGCGCTCTGCACCTTCTCCCAGTGTAATGAAGCAAATCCTAGACATTCATATTCTATAAATCTTATCTTCAAGGATGATTGTTTCATCAGGAAGTTCTGAGGACTTTTTGGTTAGGATTTCTTCATGCTTCCCAAATTGCAAAAGTTTAAAAAGTGATCATCCAGTAGAAATGTGTATTTTCTGACTAAAAACAAATCTGTCTTCCCTTCAAGTTATTTTTGTTCTGTTCATTTAACCGTCTGCAAAGTGAGTCCACCTGGATACCAAGTATGACATTTTCTAGTAATTTGGACATCTTGAGCCTAGGACTACCGCTTTAGGGCTTTGGGTTCCATGGTCTTAAAGGATGTCAGCAGGAACAGTTTATTCCTTATGATGTGGTTTGCAAGACACTGAAGAATGGAACAAGGTTTTAGGATTGTAACATTCAGCAATGCTTGTACTGCCAATGTCTTGTGTTGGCATCCTGCCCTATACCTTTAAGGTGACATCATGTGTTTATCCCAGCATGTTCTGTACCTGAGCCTAGTACGATGAAGCTCCTTTTCACATCATTTGGAGTCAGTACCAACGTATGCCTCTGGGAGTTTTTGAAAACTCATACAATTGACATGAATGCACAACACCGCCAATCTCTCTCCATGGAAGGCAGCTCTGGACTCACACTAGGATCCACAAAACAGAAGAGAACAGGAACCTGTTTTGTATTTGATGGTCACTGAAGTATTTTTAAGAGGGATAGTGGTCAAGCCTGGATTTTTTTTTTTTTTTTAGCTGGGCCGTCCTGCCACCTGTTGGTAGCTCAGCGGCTGCTCAGCTCGGGCTGGGAGTCGAACCCTGGATTTTTTTTTTTTTTAAGATTTTATTGGGGAGTTGGGGGAGGGGAACAGCGCTGGGGAATCGGGGGAAGGGGAACAGACAAGTTGCTGTCGTTTTTTTCTTCAGTCTAGTTGTGGAGGATTTTGCTTCACTGGCCCAAGCTGGCACCATCATTGAGCTCTTCCCGGGTGAGGCAGATCAGTCGCCGGTCTCTGGATGGCTGCTCACTGTGGCTGCTGGCTGCTCATACTGGCTGCTGGTTACACACGGTAGCTTATGGCAGCCCACTGCAGCAGGGGACTGCAGCCTACACCGTTGCCGGCAACTCAAGGCAGCCCAGCTTCAGATTGAGCTGTTGTTCAGCATCTTAGCTGTAGAGGGCAGTGTCACTGGCCCTCGTATGTGGGATCCGAACCGGGGCCCTCTGGCATCCCAAGCCAGTTCTTAACCAACGCGCCTCTCGGCCGGCCCAACCCTGGATTTTATTAAGTGACCTTTTTCACCCTACCTCCCATCAGTGCAGCCATTTAGAATCTTTACGAGGAGGATTATCCTTCCATCGCTGGTTTCAGTGGTGAATGTATGGATGTCCTGCTGTAGCCAGCTCTCAGGCACTGGTTTAAATGCCCAGCTCTTCTTGGAGTCTTGGATTTATGGTCCTGCCTTGGTTGCCTCCATTGGGTCATGCAGGACCACTTCTTGTGGAAGAGAGAGACTTGTAGGTATAAAGTATGGCGGGCCTATCTGTTGGCACCCACAGATTGAAGTAAAATCCCTACAGAATGAACAAGCCACACCGGGGGCCAGGACAACCATGGAAAAGTCATTTGAATCATAAAGTGATCTTTTCTCACAAAATGCTGCAGTAGAGATCATAAGCCTGTGACCATCTATCTGATCATTTACTGAACTGGGAACAACATTTCAGGCAACGGTTAGTTTGGCTTTATGACCAAGAGCTGTTTGACTGTTATTTACAAAAGTTTCTCAAACAGACCATTTCTAACTACAAATAAGTACCAGCCGCCACACAGCAGAGCTCTTAGAGTGAGAATCCACTAGGTTTCTTGAGTGCATGACTAGGAAAGCAAGGCGAGTAATTTGCCTGTCACCATCGAAAGGTTATACTTTCTCAATGTGAACATGAAAACTAGCTTTACAAGACTAAGAATTTCATGGCTTTCCAAAGGCTGCAAAAGTTGCCTAGGGAAGAGGCTGTCAGTTCTCTGAAGATGTCTTGAAAGTGTGCAACTCAGATCCTGCTGTTTGCCTTGGGATCATCTTACAGCAGTCAATCTGGAGCCCAAGCCCATTCATGTGGTGATCTATACGAGATAAATCTTCTCAGTTGAGGTCTGTAAGGGAAGGCCTCCGCTGATAGAAGGCAAATGACTTTTCACATCCTGTAAACATTTCCCAAAGGCCAGAAGTGTATAACAGGTGGTTTGTATTCTAAAAGGAACATGAAAAAGGAAACCATGGTGTGCAGTATGGTCTTTCATTTAAATCACAAACATACTTTCAATTTCACAAATGTGATATCTTCATGATTTTCAGTATTTTTCATCCCATTTGGTTCTCAGAACTACCCTCATGGTTTATCCTTTCCACTTTTTTTGAGGAAGATCATGAGGCTCTCCTAGCAAGTTAGTTGACCAAATCGAAATTACTCTAGTTTATGTCCTGCTGGTTCAGCACATCTTGCTGCCCCAGTTGAAAGCTGGATTACTTATAACTCAATCCAGTGAAAGGATGTGGTTAATATCAAATAGGTGGTGGTTCATTGAAAATGTTACATGTGGATTCTTTAATTAGCTCTTACTCAATCACTTTGGAAACCCCAATGCTCTTCATGATCTCAACAAATATAAGGCATTCAGGTCCGGAAAAACAGATGTAGTAATTAACTGTTACCATCACAAAGTTAGGCTTTCTTGAGGTCAACATGAAGACTAGTTCCCATTAATTTCCGTCGGTGAAAATACTGAGAATGTTTTGGGTAAATGTGCAAAAAATGTAGAAAGGAACTTGGCGTGGTTCTACCCAGAAACAGGATAATACCCTAAAGCAGCGGTTCTCAACCTTCCTAATGCCGCGACTCCTTAATATAGTTCCTCATGTTGTGGTGACCCCCAACCATAAAATTATTTTCGTTGCTACTCTATAACTGTAATTTTGCTACTGTTATGAATCGTAATGTAAATATCTTTTTGTTTTCCGATGGTCTTAGGCAACCCCTGTGAAAGGGTCGTTCGACCCCCAAAGGGGTCGCGACCCACAGGTTGAGAACCGCTGCCCTAAAGGGTCATTTATGTTAACTTGTTAACTGAAGAAATATATGGGGAGATAGTCCAAGAAAAGAAACCACTATTCACTCCTTAGGAAGAACCAGGCCTCCCAGGAGAAACCTGGTGGGAAGCCTGCTGAGGTTCACTATGGAGTTCAGAGGTGGCAGTCTGGCTTCACCTGGAGCCTTTTCTATAAACCAGGGAGTCTGAGTGACTTTGGGCCTGATTTATGCATCCTCTCGGCACTTTCCTTCTGTTTCTGGGTAGTTTCGGCACAGGCGAGGCTGACGGTTAGGCAATTATCTAAATGCTGGGGGACAAATCTCATATTCCCTGAACAATGGCATTCCTTACCTAATAATATAAATAAATGGCCTATTGTCACTCAGCCTGTTTTTCATGCAAGCCTCACATCTACACCTGTTTGTACAAGATTGGGGTTGGGAGTGAGAGAGACCTGAGTTCTAAACCAAGAGTTCTGCCTCGCACTAGCCAAATGACAAAATATATAACCTTGCTGAACTTCTGTGACTGTAATATGAGGCTAAATACCTGTCTTTTATGATTCTAATGCACATCAAGTAAACTATGTGAAGCCCACAACACTATCTCTAGCTCATTGTAGGTGCTCAGTTCATACTGGTTTCCTTCCCTTTGCTCAAAAGGAGGAGGAATGGAGCTCTTTTACACTCTGAAAACCAGGATAAATCACATTTCTTAGCTGTAGGTTTCATTAAACTGAGTATAGATATACTTTTTAATTGGCAGTGTGTTTTGACTACCAATTTAATATTTTTATGAGTGTCAGTAGTGCATAGTGTTTAAAATCACAAGTCCTGTAGTGAAACTACCTGGGTTCAAACTCCAAGCTCGACACATACTAACTTGGACATGATCGTGTGATTATGGACATGCTACTCATCCTCTCTGTACCTCTGTTTCCTCTAATACAAGAATAACAACTTGCCTCATGAGAGTTGTGAGCATAAAATGAGAAAATGCCTAAAAAGTGCTTAAATAGAGCCTGGCAACGCAAAAAAGGTTGGGGACAGTACAGATTAAAACTGGAGTGATTTTATGAGTTCAAAACACCATGAAGTGATAGATTTTTATCAGAACTTTAGACTCAACAATCTAAAATTTGGTAGTGAAAAATGATGACAACATAAAGTTTCACAGGATGTTCACCTTACTATAATGTTACAATGTACTAAAGTTTGAAAATTCTATAAGTAAAAATTCTACATGGAAAAAAAATGTTTTAATACCATTTCTACAGCCCCTTAAAAATTAAAACCTTATCTAGAGGCCCAGTGGAATGAGCTGTGCAGGAAGTTTTATTTTTAACTGGACCAGTCTAAAGATATTAAACTAGCATGTTCACTTGAGAGACTAAGCAATAAAGAAAAAAAAAACCCTTAAAAAAGATCATTCCCTTTTCCTAAATAAGCATAACCTTTTATTCTTAGTGCTTGGGAAGGTGAGTCTGAAGGGAAAGAAAAAGAAGGGTCAAAACTCTGAAATGGAAAATGTTGAAAGTGTGGGACATTTTTATTCATATTTCCCCAGCACTTGCCCTCTTCTCCCCGATGTTAGATATGGAGATGTAAAGAATATTAGAATGTACACATTCCCCATGGGCACACTTGAACTCCAAGTCTGACCCTTTGTACTTCCCCCTTTACAATTAAAATAGCTCAGAAACTTAGTGTTATATTTAACAACCATCAAAGGCCTCTTGTAGAACATGGCAGTGAGGAGGGAACATTAGGTTAGCCGCTCAGTATGCCAAGTTCTATATTCGCCTCGAGTGTGGAAGGAAGAACATCTGGAGCAGTCACCGCCATTTCTTTTTTAATTATGGAGCTTTCCACTTGCCCTTCTTGGGTTTCTAGCGGACCTCTACTCTTTCCTTTGTGGCAAGATCGCATCTTCTATTCAATTCTCAGAGCTGACTGAAAAGCAAGACACCCTCCTTATAGAGTGGGATCCTCTGTTTCCTACTGAGGGTGGATCCACCTTCACCTTCCGGGGACAGACAGCAGAGCCTTTGCTGATGTCCCTGATGCCACCATCTGCTGGCATCGACATGGTTGTCCACGTCGCTGGAAAGACTAGAAACATGATAAGTTTCCTAGGAAGAAATAAACTTGCCTTTCATTTTGATACAAAGTGTGAAATATAGGACTATCTAAGAGGGCAGGGTTTGCTCAATGACATTAACAGACAGTGCCCCTAAGGAAAATAAAGTGTATAAAGAAAGAGGCAGGAGAAAGGTCCCACCAGATGTAAAACAGTTTCTGGTTTCACATCAACCTACTTCTAAGGACCCTAAAAGAGCTTCCTTAGTTTGGCATAGTTTGGCAAACTATGGTCCACTAGCCACCTGTTTTTTATAAATAAAGTTTTATTGAGACACAACCACACTCACTTGTTTACATAGTATCTGTGACGACTTTCACACAGAGTTGAATAGTTGCAACAGAGACTATAACGGCCCCAAAGTCAACAATATTTGCTATCTGGCCCTTCACAGAAATTTACCATCCCCTGGTCTAAGACAATTCATATTCAGTGATGCCTCTAAAAAGCTATTTCAGAGCGAAGGTAATTTATTAGTTCACCCTTCCCACTCAATGAAAGGTGCCACTAGTGCTGTCTTTGTAAGCATTCCAAGGCTGTGCTTTATTTGATGTGGCATTTTTCCCCTTTTCCAGGTGAAATGTGAGGCCAGGTCTGCCTTGACCAAGCCGAAGAATAACCATAATAACTGTAAAAAAGCCTCAAATGAAGAAAAACCAAAGGTTGCCATTGGTGAAGAGTGCAGGGCGGATGAGCAGGCCTTCCTGGTGGCGCTTTATAAATACATGAAAGAAAGGAAGACGCCAATAGAACGAATACCTTATTTAGGTTTCAAACAGAGTAAGTATACTTGTTTTCATTTTTGAAATATTAAAGCTGCTCAGATTCTTTGAATAGGAAAAAAATATTTTTGACTCAGGATTATGTTGAAACCCTAATCTGGGGATGATGATCTCTGTTTATACTAAATCTACAAATCATTCAAGCCAGGAATTTTTTTTTTCCCTGCCTCTTTCCGCTACATTGTTCCCTTCTGGGGCAGTGAGATATTTATAGTCTTGAATCCACTGATTATGACTGGAAATAGACATGCTGAAAGTTTCTCATTTTCTGTTTTGTCAATCTTGAGTGTCTGTAATGCCTTTCTTCTGAGATAATAATATGACGTAGCTTTATCAGGCACAGATGTTGCCTGTGAAAAGACAGCTTTTAAAAGGAGGATATTTAAAGGTGGACTAAATAACAACAAAGAGAAAACATATTTTCTAAGCCCCAAATTTGTTAAGAGATAACAAAAACCTGATAACTTCAAAGGAAACAAGAAATACACAAATTTGAACCAAGGGCCCAATTTTGAATTACTTTGACATGTACATTTAAGCATCTTCATGTTATGTTTAAATAGAACAGGGAACTCAGAGCTGAGCAGAATTCCATATAAAAAGAGAAGAAACCCAGATCCCATCCTGATTTCACAAATGAATATATATTTTGCCTCTGTCTGGATTTTGTGGCACACAAAGCATGAGCCCCTGGCTTGAAGTAGTATTTTCTCCAAACATATCTTCCTAGATTAAAGCCATGTGTCATTTTGATGAAGAATGTCAAACCTGCATGTTTTACATAACAATTTACATACCTAATAGCAATTGGCACTGATTGCAAGAGAACACTTGCAGCCATTATAAACTTATATAACTACGAATGATTACAATGTTTGTCTGAAAACTGGTTGCTGGAAATAGAAGTAAAATTAATGTACTATGAACAGCTTTGTTGCATTATGCATTGGTTCAGATTAAATCAAGGCTGAGGCAGGGCTCTTGATAGCTTTGAAATAGTGCAAGGTTCAATGAGGCTTTTCAAACGTGTTTGTGTCAAAGAGTCTTTAAAAAAAATTTTTTTTTAAATTTTATTCTTCATTTCTCTTACCAAGGAATTACTTGATGTTCAATTTTCCCCTCTTGTAAAAGAATCCAATCCATAGCAGTCCCATTCCATGGTATTTGGTACAAATGAACAGGGTTGCTGGCAATTTGGCCTAGTTGTTTAACAGCATAAACATATGCAAACTCTGTAAAGAGAAATCTGTTTTTTTAAAAAATATTTTTGCAACATCACACAGGCAAGTTAGGGGACTAAGTGGACTCATGACTCAATTCCTCTGTGATCAAGTATCTTCCTTCCCTTTGATCTGTTGTATCACTGCTGCCTCAAGGGTGAAATATTTGTTTTCCTACTCATTGCAAGGCACCACATGTTAGTGAAATACGATAGGAGCTTTTAATACAGTGCTGCCATCAGACATTCTGTTAAAAAGATAGTCATGTATTAAAGTGGCTGTTACTTATTGATTATGGAGAGTTCTTATCTGAAGGAAGCATATATTACCATTTAATCAATGGCTTCTTTCTGAGGGTTGAACAAGACCAACCCCGATTTTGAAAATCTTAATTTTCCCAAGGACACTGTAACTTAGCTTCTCTTGGTCTGCTGATGGCAACAGGACAAAAACTGTGTTGTCCTTTATCCTAAAAGTAGAACCATTTCCGTATTTGTGACTGTTTCTTAAGAAATATTTTAAGTGGTAATAATATATCCTGTTTTTGAATGCCCTTTGGCAAATTGTTTCCTAAGAACTTAGCTCTCTGGGGTACGTTAGCGTTTCTTTTTTTTCTCTTTCTCATTGAAAAACAAAACAAACAAAATGTTTTAATTGACATTTCTTGGAAATATGTTAATGCAATGCTTATCTAAATACTTATTGTCCCTCTAACAGTTAACCTTTGGACTATGTTTCAAGCTGCTCAAAAACTGGGAGGATATGAAACAGTAAGTGTTTAAGCAACTTAAATGAAATAATTTTGCAATCTAACTCCCCCAACCCCTTTGACCAAAATGGAGAAAATGCAAAAGCAAACCATCATTGACTGCCTTTTCAAATGGCTCTGCACTTTTGGGGGTTTATTGGGCCACTTTTGGAAAGAGTCCCAATTAGTTCCAGGTTTGGCAAAACTGTAAACTTGTCGTAAAAACTACAAGTGGAAAACATATGTAACTCTCCCCTGTCAGGGAAATTAGTTGGGTCTGTAATTTTTTCCCATGTTGAGAAAGGGCTATTATTGTACAACAAGCCAAGATTGCATAAAAGAAATTTCCCTTGGCAACATACCTGACATCTGTTCATGTCTAATATGGGAAATGTATTAAAGGCTTTCAAAAGTAATCAGTATTGGCCATTAAGGAATAAAATGCAGTAGAATCTCCTCTCATTCTAGGGCAAAGAAGCTTTATTAGACAAGGGTCAGTGCTGCATAAACAGGAAGTTATCAAACTTATTCAGAACAGGCCCTGACACTCTTTATCAGCTAATTCTAACTGACAGGAATGGGTTATTTTTAGCCCACAGGAAAATTTGATGGCCACGGATTTTTACAGCATGTATTTTGAACCAAATAAAGTGTTAGAGCAACAAACTTAGATTAAAATCTTGAAAGAAAAAGAAAGAGTTGCATTAATGTAGCACACAAAGATGACATCTGTAGTAAAATCAATTGACATAGGGAGATGTCGTCATTGGAAATAGTTTTTCCTTCACACAATGATCAGATTAAGTTGTGCAGTTTCTTCTGCAATTGAATAAGAAATTGTTTTTTCTTTCCTTACAAAGCAACCTGGGATATCTCTGTTCATAGGAAAATGACAGTGAGAGACCCAAAGTCAAGAAAATGAAATTCATTTTCATCCAAACATAATAACTAGTGCTTCTGGCCAGATATAGCAGATTGTTTCACAAACTAATATAATGGTTTGATGTCAGGGGCTTGGGACGAGAAAAGACGGCAAGCATTATATGATTCAGATAATCTGGTGTTTACTGTAGAGATATCTGCTGTGAATTCTGACTAAAAAACCTTTGATGTGAGTACATGTGCATGTAATATGTTTATTTAATATATGGACTATACATATATGTTTATAAGGGAATGTAATACTGATATGAACTACCTGTAAAGTCTGCACTTCATAGACATGAATTTACTTTAAATATTTGTTTTATCAAGTGCCCTATGTAAAAATAAATCATTAATTTTTCACTTGGTTGGATCTGTTGATGGGACAAAGAGATTGACTTCTTGCCACTTTGGCTCATAGTTTTGCAAAAGCTTGAGCTAGTTATAGTTTTCATCCATTTGAAAAAAATGGTAACTCATAATTTTAGGGGTCAACCCTATTGTCTAGACTTTTAAGTCTAACTTTTAATGTTAAGAATAGGAATACACGTTTTTATGAACTGTGACTGCAGATAAGTTACATGAAACTGCACAATATTATGAAATGTCTTTTTAAATCCAGGAACTTGTTATTCACTGATAAGGAGAATGCCAGCAAATTTTACAGAATCAGTTTTTCCTGTGTTTGTATCTTCTGTATCTTCACGAGGTTTTTTTTGCCCCATGTAACAGCAAGTTTGTATAGAAAGTAAAAAAAAAAAACTTTTGATAAGTTTCAGGACATTTGCAATAGTCTTTGAACAAATAGTACTTATTTTTTTGTTGAATGAATGAATGAATGAATGAATGAATGACCACGCAGTTAGTAAATCACCTAATCACTTGTTTACTGAGTGTCATATGTGTACAATGTATTATGTTGGACACTGGGAGATGCAAAAATACCTAGGCCAGTGGTTCCAATTGTTTATCATCCTGGAAAGGCGGGCGTTATAAGACAAGGTGGAAAAAGATCAGTACCCTGTTCAGGTAAAGTACTTCCTCCTTTAGAGATAAGGAGAGACAGACTTATGGCTCTGATGCCATTTGAGCAGAATTTTGGAGAATGGATGGAATTTAGACATGAAAAATCATGGCCTTCCAGGAATAGAAAATCCAATGGGGAAATAAAATGTGGAGGCAGAATAAAGTTGGGCGTAGAGAGATTGAGTAATTTAAAGTAGAGTGACTAAGAGGCTGGGACAAATGACCATGAAGGGAAGTCCAGAGAGAAGGATGGAACCAATTGAGAAAAGACCTTGGATGCTGGTCCCTAGATTTCTTTAGTCAGCAGAGGGGAGCAGGGAGCCCATGGAAGATGGATAACAAGCGAAGTCGTTAGGCTTTGCCCCTTACTCTGCCTTCACTGTGTGCGTAGGTGGAGTGAAGTAGCGAGAGGGTGTGATGGAGGAATATGAACGACCAGAAGGGCATCTGCCTTTTGTCTGGTTATGAGCTTCATGTCTCTGCAGCCACAAGAGAACTGGCAAGCCCTGGGGCTACCCTTTTCCCTAATCCTTCTCCACTCGCCCTTCAGCTCCCCCATGGTTCATTGGGTCCCTGCCTTTCTTCACAGCACCCCCAATTTTGACATTCATTTCAGACAGTTGAATCTACATAGCTGTCATTCTATAAAATCTACATGTGGGGCCATAAACCAGATAAGGTCAATTAGTGGGATTTCTCCCTTCTCTCTCTCCCTCCCTCCCTTCCTTCCTCTTTTAAAAAATGCCTCATACTACCTGTTGGTTCTGCAGGCACTTAGTAAGTTTGCCACTCCCATTCTACACTTAAGCTTTTGAACCTCCTGAGTACAAAATACATTTTTCTCTCGGTCTGCTTGGCTAATAGAACTGTGAGATGTTCAGTGAGGATTCAGTTTTGAAGTCAGTCCAGGAAAATGTACGAATAATCTCCAAAGTCTGGGGACTTAAACTGTCATCACAGTGTTACTAGGGGACACTTATCTGTGAGATTATCTGATACCAGAACTAGTGTAGACTTGTCATTTAGAGCTCAAAAGAGATCTTAGAATCTTCTAGATCGCCAGTTCCCAACGGCTACTCAACAGTTGGGGCTCAAATCTTCAATGGGGAACTTTAAAGTATAAGAGTTGCCTAAGCCTCCACACTGAAATATTAACTCTGTGGTGGGACATGGGCCTAAGAACCTGAGAATCCTTTCTTTTTTTCTTTTTTAAGCTGCCCAGGCAATGCTAATTCAAAGCTAATGATAGCAATGATTATTAACACTTAGCCGACTGGTCCTCATGGGTCATCACTTCAAAATGTGGCTCCCATTTAAGTCAAGTATCAAAGATTAGAATATTATCTTCATGCTGTTACTAAATAAACATGTCAGCATATTAACATTTTGTTGGCTCAAAAACAGCACAGAGTTTCCAATGAGTGTTTTTCCATTTGGTAAGGTGATGATCTAAATTGCGACTCTAAGGGAAAGTGTACCACCCTAACATTTCATTTTTTTATGAATTGACCTTTGTGTAGAAAAAGATCCTTGGCCATGCTTCAGTCCATGCCTTCATTTTACAAGTGAGGAAACTGAGGCATGAGGTGATATGAGTTTGCATGGGGGTCCTCATGGCGTTCTTCAGATTCTGACCTACTGAGAATTTGGTGCACAGTTGTTTCAACCTTGATCACACCCCTGGAAGGAAAGATTCATAACTGATCATTCTTTGTGCCTCCCATTCCCAGCAGCCTCTTATGTATGTAGAATGCTTTCTATATATGTTCGGTGATGTTTTGGAAAAAGGATCTAATAACCTGCCTTCGTTGGTAGCATCTTTCAGTCAGTCCTTTGTACCTTATGTGATCCTTAGACGGTAAACTATCACTAACTGAGACTTTATCTGATTCTTGAGGAAAATGTGTGAATGCGGGAGATGGGTCAAGGAGTCTGAATGATGTAAATATTCAGTAATAGTAAAAAATGTAACGTTTAAAATTTGTAGACATATCGCTTCTGCTGTTAACTTGTGATTAGATAAAGACATCTTTCTGGAATTCTTTCTGGTTATAAAAAGAGGCCATCTTAATTGGTTTGTTTTTGTTTGTGGTTATAAACTATTTCAGACCTTCTGGTTTGAATTGTGGATTATGGATTATTTCATTTCAGTTCTTTACAACCCTCAAATTGAATTAAAAAAAGAAAGAGGAGCAAAAGTTTCATTTTAAGCCTTTATAGCATTCAACTAATGGCTATATTCAGTTCTCTTGGCCTCCTCTGCCGTTGCTGGAAATGTATATTGTGTCTCTGCGGCCTTAGGTTTAGAAATCATAAATGTATTGAATGGATTTGATTTCCTAAAAAACAATATCCTGGCATTTTGATTAGTTGGCAATGAGAACCCTTCCTATGTAGTCATGGATCCAACTTTTCCTTCTAAACATTTTAGAGTGTGGGCACCTGCAATTGAAGAAGCATAACTGGATAAAGTTTTGCCTGCACTTCAGTCTCTGGTGAAGCAATCAAAGCTCACAAAGTAGCTTGAGGTGTTACCAGGGTGCAGCATGTTGAGGATGGTTTGCTAATGTGATTTCTATTGGGCTAACCATTTCATGTTGTGCCAGGGGCCCTATCTGGAGAGCAGGTAGTAGAATAGGGAAATGGGTCTTGAATCAACTTGACCCTAGGGGCAGAAGATCATGCAAGTGGTGCCCTCTAAGAATGTTGCTAGCAGCCTATCTCTTTCCATGGGCGAGACGGCTATTATTTCGCATCTGGAAGAAGAAGTCACTTGTCTTCTTGCTGGAAGGATTACACTTTGACATCATCTCAAGACATCCGCTGAATCTAATGCTCGTTCTCTGGACAGACAAAAGCCTCTTGCTTAACTCAAAATTCTCAAGGCCAAAGATGATGTCATGTAGTTTTCAAAAGCTCCAGTTCCTGGAGTACTACCAGGAAAAAAAGTCATCTTCCTTGAATTCAGTCCGCCCTCAAGGTGCCCTGAGAAAGAGGCTATTTCTCTGAGCAGCCTGGGCAGCACTGCTTGCAGGGAAACTCTCCTTTTGACTGTGTATTTCCGACACATTCTTACGCCATGGAAATACTAAAATCCCAAAAGACTTCTAATTGCTGTTTCCTCACCAGGCCACAAAAATCCCATGATTATTTCATTCCTGCAACCTCAAAGGTAGTGAAATCCAGTCTCTAAGACCGTATCTTGGGTTAAAACGGTTTTCTAATTACTTTAAGTGACAGGATATTTTCATCAAATAAAATTGTGGAAGGGACAATTCCTTTCCCACGTACTGGATCGATTTTTTTTGGCAGGGGTGGGCGTTGTGGAGTTACTTTCAGGTCACTTTCACAACACCACCTGAGTTCTAAAGCACAGTTTGAAAACCACTCTATTTATAAGCACTGAAAACTTTATGAACATAAAAGGTGAAGAGCGCTTTTCGCAGAGTTTCTTGGGTCTTACCACACTAGGGAACGAAGTAACTGTCAAGTATCTTCAAAGTGAGATTAAGTCTCACAGGCACTTAGATTGGTTTATTTTACTTGGGTGTGGTCTGCTCAGTTTTTCATTTAGCTTTATGGTTAATCATATGGGGTTGTGCTTCCTGCTATATTATGAACCATTGAACGCTGTAACATCTCTTTTTTTTTCATGGTATCTCCCCACCCTCAACTCTCCATCCTCCCCCTGGCATCTCCATGCCTCAGTACTTGGCACAGTGCCCTAAAATGGGAAGCAGTAGAAGATGGGTTGATGTCACGAATCCCTCATCTAAGTGAGGACTTTGAAGGAGATGACAGGGGAAGCACAATCCAAGAGAAATAGCTGCCTGGATGAATTTGGCCATTTTCTTTAGGAAACAACGAGGCAGAATTTCTTTGTATTCTTAAAAGCCTAAAACAAATAGAAGGCCAGGTGGAAACATGAACATGACCAGGAGGCCTGAAACTTAAGGAGCGAGTTGATCAAACCAATACCTTGGCTCCATCAAGCTTTGCAGCTGATTGGGGTTGGGGGTTAGATATCAGGAGGCTGACCTTGGTTCTACCCTCAATGGAGTTTAAAGCTAATATGCATCCAGAGAGGACATTGGATAATAAAACAAAACCCTAAGCAAATGCATAGTTAGACACGATGAAAGCATATTGATACAGCAGGCAGATTTATACAGATGGGAAAATGATGCCCAGAAGCTGGTCCCGGAGAAGTCCTCAGGTCCTTTCCTCTCTCCTTATAGGCTCTGAGACCCATTACAAATTTGGACGACAGAAGGATTTTGACATTTCTTGCTTTAGAACCCTTAGTCAGCATTTGAATTAAGTGCACCTAAGCCCAAAAACTAGAGATGTGTACCCAGGAGAACTGTGTACTTAAAGCAGTTGGAAAGAGCACATTTTATGACTTTCCTATGGAAAGAAAATACCTCAAAATGGCCTGACTTATCCAGGCTGCCCCAGTGGAAGCTCAGTACATAGAGAGACCACTTCCTTGAAGGCCCAGACCTTGTCTTCACTCTAGATGAGTCCTCACTGCTAAAACTGCATTTAAAGAGCAGGATCTGCAAACAGGGGTCTAACACCGACCCCTAGCCAGCTGCATATGGCTTATTAACACCAAGGGGTGCTTGATGCTGGCTTCCTGCTGCCACAATTTCAATCCTAGTGTGAGGAAGATTTTTTTTTTCTTTTGATCATTCATTATTTATTCTTAAAGAACTTTTGTCAACTCTGTGATAAGCAAGTGTTTAACAGTGCATCCCCTAGTCTAGGTGGTAGGATGTAGGAGGGAAACACGGTCAGTTTCCACACGTTAAATATCCCTGTTAGCAGTGGTCTCTTCTTTACAATTTCCACAATCTGTATTATTTTGTTTCTCTGTCTGGTCAGTTGTTTATTGTTGGTATCCCCCACAAGGATGCAGTCATGTTGGGTGTTGGGCCTGATTGTCCTTGGCACATCTCAGCTGTTAGTACAGCACTGAACAGGTGGGAGATGTTCAACAAATGGTGAATGAATGGATGAGTGAATGGATGGATTCAGATATAATTGGGACTTATCCGTGACTCAGTGGTGAAAGTAATAACAAAACCTCTGTTCTAACTAGAGAAACAAGTAGTCAGCAGATAAAAAACCAGAGTTTTACTTTCTGCTTTAAGAGAGTGAGATCTAAAAGACTATTAACCAAACCCAGCTAACCTCACAGCTACTTGCCCGCTGGTTAGAGACCCAAAGCTCAGTGTTGAGAGCTTGTAGCAGAAGGTGTGCTTCCCACACTCCTCTGCCTCCTTTGAAGCAAAAGGCCATTATTGTTCTGTATGATCACCCTGCTACATGCATAAGCGATTCATCAGTTCATTCTGATGTGGAGGCTGCTTTGTTGTAGTGGGAAAAGGTCTGCTCTTGGGACCATAAGACGTAGATATGAATTCTGGCTTGCCATTCTGCTGCTGTGTGCCCTTGGGCAAGTCGTGCAGCCTCTCTGAGTCTCCCTTCTGTGTATGAGATTCTTATAATCTGCCTCACAGGTTGATGGGAGGATTAAATGAGATCATGGATGTGAAAACTCTTTATAAAATATGAAGTACGATGCACACCAGAGATACAAGAATGACAAGAGTGATGGTTTCTTCTGAAGTGATTGCAGGGAAATAACTGGCTGTTTTCTGCCCTGCTGGGCTCCCCAGGGCCCATATACTTCATCTGAGGGAAGGGAGTATGGAGGTTTATTTCAAGGGGCCTTGGTATCCTAAGGGCTTTGAGGAATAATGTAGACTCTTGGGAGGGGATCCTGTTACCTCTTTCTTGATATACAGGCCTCACATAGGTCAGCCTAAAATTGTATTATTCAAAAGGCTGGGGGGAGATTGTAATTAAATATAAAATAATTACCAAAATATGTATTTTGAATATTTTGAATGGGGTTTGAAACCATTTATTATAATCAAAACCAAGCTAAAAGAAAGGAGGATTTTAGTTTTAGTTATACCTGCTAGTATGTGTAAGAGGTGGCCCTGTCTAGCGAGAACTCTTGAAACAGATTGGTTCAAGAATGCTTCATGGGAAGTTGAACAATGCAGAAGTCACATTGTCTAGAGGTCCTAGTTGGGCCTGTTGAGAAGTGTTTATGGAAATCAAGGGGTTCTTTTTATTTGAAATTGAAAAGGTACCATTTACCTTATAATATTTAACTACCTTTCCCCTCCTCCTTAGATTACAATTTCAGAGATTACAAACTGAGATTTTGTTCCCCTGGTCTATTCACATAGTCCCTAAGTGAACTCCATGGGCAGCTCTGCAGGTAGTTTTCAGAAGAAGCTTCCTGTTCTGATTGTATTAAACACCCCTGGCACCTCTGCCATGCACTGTCCCCTGCACATTCCAATAACAGAGTTTTCCTGTAACCGTGTTTAGAAATGTTCACAAGGACCTCAGAACTAGTTTCAAGGAAACATTGGACTTGCTCAGATGTAGTAAATGATGGGGTTTCCCCCAGTTAATCATGTGCAGCATCATGCGTCTGTTATTTTGTAAAATCTTAATTTACGTGCAAAAATAAAATTAAAGAATAAAATAAAACAAGACCAATGGGAAGCCGTTCGGCATATTACAAGCTGTTTGTTTTTATTCACCTAACTCAGTAATATACATAGCTTGCATTTTGACTTTGGAATATGTTCATTTTAATAGGATTTGATCAATATCTCATTTTCCTGACCTAAGTGAGTAAAAATAAATAGCTTGCAACATGTACAGTTTTAGATTTTGATTTTGTTTTGGTGGTTAGAGGAGCTGTCATAAAAATACAGCCTGAAATGACTATAAATTTCATAAACCAATTTGATCAGTTTAATTAGTTTTGTTGTAATTTTATTTTATTTTTTAAGTAGGCAATACATCACATAGTTTAAAAATCAGAAGATACAAAAGCATGTTTGGCAAAAAGTCTCTCTTAACTTATGTACTTGGCCACCCATTTTCACACCATTCAAGCAACCAAGGTTAATTCTGATTCATTCAAATTGATGTACTAAGATATAGTTTAGCAAAAACTTACTTTATTTTGATGCTTAATCACATGACACAAAGGAACTGAATATGAGTTTGGGACTTTGAAGGGAGGGTGGGACAAATAACTACATAAATATCCAGAGAGATGCCTTAGATAAAAATGCACTAAGGGTGACAAAATATAAATCCAAAAGCAGAATTCCATTTTTATTGTAAAGGAAAGCACTGAAAGTGAGATCTCACTCTAAAACCATCAGTCTCCTCACATACTCATTTAAGGACTTCTCAGTTTCGGGTTCCCAGAACAGACTGTTCTCTTCTGATTGTTGCATATGTATTGAATCCTGGCACTGCGAATCTCTTATGATGCAAGATTGAATTTCCCATTGCCATTTTTTCAGATAACAGCCCGCCGTCAGTGGAAACACATTTATGATGAATTAGGCGGTAATCCTGGGAGCACCAGCGCCGCCACTTGTACCCGCAGACATTACGAAAGGTAAAACAACAACAGATATCTTTTTTTGGGAAGTCCTTGCTGAATTGAAAGTGTGTTAATTGGAAGAAGCTTCTGGTCAAGGAGAAGACCAGGGGATAATAATCTAAAGGACCTTTTAAGGGAAACAAAAAAAATATCCCTCTGGCATATTACTTGGCATACTGCCTTGTGATTTCTAGGGGACGTGGAGTTTTCTGGTGACTGGGGCTAAAATTCAATGTTTTTAGTTTGCTTTTATCCTGGGACCACCTTGCTTGACAATACCATTTTGTTTTTCCCCATAAGCCTAAGATTACTCCATGTGTTCTCTGTTGGTTCATTTACTATGAGAACCTTCAGATTCTGGAAAACATAGGTCTGCAGTGTTGCTATGAGGTTGCCATTTGAATGTGTTAACATTGAAATGTATTAACATTGTTATGTATTAACATTGCAAAGTAAGCATTTCTTTAATAAGAAAATTGGCCCCAGATAAGATCGGTTGTTTTTTCCCATCTTGGTGTTTTTCTTCTACGGCGATGCTTTTGACCCAGGAAATCCTTTCTTGCCAATCTCAGTGTGGTTTAGTTTTCTAACAATTTCAGCTTCTCTCAGAAAGTGATGATAATGCAAACAAGAAGTAATGCCAAATTAGACTACTTTGAGGGTTATCGCCACAGGAAAATTTCCCCCTTGCATTAGGACTACATTACCCACAACACTGAAGGCAAGTTAGCAAATTCACGCGTTATCCTTGCTCTGTGCTTCAAGTCCATATTTATTTAGTTTAGGTCACACCAGCTTCCTTCTCAATGGCATTTCCCTTCTGAAATGTTGACTGACTCAGCTCCCTGGTTTCAAATTCAGTTGGTGAGATCCAAGTAAAGGGGTGAGTGAGTGTGTGTGTGTGTGTGTGTGTGTGTGTGTGTGTGTGTGTTTTAATAACAGCCATGGATGAAATGATGCAAGACACATTCAGATGAACAAACAGGCCAGTTAGCTTGCTAGTTTAGAAAGTAAAACACAGCTGATAAATTTGATGGTTGCTCTTCACATAGTGACTATTCCAACTTCAACCCAGATGTATAACACCCACCTTTGGATCATACAAAAGCATCTTCAGATAATGTCATCTAACACATCAACTCTTAGTCATATTTATTTTGAGTTGGATTATATCTTTATCTGTGTTACATTTAACACAGATCCTCTTTTAGTATAGCCTATTTAATGAAGCTTAGACTGATTTTGTAGGTATAATTACAGTAAACTGAGTTGGGTTTAGTACCTTATGAAAAAGTCCCACAAAGCATTCCCAAGAGATTGCCAGTGTTAAAATCCAGAAGGATTTTTAAAAATTGGTAACAGGAATTCAAATTATTTCTCTTCATAGTGTTGTTTTCAATGTAATACATCAATTTCTTAAGTGTGTGATTTCTCTCAGTATTTATGACAAAAGCGCACATTCTCACTGTGCATAACAGGTATACCACGGAAGTTCTAGTCCAGAAAAGCCTGGTATCTCAAGTGAGTGTTTTGTAAATAGTGTCCAAATTACCATAGTCAACTTGTTTTTGACTTATGATTTAAGGCTTTTAATCAGAACATTTTTGTTAAAAACATTGTATTTTCAAATAACTTCTATTCTGATAGTAAACGTCCCTTACCTCCATGTGTAAATGTCCCCAACACCAGAACTAACAAACTTAAAGGACCAGATAGCAATTAAAGTTTGAAAAAGGAGTGTATGTCAGCTATTAGCTAGTTCACCCAGTTAAAGAATGAAAGAGTAATCAAATGTATTACAAAGCATCCCATAGTAAAAAAAAAAAAAGACAAATAGATAAGGATTGGAAAGGAAAAAGGATTGGATCTAATAGGGGTGTGTGTGTGTGTGTGTGTGTGTGTGTGTGTGTGTGTGTGTGTTTACTTTACTCAAGCAGTTGTCTGGATAAAATAATCTCAGTCTTAAATGTAAAAGGCAAGATCTATTCTTTTGAAGACTGTGTACTTTGTTTCATGGTTTACTTCTTCATGGAATAGCAGAATCCCAAATGCCTTCAATCAGCCGAATTGGAAAATTCTAGTAGAGATACCTCAAATTGTAGCACCTAACAAACATTATTAAAGATTTTTAAAAGTTTTCTTTCTCTCCTCATTCTTGGCAGTAGAATATATTTCATACAGGTTTGGTTTCTCACTGGGTTATATTTTCTGAAAAGCTATGTCTTTGAACTTGAATTATGAATTTGTTTGGTCAGTGTGTACCAGGCAGGATCCAGTAAGGAAAACAAACCGCACTAGGTATTCAACAAATATAATTTACTATTGGAATTGCTTTAGCAAGTATTGGTGTAAAACATTACATTACTGTGAAGGTAACAGCGACAGCTTCCCCAGAGCTGGAAGAACAGAGAAAAGAGATTAGGGTATTGCCACCTAGAAGTTCAGAGGGTGGGCCTCATAGAGCTGATGTTCAGATCCCGCCCACCCCAGGGAGAGACACTCAACCTGTGCTGGTACTTCAGGAGCTCAGAGGAGGAGGTCTGTGGAGCTGAGTTCAGACCTTGGAGGTAGTACCCACTGGCTGGTGTGCTAGACCTCAGAGAAAAATGCCACAACACTATCCTGGGATTATTGAAAGAAGCTAGAGGCTGGAACCACCTGCTGCTGCTGTGTTAATGTTGGGTTTGCACTGAAATGATCAAGCAAAATAAGACGAAAAAGGTCCCTTCTCCCTTCCATTGGCCTGGTAAGACCCCATTTGCAGAACCCCAAAAAGAAGAGAGCTGACAAAAAGAGACATGTAATTTGCAGAGCCGCATCCCGGCATCACCAAACAGCACAGAAGGGTGGATTTGAAATTGAGGGACAGTAGTCCAACTGGCAAGTGGGACCCCCAACATGGAAATCCCTGTGCAGAACTTGAAGCCTAAGTTAGAGCACAGCTGTCCCTGGGTGATGGGCTAGGTCCTTAACACTTCCTTGGCATTTTCTTTTGCCATCTAGGCCCTTCCCGCATTGTTGTGATCAGATACAGAGTGTCTTGAATAGTAAGTAAGTAATAAGTGCCAAAATTTGCAGATAATTGAATTTAAAAAATAAAATTGGACTCTACTTAAAATAACACCATTCTCACTCACTTGAAGCTATCATGACTTCAAAGGAGTCACCCATACTTCTGTGTGTTGTGGTGGTAGAAAAGTGTAGTAACTACTGCTCTCAACGTCTTACTTCTGTTTAATGGTTCTGCCAGAGAAGGGCAGAGGATGCTCTGATGTGTTCCGGGACCTGAAACAGCTCTTCTTTGGTAAAAAAAAAAAAAAAAAAAAAAAGCTGAAGTTCTTGGCTAAAACTATACTTGGTGATTATGGCAGATTTCATTCATTCTCGCTCGTTACAAGCTATGCTAACACAATTAAAACAGAGATGATAGATTGGTGAAGGGCCACCATTTTCAAGAATGTTCAAGGAGATAGAAAGGGTCAGAATGTGTGGGCAAACATCTAGTCTGGATATGTTCTTGGGAAAATTTTTTTTCAAGGATTTTACTGGGGAACAGTGTGTTTTTCCAGGACCAAATAGCTTCAAGTCAAGTAGTTGTCTTCAATCTAGTTGTGGAGGGCGCAGCTCCATGGCCCATGCGGGGATCAAATCAGCAACCTTGGTATTATGAGCACTGCGCTCTAACCACCTGAGCTAACCGGCTGCCCCCTCTTGGGAATTTTTAAAGCCTTCCAAATAAGATCAGAGCCACCGGAGTTCCTCCTGTGCTGCTGATTCCTTGGGTCTCTCATTCTTTTCGTTCTAGTATAGAGACTTGGTCCTTTTCCCATTTCCCTACCACTAGCTTTGCTGTCCTAGAAGATGAAGAAGAAATGAGTGATCTGCTATGCATTATCCACTGATTTATTTTTCATGCAGTGTGGTTCATGTTTCCCGTAAATGTTTTCATTTTCCAACAAGAAAAAAAAAATAGCCAGTTCCTCAGTAAATGTTACTTGTATATTAGTTGTGCACTTTTGGTTTATTAATGAGTGTAATAATGAAAGTGCGGGTTGTTGGAAAGAATCAATGGGTGTTTTTATTTAAGGCATAGCAGAAATGGTACAATGCCTGTGAATGCATCATTGTCGCTGAAGGCCTGACTCGTCCAAACTTGCCTCTGATTGGTTTAAATCAAATAGGTCCAAGCACTTCATAAAAATGTCTTTGTCAGCCTGGTTTTGCTTCCAAACCTATTCATCTCTGTCAGTTTTTAATATTAGTACCAGGCTCCTGGCCACAGTCCATTAGTACTGACTTAATTGCTCGTGTTGCAGATGATCACCAATATAAAAAGCGTTAATGTTTCCCTATCGCAAGACTGTTGCTTTGTCGATGTCTCAAACTTAGAAAAGCTTATGACTTGTGGTTATTCTGGACATTTCTTCCTCAGGATTTATAGATTAATGTACGGTAGATGATAACACAAAGAAAAATGTCCACGGGCTCCTGGGAAGGACCCTTCTAAGTGGAATATTTTCTTTCTTGTCCAACCAACTCTTTATAGAAGGTGTGCAAAAGTGCTTTTATCAGTGAAGGAACAAAAAGGGAATAGCTATTTTTATGGCATTCTCTTAGTTTGATTTTCTGGAATAGCAGTTTACTTTAAAGGCTTTGTTTTCAACATGCAGATTTGTTTTCTTTTTAAATGTTTTTTAAGCACATGTGTGTGGGGGGGGTGTCAGGGAGGGGGATCTTTACACAGAATACCAGATTACTGGTTTTGATTTTGCTGAATAAATTACATGGTCTGTGTCTGTGGAGCACATGAAGTTGTTATTAGGGATTGAAAAAAGGAGCATTTAGGCAAAAGTACTTTATGATGTGCTTTTCTGAGTATTTAGAAAATCAAAATCATAAACAAATGTATTTGTTTGTGTGGGAAATGAGCAATTATGCTTCATCTCTTCTTGCAGACTTCATGCCCAATCTCAGATTCTAACCTTTTGCTTTTCCCGTAAGCGTTCCTCGGGCAAGACTGTCATGCCTCCTGACTGTGGCGGCTTCCTTTGCAGTGACTTGGGGTGAGCTGTACCTGAGCCAGATGCATTTGGGCAGAACCTGAGTGACAGTCAGCTGGCGCTTCGGACTTTTTTTTTCTCTGAAGGTGGAAGGCAGGGTGTGGGAGGTTCATGTTTTGAGTAAGATAAGTATGTGCTGTAAGGTAAATGCCAAAAATATATCAGGTTCTAAGGAACTCAGCTAATTATGTTGTGGGGAAAGGCCAAGGGAAAGGAAAGTGCATTACCGTTCTGTTCATGTCTGTTCACGTCTAGGACGTTGGTGTAGTTTTGCTCGTTTTGACACCCTTGAAATTAATCAATACACAATCCAGAAAGCCACAGGCAGGATCGCAGCATTTCAGGGTTGAGAGGTCCCTTAGCAATCTTCTAGACCAGTGTTACTCACTGAGGTTTTCTGACCCATCTGTGAACTGTTTGCTACTAGGCCATAGTGAGCCAAGCACAGTAACTGCAAATAAGCATTGATATACTTACCTAGCAATCTGCCAGAACCATTTCATATCTGTTGCATCTAATAAAAAATGGGGCTCGTATTATGTATTTTTTTAAAAATGTCTTTTTCTAGTAATTCATTTTTATGGTGTTTTACAAAAGTAACAGTAGGCAACAGATGGGACACTTAGAAAATGGGTCCTTCACCCCAGGTCATTGGAGAAGCACTGCTGTGCACCAGTGGCCACAAACTCAAGTGTTTATGGCGGCAGGTAGCACAGGTCGCACAGGTGCCCAGGCGGGACGGTGGGAAACTGGCACACACAGCCCAGGCCAGGGAAGACCCGAGGGATCAGCCAACATTGATGCCTTGGGCAGGTACAGTCTCTGGGCTTCCAGACTTTCCTTGTTCTCGAGATAATTTTTATGTGAAATCACCTGACTTACAAATAGTGGTTCCAACATGTCTGAAAAGGTTGTATGTAAGCTAACCTAAATCTGCCCGTGGGCAACATGTAGCCCCCAGGCTGCCAAGCTCCATAAGGACTGAGCTAGCTTTGGCACTGGGCTGATCCAACCTCTGCTTAAAACGCCCCGTGGTGGAAGGGCAAGGAAGACACACCACAGTTGAAGGCACCCTTTGTCCAAACACTCCCACGTGCTGATCTAAACACCTTCTGTGGCTCTCCATGGACCCCCACCTTGCCTTTTGGGGCTGCCTTGCTCCACGTGCTCCCTTTTTCTAGGTGATTGATGTACCTACCACCATACGCCTGGCAAAGACTCTCTCTAAATTCAGGTCTTCCTGTTCCATTCAGCTAAGCCTCAGAGCAGGATTTATGGACCTTCTCCAGCTTGGCTTGCTCTTGGGTGGATACCTCCAATTTGTGTCACTCAGAATACCTGCATCTAGTCCAGATGTGGCCTCTAGTACTTTTGGGGATGTAAGCAGTGTCAATCTATCAGTGTAGCCTAAGATTATGTTTGAAGTTGGTAAGAAACCCTTTCCTAGGGGCCAGTTTCTTGGGCAAAATAGATTTGCCATTTGCTTGGCTGCCTTTTTCCTTCACTGCTGCCCTCAAGAGCCAGTGGTATTTTTTTTTAAATTTTTTTTTTAGCTGAGCCATCCTGCTACCTATTGGCAGCTCAGCAGCTGCTCAGCTCGGGCTGGACTCGAACCGCTGTTGCTCAGAGCTCAAACTCTTNGCTGCTCAGCTCGGGCTGGACTCGAACCGCTGTTGCTCAGAGCTCAAACTCTTGAGCGAGCTCTTAACCAACTGAGCCACTCGGCCGGCCCCAACCAGTGGTATTTTTTGAATGTCTATCATGTGCCAAACATTCTCAGAGACACTGAAAATGTATGAACCAAAGAGTTTAGAGTAGGGCTGGCAAACAATGAGGAGGTGCCCATGCTACCACATTCATGGCAGAGATTGCTAAGGGAACGTGGTGCTACTTCCTGCAAGCCCAGGCTCAGCCTCAGAATTCTTCCCAATATGGCACCCCCAGCACTACTACCAATGCATTAGAACTGGGAGGTGTTTGGCTTACCTAACTTATCATATGATCCAACTCATAGCCCATACCTACATGAAAAGGAATTAAATATTTAAGGCTATAAAAAAACCTTAGGTAAATAAGTAATACCTACAAATAATAATTTCAACATGGACCAGAGAGAGAAAGAAGTGCCAACTGGCATGAGCTAAGTCTTCCAGGAGGATCTAGAATTTGAAGGCACTAGACTCTGAAAGAGGTTGGGTTAGAACTTAAGACGGATCATCATAACATTGCCCAAAATAATTCAGTAGTAGAATTCAAGAACGGTAAAGAAGCTATTTTTGAGGGCCAAGAGAGTGTAGTGTTGCTTTCCTTGAGACTCCCCAGGACACCCACACAGCATCATGAACATAACAGGGATTCGGGACTTAAGGGTTGAGTGAATTAAATTAAACCCAAACAAAAAGGACAGTTTCCTCTAGGAAATACACATGTACAGAGGAGGGAATGAGGTGGTGGAAGGGGCTGTCAGGGAAGTTCTAAGGCTGAATTTCTAACTTGGATACACCAAAAGCAGGTATTGTCGTTTATCCTCTCAATGTCTTTTAACCCTCTTGCCCTGAGGTCCAATCGGTAGACCAAGCCCCCTCCTCACCATGGTTGGGTTGTCCAATCAATTTATGGACTTGCATCTCCTTTCTAAACACTGTCCTGATAGTGGAGGCTCTGGCCAGTGGATACTCTTATTCGTAACACCTCTGCAACACTGCCACCCAGGCATCTCACCTCCCCTTCCCCCAGCCCACAAGAGGCCTTCTGGCCCTTATCAACAGCCAGCAGCCCAGGAAATCTGACACAAGGTACTGAGATTTAGGTAGGCTGAGGCTGAGCTGCTGCTCTTCCGTCTACACCTCCGTAAGCTTGTTCTTACGAAGGACCTGAGTTGGGTGGGTGTAAGTACCCTATGCCTGGAATAGCTTCTTATCATCTGTAAAGAATTTCTCCCTAAAGGACTGTCAGGTAATTTCATAAGCAAGAGCCTTCCTCCGTATCACTCAGCATGCCTAAAATGCTCTGATAACTTTCCAATGCCTGGATATTTCCAGAAACTTTTAAAAAGGAAAACAAAACCCTAGCCAGGCCCTGGAGTAGAAAAACTGGTTTCTGTTTTAAAAAAAAATAAACAACAGCCTCTGAAAAAAAAAATCTCTATTTAAAAATTCTTAAATTTGCCTCTAAATGCAAGTTGTAATTAATAGAAGTTGGAGTTTACACAGTTGAGTGTAAAAACACCCTCAGGCACAAACTAATCAAGTGTGTATGTCATGCTGTAAACTACAGCAAGTTCTTTGTTTGACCCAAAAAAAAAAAAAAAAAAGCTTGCCAAACAGCAGTTTTTCTTTGTCAAGCTCCTTTATTGTCTCATTTTTGTTTTCACCCTATCCCCCCCACTCCCCAGGTCCCTTTGAACCTAGCTATCGTATATAAGAAACTTTGCAGGTCCCATGTTTTATTGATAGTTTTCATCAAGCATGAATTTAAATTTGAGAATAGATTAGGTGTCTTAGCCCCTTTTCTTTTTGATAAATAACAAGAGGTTTCTACTTATGATTTTCTGTCCTCGGGGCTTTATCATTAAGATTAAATAACTGTACTCTCAAGCATGCCACTGCACAAACATCTTTTCAATTATGTGAGTAACAGATGCCTTCACAAAGGAACTATTGAAAATTCAGAAAGCATGTTTCCAAAAAGGAAAGGGGAAAAAAAAGTATCAGATGACAGAAGAATGTAATTGTTTACCATTAAAATATATCCTTTACTCTTCCACTGAAAACCTCTTGGAACATTTTGTTTTTGTACAAGTTATTACAAAGTTTGATCAAAATAATAAATGTTTGGGGGAACTGTTGAACATTTCAGAAGCTCTGGAATCCGTGGTATGTCACATGCATAGAACTTAAATGCACTAGCTCGTTGCCTGTTTTTACATATGGACACTGCCTGCCTTCATTTGTGGGGGTACACGTCATGTTGCCAACACTGTAGTTAGACTTGTCTATTATTCTTGAAATAATCTTCATCTCCCCTTGAAACGGATCCACCCAACTTGATTCTGAGTTAGTCATTGTTTCCTCATTGAGGAGAGTAATTGCTGCCATCTTGGCTGGCTGGCATTGTGGAGGGCTAGGGACTGTTGATGGGTCCATGTCCTCTGTTGTGAGCCTGTATTTAAATCCCTGGGGCCTAAAGTCAGCCTTTCTTACATCCATTTGAGTTTTCTTCAGTGTGGTCTTCATTTGAAAGCCATGAGGCTAACTAACATCAATCTAGACACTCTTACAAGTGGCAGGGAGGCACCACAGAGGCAGAGCCCCCTAGGGGCTTTCAGTCTAGCTGGGGAGACAGACTAAGGGAACCTTAGACATGGGAAGATTAAGTGTTGTAGGCTGGAATTCATGGTGGATATGGTTCTTGAGTTTCTCTTTCCATCCAACATCAAGCTGGGCCGACCTAACTAGGGTTACTACATTTTGGAGAGTTGTAGCACATTGTAAAAGCATTAGTGTGCCCAGTGCCCAAGCCATAGGGCTGCTTTTGTGGTAGAGGGTTCATCCTTTATTTCCATGTGGGTCTGTTGTCTCTGAGGAGAATGCTCACTCTGATTTCTTAGACAGTTCCTTAGGAGCTTGGAATTCTCTTAATCCAGGGGTGATGATTTCAGTATCTCCCCTATGTTGGTGTTTCTCAGACAATGTTTGAAGATGCACAGCAACCTTGCTGATATAAAGGCAGCTTGGACTAGCAGAGGCAGGCGGATCTGGGTTTGATCTCAAATTTTGGCACTTAATAGGCTGGATGTCTTTGACTAGTCATTTAATCACCTAACTTTGAACCTCAGTTTATCATAAAGTGATAAAATAATATACCTGTGGATAATTGTTTTTGTAATGGTGGAAGTTAAGACATACGAAGTCCTTAGTATCAATATAGGAACTTAATACATGGCGGCTGTATTGTAATGACTAATCAATATGTAAGAAGAGACTGAAGTTTTTCTCCCCACCCTCCCACCTCACCTCTAATCCAGGCCTCCGTAGCTCATGTAACTCCAATTCAAGGGACCTGTTGTCCTTGAGCTATTTTTCTCACACTGACATACCTTTATGGGAGTCAAGCCACCATCTTGCTGGGTTTGGCACCATGTACCTTTCTTTCCTCTCTCTGCTTAGTTTGGGTCCTAGTCACTGCAGGACCTTGGAGGAAGGTATCAGAGTTATCAGTAGGCCTAAGAACAACTCTCCCACCATTTCCAGGGCCAAATGGAATTAACACCTTCAAAAAGCTTTTTTTTTGGTTCATCTTCCGCTGCCCCTTGAGAAGGTCATGAAGCTCCCAGGGGAGCAGATCATTTCCCCAGGGAAGAGCTTTACTGAAGACAAGAGTCCATGTTTTGTTGTTGATAGCCATAGACCACATACATTTTAGGTATCTTAGCATAGAACACAAATGATGCTATTTATAAGTACGTCCTCTTTAAAAAGCTTGATACAGTATACCCTTGATAGCTCATGGGCAAGCTGTCTTTTACACAGAATCCATGTGGCAGTTTCCTGCCATTTTCTTGGCTTCAGTGGGTCCCACCATAGGCTTATTCCCTGTGGCCAACATGCCAGCGGGGCGCCTCCCTCCATGGTTCAGTGCGCTAAGCTTTCAGTTCACATCTTTGTCTGTTGGAAGGTGACACCAGAGGCCTCTTTCTCAGCTCTCATGGTTACTGAGAGTCTGCTCCTCACCCTGCACACTATTTTTTTCTGCTCTACTGAAGCTCACACCATAAAACGGAGAAGATATTTATCCGGAGCCCACACATTTCTCAGAGGGAGCTTGGCTTTTGAAACAACAGGACCAACACAGCACAGTTGTGCTCAGTGTACTCAATGAGCATTGTGCCCACGGAGGGATCCTTCTCACTTCTGTGCACACTGACATAGCACGTTTGTGTATTTGACTTTTGTTTTGGTGCTCACTGCCCAAATGTTCTTCTGCCATTTTTTAGAGTCATGGTCTGGAACCCTGAAAGGTAAATAGTATGTGAGATTAGAAACTCTCTATCCTTCTCAGAACCTTAACAAATGTGTGTACTTCATCTTCAAAACAGAAAAATACCTTTTATTGGCTTCATATTTGGTGAAAGATTGCTTCCCACACTTTGCAGTGAAGTTATATTTTCAATTTCTGGCTGAGAAGGGAAATGTCTGGCCAAGCCTTAGAATTTATCAACCCCGGAATCAACTTGGAGGTGTAACGACTCCTTTTGGGATCAGATTAGGTCCGAAGCCCCAGAAGAACCAATATGTCATTTTATTCCTACTGCCACGAAAATACCTAGTAGTATAACGATAGTAGCATTTTCGCCCTGACATGCACACCAACTTTATTCCCCTCTGCTCCTAAAATGTTCTGTTCCCAGAGCCAGCAGATCTTCGGGGTCTGGAATTTTTTGCTGTTTTGATACCATAAAAGTACCTATGAAGTAACTAGAGTGAGGTTCAAATACAACCCTAAAGATTTCCCATTTCTTTCCCCCACTCTCCAGATTGAATCAGTTCCAGACATTATTATAATATCATTTTTCAGAGCTCTATAAATAGATGGATTCTCATTTCTCCTCTTAAGCACTGTTTGCTAAATGTTTTGGCCCAAAAGTTCAGTCATTCCGTGTAAGCATTAATCAATACAGGAGACATTAGTGGTTACTTGCTCAGATGCGATTTGACATTATTTCCCCCCTGCCTATGGGGGAAGGGAGGGGAATGTTGCCTAATGAAGATGAAGGGTCTTTTCTTCTTTTGTATGAAATGCAAATGGCGAGGACATGTGCTATATACATTTCTCAAACGTGAGGCTGCTTGCTGCTTTTTGTTGAGAGAGAGGCAAGGCCCTTGAGGATTTTAGAATTTGTAAATATAAAATTATCTGCCTTGGTGTTTAAAAAAATAATAAAAGGGAGAAAGAGTTGGCAGGTTGCCAGATTACTTACATTACAGTAATAGATTTGCTGACCCCTGACTTCTGCTGTAGAGAAATGTATTGAATTTTTCATAATATCAGATGAGGCAAGTCTAAAAACCAAGTACACGGAGCACCATTATTTAACTTGAGATTTAACAAAGCCGAAATCTCTTCAAACCAGCGATTTCTTGTTTGATGATAATTTAGTGGCTCAGGCACTAATAAATCAAGGTTATAATGCCATTGATTTGTTCATTTTAATTTGGGTTGATTTTAAGTCATCTTTATTTTAAAGAAGAAAAAAGGGGAAGGACAAAAAAATCTTGCTTTTCACAGTGACTGAATTTAATAAGAATCTCCGTGATAGCAAAAGCTCCCCTACTGTTTCTGCTTTGGGGTGGAAAATGTTATTCTTGTATTATTCCTAGGGAAAAAAAAAAATCTCATGCTGCTACAAATCTTATGCCTATGGAAAGATGTTATTTTTTAATACATGATGGCTTACCTATTTCAGATCATTAATAGCATCATAAATAAGCATTTTGCTAATCTTAAATGTAAAATCTATATAATAATAAAGACCCATTTATCTGCCCAGCTTTCAATCCCAAGACTGGATGTAGATTGGGGGAGGAGGGATCTCTCTGGATTTTCTAATGAACATATTGCTTCTTTTGCCCATTACTTCCACCCACCTAAAAAACCCAACCCATATTCTTAGAGTTGCAGTGCATTGAAAATATTTCTCGTGTGTAATGAGTTCTTGGGGGTTGGGGTGCATTTTTGCTTTTATCTGTGCAGTTTAGAAGCTGATTAAATCTTTGTTGTACTACAAATATTTGAGGAATAATCATCCTCAAGGCACAGGCATGTTGTATTATACTAAATTCTTTACACAGTACTAACCTACTCAGCTTCCTGCATTGGGCAACACTGACCTCATATTGGCTAACCTGTTTTTAATGTTACCACATGTACGTTAACCGTTTAAATGTTCAGAAACCTGTACTAGCTTTCGTCCTCTTGTAATGTAAAAACTTCTAATAATCAAATGATAAGATCATATCCTGTGGGGTAATTGTGTTGTACCATGACAGGATAACTGAAAAAACATTCAGTGAAAATCACACCGAACGGAAATCTCTATATGAACAGCAATTGTTTTGGTGCTTGTGTGAGAGACCATGCCCTGTTCTTCAGTAGCTTAGTTTGTCATATTTCTACTTGTTTCCTTTTAGCTGCTGCCTTTCTTGTTTTATTTTGGGAGCCTTTTTTTCTCTAAGCCACTATAATTATCTTTCAGTGATTTAGAACGGAAAAAAAAACCACTCAGTTGACCTTTACACACTCTCTCACTCTCTTTCTCTCTCTCTCTCTCTCTCTCTCTCTCTCACACACACACACACACACACACACACACACACACACACACACACACTCACTCCCCTCTGGAAGCCTTGCTTGTGTTTGGATTCGGTTTTACCTTAGTCATGCCTCTTTCCAGATACAAGAAACATTTAATTCCAGATTTCCTGCTTCTGGCTTTAGGCCTTTGACCAGCAAAGTGAAATGTATTTTTCACTGCTGTCCGCCAGCCAGCTGCTGAGGGAGTTGAGCAAAGGTGGGGGGATGGGGAGAAAGAAAAGAAAAGAAAAAAGAAATGCAATGGAAATGTTGCCCTGCCTCTTGACTTTCGAAAATTGTATAAGGAAATTAGAGTCTCCTTAGCACCCATCTAGAGAGCTGGGTTGGCCCAGGACTACTGTCAGAACCTGAGGCGAGGGGTTCTCTGGGGCCCACTTTGGGTGTCTCTCCCACCCAATTCTCTGCTTCCTCTCATCCTCCTCCCCATACTCCTCCGAGGTAATGCTGTCATCCTTCTCAGTGAAGAGGGTCTCTAATGGTGTCACCGTCTCAATTAGAGAATGTAGTTGGAGGGAAGCATAGTAACCATTGGAATATCCAGACTTCAATGCTCCTTGGGTTTCCATGACAACCAAACAGAAGTAAAACAAACCTATCTGCCCCCAAAACAAAAATATGTTTTCATTACGTCAATTTCAAATCTTTTTTTTTTTTTCAGTTTAAAATATTCAATGCATTTCACTCCCGGATAGAAATCCCCAACCTGCCGATGGTGAAGGGGATAAAGTCCCTGGCAGAACCACACAGATAAAAGGAATTGGGGAGAATGCTGGGGACTTTACAGAGGAGACAAAATAAATTCAAGTATAAACAAGATTGCTTTTTTCTCTCTTCTTCTGCTTAGTTGTGCTTTTTATTATATAAACATTAACTGTAATATTACAGTGGGAAGCAGGTATTTGGCAGCCATATATTATTTTAGTAAGTCTGCATGGAGAGAACAGTTTCCAGTTTTAGCAGCTGTAACATGTTTAAACTCAGTTTGTAATGGGATCTGAAGATAACTATTCCCCAAGGGCTGTGTTGCTCTTCATGGCTGGCCCATTGCCAGATGTGGGGCTCAAAACTATTATTCACGCCTCCTTGCACATACCTTGCCTGAGCATGCTTGGTCAATGAATTTTGTTCCTAATATGCTATAAATTGGGATTTGATTTTTCTCATCATTTACCTGGTATTTATTAAAGAGTGAAATATTATGATTGCAAATGTCCCCATGTCTGTACTTGCCAACCTGAACCGTTCATTGTGTATGTTTCAGTAGTGGAGACCTAAATTGCATAGTTAGAAACCAATTTCAGGATAGCTAACAAATATCCAAACCAAAGAACTTTCTGCCTGGGAGTTTTAGTTTAAAAATAATTAGGGTTCCCGATATTTGAACAGATTTATGTTGTTTGGAAGCCAAGTACATTTTCTTCATTGAGTCAACTTGTCTTATTTAAAACAAATTATGTTTGCTGTATTAAAGTTCATATTTTTAAGGCTGAGTCTTGTATTAATCCCACAGTGAGTCATTAATCATACCAAATGCATTATAAAAACTTTAATCACTGAAGTTGAAACTGAGATTGTAATGCAATCCATCCCTTTTAATTACATCAGCTATTTTTCCCTTTCAGATCAAGAGCTACGGCACAAAGGGGAAACAGATTAAAACTAGAGCCCGTTTGATGTTTCTCTTTTTAGAGCAATTTTCTGTACTTGTTTAAAAAGTTATGTAATTAAAATGCTTGAATTTTTCAGCCCTCTGATTTTTGTGGCTGGAGTGGTTGGTCCACCTTCCCTCTCATGGGGGCTCCTTTTTACTTGACACCCCAAAACAGAGCTCCTCATGCTGGAGTCACCTACCCCCTCTCTGAGCTGCTGGATAAGCACCTGTCTCTCAGCCACGCTGTGTTTGCCTCCAATTAATCTCTTTATCTTAAATGTCTGGTCTATATTTTGACATGAAAGAAAATAAAAACTTTGGAGATGGGCAGAATTAGGTTTAAATTCCACTTTTATCAAATAGTGTTACTGTTAAGCAAATTATTTAACGTTTTTGGGCCTCAGTTGTCTCCTTAATAATAGTAATTATTATTATTATTCCATATGTATGATTTTAATAAATAATATGGTAATTTACCATAGAGATGTTATAGAGATTACATGAAATAATCCATATTGTATACCTAGGATATTATCTGGCAAATACTAGTACTTACTAGAATATAAGCCTTATGAAGTCAGGAACTTTGGATCTTTTATTTGCTGCTATATCTCAGTGCTTAGAACACTGCCTAACACATAGTAGGTGCTCAGTAAGTAGTTGTTGGCAGAATGACAAATGAGCAGCAGCTATCATTATTGCTGCTATTATTGTTGTGATGTTGTTCTTGGCACTTAGTAGCCCAGTTCCATGGGAAGTGATGATGACGTAACCTTGGATGCTTCTATTGGTATCCTTGGTGTATAGATTCACAAAACCAGAAAGAGGTCTTGCAAAGCAGGTACTGGTTTTGACCAGGGAAGTATATCACTAAACTATGGAATACGTTTCTAAAAAGCATTGGTGTCATTGGAGATGAAGTCATGCAATAAATCACTTGTACTGAGAAAAGAAAATAAACCCACAGCATCAACGCTAATGGAATTACCTCCCCTGATTGATCATCTCTTCTGATATCATTTTAGATTAATCCTGCCATATGAAAGGTTTATTAAAGGAGAGGAAGATAAACCCCTGCCTCCAATCAAACCTCGGAAACAGGAGAACAGCTCACAGGAAAATGAGAATAAAACAAAAGTATCAGGAACCAAACGCATCAAACATGAAATCCCTAAGAGCAAGAAAGAAAAAGAGAATGCCCCAAAGCCCCAGGATACATCCGAGGTGAGTTGCTCCCCTGCACAGAAATACCTCTGTGAGCTGGGTCCTGCCTCGGGGTCTCCTGGAGCCCTGCATCCATAGCTGTGTCCCCACACAGCTATAGCGTGAGATGACAAAATCAAATCATCTCACCTTCACAGTCCCCCAAAGAGTGGACCTTTCAGTGTGCTTGGGAGCTGAAAGGCAGTGCGTGGTATTGAGTGGGATAGGCCAAAAATAGGACCCAGAAAGATGTGAACATCCTGTAGAAAATGGCTAGTCAATGCTGAGTTTGAGATAGAAGGAGCCAGAGCTTCAGCTGTGTGAAGCCAAGGGACTCCAATTTGAAAGATGGGGTTTCTTTGCTATTTTACAACCAGCCTATCTGAGGAGGTAGTGTGACTTTAAATCATGCTTCGTGGGATCTAGCAGGGAAGGACATTGAAATGAATGTGCTGTATGTCTGCAAGACTGTCCCGAAAACTTTAGAGATTTGTTTGCCTCCTATAATCGACCTCTGTGCAACAGCCTTGGGTTGAGACCAATTTAGAAATATCTAAAGTACATATTATTTATGGGGAAATTTTGAAATGGTTCCTCTGAAACCATTATTATCTCTCACGTTAACAGGTAGTTTCTGAACCTTTTAAAACAAGCCCCAGCTACCCGCAGCCCCCAACAGTTCTTTGGTGGAAACCATCACTGTCAGCATATGGCCAGTCATGGAGGCTGATCTGGGCTGTGTTTCAACATGAATAATAAAGGCCCTGTTGCCCATAAAAAAAACCCAAAAATTAAAAAACAACAACATAGCATCCACATTTGGAGACAGTATGTTCTAGGATTCAACCCCAGAGGGAATTTGTTACTGATATTAAACACCCCCTAAAACTAAGGTTTATAATGAACACATAAGAGACTCCCTAATTAAACACTGGTTTTAAAATACACAAACACACACACACACACACACACACACACACACACACACACACACACACACACACATACACACACACACCACATGACAACCTCCTAACTAGAATTTAACTCACCCAACTGAATCCTGTGTAAGAAGATAGTATTAATACCAAGAAGACATTTATTTTTGTTTTTATTTTTGTTTCACAATTATTTTAAGCTCTAGTAATTAAAAACGGGGAGCTGGGGGAGATGATGAAGAGATTTCTAAACATCTGCAGACTTGCCACATAAATGGCCAAAAGCAAGGAAATTCCAAGTTAAGGCTTACATTCCAGTCCTCCTTTATCCCGTTGGCCTGGTGATTTATTATAGGGTTTTGGATCAGTGAGCTCTATTAGATACCATATGTACAGCATTGCCAAAGCACCAGGGGACAAACTGAGGACCAAGAGGCCAGCTGACCTTTGAATGGTTCCACTTTGGGGATGGAGTTTGAAACAGTTGGTTTGTGAGTTGCGGAAGGAATCCTGAGCCCAGGCCCCGAACCCATCAGCTTAGGAAATGACCATTGTCAGGAGTAGAGTCTGACCTCGTGTAATCCATAGAAACCCTTAAAGCCTTAAGGCTCCCAGTTTCCTTTAGTTCCCAACAGTTCCCTTCAGGGTCTTGAGTGCCGAAGGTTATCATGATCAGGTTATCCAAACTATCTGGAACCACACACCCTCTCCAAGGTTGACCTTGTTGTGAGAATTGTACCCCACCTCCCAACAGAGACCCATGTAATCGACCAGGTGTATTTCCTCTCATGGATTATGTGTGTGGAGTTTTATTGTTGTCATCATTGTTTTCATTGTTTACAATTTTTGCTGTTTTCAACATGAAGCAGTGAACTCAGTGGAGATAAGAGGGTTTATGAAGCCCTCCTAGCCAAACTCACTATCTTCAGGTAATTGGACTACAAGTTGCATGATAGGAAGATACCATTTAACACACTAAGGCAGATCATAAAATGTCATTCTAGAAAAAGGACCGTTTACCTTTTTCTGCCTAGCTGTCAAAGACCCCCTAAACCTGTTTACAATTAAAAGCATAGAACTCCATGTAACTGAAGGCCTAAGTCACAGGAACTTCAGTGGGACTGAGTACCCCTATAGCCCCATGGCAAACTACAGTCCCATCAGAAACCAACATTTAAATGTAATTTGCTTTTTTTCCCTTGCCATACTCATTTTTCTGTATTTTCATGTAATATATAACAAGCTCAAGACACCAATGAGGATTGTTAACGTAGAACAAGTAATGATATTTGTACTGGAAAAGGCAGTTATTAGAACCAAAAAAAAATGAAAGATGATAAGCAAGGACCCTTAGGTATCACACATCCCTGAAAAACAGGGATATCGTTAAGTGGGTTTAAGCAGAAATATCTATGAAGTGGGTGTGATTCCTTAAAATTTTTGTTTCTATGCATTCCTACACCAGCATCCTCAGTCTTACCCAAAGATACTAATACGGTTGACAGTTCTTAACAAAGAAGAATAACCTTCAAGGGATGAGGGGGAAAATGATCAGTTCAATACAACTGTTTCGGGAGTGTTCTCCATTAAGACATGTCGGGGCAGAATGACAGAAGTTTTGAAAGAGCTTGTCAGTCAGCTGGGTCACAGATGGAAAGTTAAAATGACCTTCAAAGGTCAAAGTTTGCTCAGCTACATAATGCAATGAATGGGTCGAATTGTACCCACAACTTCTGTCAGTAGGGACACATAAAGAGCACCCATCTCATTGACTACAATTTATGTCAATGAACAGAAAAGCTGTATTTGTGGTGACGCTTACTGCCTGAATTTTGACAACTTCATTTTAGCTTTAATAGAAATGTAGTTTGTTGCAGCCAAGGAGGACTTAGAGTCCTTCTGTCCCTCAGGTAGACAGGCTGCCATTGCATCTGCATAATTTTTCAATATTTTAGCTTTATCTGCATGTCATATGGCACTGAGTAGAAATTATTAACACTTAAGCATCACTAATTTTATGCATCATATTGGACACATTAGGACAGGATTTGCTCTCTCAAAGAAAGGCAAGGAGTTATAGTGAATTTGTTGTTTGTTGTTGACATGGAGTTGGTTAGATTTTTGAAAGAGAGATGCTGAAAAAAAATCTTTCTCTAAAGTGTCATAAAGCACAACATGTAATTTAAAACCCATTTGGATAATTGACTGATTTGACAAAAAGACAACCTCAGAATTAAACTATATATTAGAATCAAGAAGTGATATGATTGTATACCATCAGTACATAACACTTTGATATTTTGATCGGTGTCTCATAAGGGACTAAGTGAATATGCATATTTCCCCTAATGTTTCTGTAATTTAGATTTCTTTGTTTAGAGCTGTGATTGGGGAGTGATAAAGCCTTACAGAGCCTCCATGAGCAGATTGATAAACCTGTTTTCAAGAAAAACTGCTGTGTGTAATGTTTTATTTCATAGAAAATATGTCAATGCGTTTGACTTACTTCTGGCTGCTTTATAATATTTTATCAGGTTTCATCAGAGCAAGAGAAGGAACCAGAGACTTTAAACCAGAAAAGCATCACTGAGCCTCTCCCAGCAGCAGACGGGAAGAAAAAAATAGAAGGCTACCAGGATTTTGCAGCGAGGACCCTGGTGTCCACAGCAGACCCAGAAAAGGACAACGAAACAGATCAAGGTGCCAACAGTGAGAAGGTGGCAGAGGAGGCGGGAGAGAAGGGGCCTGCGCCTGCACTCCTGGGTGCCCCTGCGGCCCCAGAAAGGGATCCAGGTGTTGGCAAACAGTCTCTCACCTCTCCCAGTGCTCTTGTGGACTCAAAACAAGAACCCAAGTCCTGCTGCTTTACAGAGAGCTCTGAAAATGAACTCCAAGACACATCCTTCTCCGGCTTCCCCACCACGCAGCCACCGCTGGCCAACCAGAGCGAGATGGAGGACGACAAAGTGCCCGCAATGGCGGATTACATCGCCAACTGCACTGTGAAGGTGGATCAGCTGGGCAGCGATGACATCCACAATGCACTGAAGCAGACCCCGAAGGTCCTGGTGGTGCAGTCATTTGACATGTTCAAAGACAAAGATTTGACTGGGCCCATGAATGAGAACCATGGACTTAATTACACCCCCTTGCTCTACTCCAGGGGCAACCCAGGCATCATGTCTCCACTGGCCAAGAAAAAGCTTTTGTCTCAAGTGAGTGGGGCCAGCCTCTCCAGCAGCTACCCCTATGGCTCCCCACCACCTTTGATCAGCAAAAAGAAACTGATTGCGAGGGACGACCTGTATTCGGGCTTGTCGCAGGCCCACCACGGCCAAAGCACGGACCACATGGCGGTCAGCCGGCCGTCGGTCATCCAGCATGTGCAGAGTTTAAGAAGCAAGCCCTCGGAAGACAGAAAGAGCATCAGCGACATTTTTAAGCATGACAAACTGAGTCGATCGGATCCCCACCGCTGCAGCTTCTCCAAGCACCACTTCAGCCCCCTTGCTGACTCCTATGTGCTGAAGCAAGAAATTCAGGAGGGCAAGGAGAAACTCTTAGAGAAGAGGGCGCTCCCCCACTCTCACATGCCCAGCTTCCTGGCTGATTTCTACTCGTCTCCTCACCTGCACAGCCTCTATAGACACACCGAGCATCATCTTCATAACGAACAGACATCCAAGTACCCTTGCAGGGACATGCACAGGGAATCAGAAAACAGTTCTTTTTCTTCCCACAAACACCAAGAGAAGCTCCATGTAAATTATCTCGCGTCTCTACATCTGCAAGACAAAAAGTCGGCTGCCACAGAAGCCACCACAGATGACCAGCCAACAGATCTGAGCCTTCCCAAGAACCCACACAAACCCACTGGTAAGGTCCTGGGCCTGGCCCACTCGGCCGCAGGGCCCCAGGAGGCCAAAGGCATCTCCCAGTTCCAGGTCATGAACAGCCAGAGTCGAGACTGTCACCCCAAAGCCTGTCGGGTATCACCCATGACCCTGTCAGCCCCTAAAAAATACCCCGAAGCACTCTCACGATCGGGAAAACCTCACCATGTGAGACTGGAGAATTTCAGGAAGATGGAAGGCATGGTCCACCCTATCCTGCACCGGAAAATGAGCCCCCAGAACATTGGTGCAGCACGTCCAATAAAGCGCAGCCTGGAGGATTTGGACCTCGTGATTGCTGGGAAAAAGGCACGGGCAGTGTCTCCTCTGGACCCATCCAAGGAGGTCTCTGGGAAGGAGAAGGCCTGTGAGCAGGAAAGCGAAGGCAGCAAGGCAGTGCATGGTGGGCATTCAGGGGGTGCGTCGGAAGGCCACAAGCTCCCCCTCTCCTCCCCTATCTTCCCAGGTTTGTATTCTGGGAACTTGTGTAACTCGGGCCTGAACTCCAGGCTCCCAGCGGGGTATTCTCATTCTCTGCAGTACTTGAAAAACCAGACTGTGCTTTCCCCACTCATGCAGCCCCTGGCTTTCCACTCGCTTGTGATGCAAAGAGGAATTTTTACATCGCCAACAAATTCTCAGCAGCTGTACAGACACTTGGCTGCGGCCACACCTGTAGGAAGCTCATACGGGGACCTTTTGCACAACAGCATTTACCCTTTAGCTGCTATAAATCCTCAAGCTGCCTTTCCATCTTCTCAGCTGTCATCCGTACACCCCAGTACAAAACTGTAAGCCCAGCTCTGCCCAGCATCCCAAATGATGTGGCTAACAGAACTTCACTCCTTTCCCTGGAGGTGATGGCTTGTAGAATTAGAAGCCAGTATTTCTTCTAATCTGGGGGTAAGATCAGTTCCAGCCAAAGGGGCCGAGAGAGGAGGTGAACATACCTGATTTCCTGGGATGACACCAGCCTTCTTAGCTGGTCAGTCTTGAGCCCCTTCCAACACAGTTGCCGTTGCAACCCAGATCATTCACTTTGCATGGGGGTCTACTGAAGGGATTTATGTGTATCCAGGAAGAACTTAGAGGACCCCGGCTGAGTTCCAATGGGCAGGAAACAATCTGAGCAAAACAGGGGCAGGCATTTCAAAGGAAGGGGCAAGGAAGACTGGCAAACATATATGCCAAGGGATGCCCCTCTTTTCATAAAACTCTCCAAGGTTCAATCAATGCAATGTATAGTGAAACTTCAATAGATCTTTCGTTTTGACACTATTAAACAATCCAGAGAAGTAAACACTGTTAAATTGACTGTATATATTTGCTTCTTAAAACTACCCGTATCACTGTTTGCTCACCTAATTTATATACAGGTAGTTCCATCCTCTCCCAGTTCCTTCTTGTCCTTTTTTTCTTTTTTAATTAAACAGTATCGCTTTTGTTTGTAGGTCTTTTTTTGTTTGTTTTGTTTTGTTTTATTTTGTTTTGTTTTTGTTTTAAAGGCTAACTGACTGTCCTAGTTGTTGATGTGTGTTTGTAATTTTTTCCACATCTTATCATTTTGAGCAGCTTTGGGTGGTAAAGTTATTGTTTACATATTGAAGCAACTGATTCTAGTGGAACAAATGAAAAAGAAACAGTTGAGCACACACAATAGTGCAAAGAAAGTTCCTTTGCAGATCCGCAACTTAAACAGACTTTGTTCCTCATAAATAGCATAGTTGAAAGAGCTTATACACTGCTTGCCCGACCAAATGCTTTGCTTTGAAGTATTGGTTATGTGAAAATATCGAGCATTGTACTTACCTTATCTAGGCTGTGAAACTGTCCTACATACCAGAGGAATCATAAAAACAAAACCTCACTGGCAGCAAGCTGCTGAATAACAACAGTCTAGAGGACATACTTGTGGGCTGCACAGATATTTTAGGAATTTCAGAAATTAGAACAGGAGCCAAAATGATTTACATTGGTGTTGGCCCCGATCCCTTTAAAAAGTCCGGGAAAGGGGGTTGGGAAGAGGATGGAGCTCAACTATCCAGAAGAAAATGAGCTTAGCTGGAGACCCATTCACCTGTGCCCCGGGCCGTGGTCTTTTGAGTAATAGGTAGTCAAGTTGCCTTCGGCAAGTTGGTTTCTGGTTGTTTCCAAGAAGATCCTCCCAGGCCACTATTTTGGGGATAATTGGCATACTGGATAGTCCATTTCTAAAGAAAGTCATCCTCTTTGGGTTTATGGGGCATGAGTTTTATGTGTATGCATGCGCATACGGTGGTTGGTGTCCTGTTTGTAACCACCTGGCAACACAGTCCGCTTTATGATTTATTGTTGGAAAGAAAGGGTCCAGCTGTTCAAGCGGTCGAAAGATGGGGAGAATGCGTATTGTCATTCTTGCCGCTTGTTTCCATTTGCTGCCAAGATGTAACATCAAAGTGGATGCATTTTCTAAGTGTGTTGCAAAGTCGATGGATACAGAGAGTGATTTTCTTTCCAAGTCCCATCCCTGCTGATAAGACTGCTTTGATGAACTCCCCAGTCAACTCTCCCCTCCCCCAACACTACCAGTAGACATTAGAACCATAGTTAACCAAGTCTTTTACCTCTGAGATATTTAATTCTATGAAAATTGATGACAATTTTCAACTTCTAAATAGGTAACTCGACTGCAAAATAATCAAAACAGGTAAAACAATGAAACTGCGGCTCTTAAATGAAGCCATGCATGCTGTGCATTTGTATTGAAATGTCTCCATGATACGAAGCCAAATATTCAATGTAACATACTTAATATCCAAAGGTGGAAACAAAAGAATGTAGAGATCTAGTATTGAGTTCCATTTGCTTCAATTAATTATTTACCTTCCTGTGGAATAATATATACATATATATATATATATATATATATTTAATAGAACCATAGATAGACTAGTAGAATTTAGATTATAAATGTGTGAATGCAGATTATCCTGCTATTGCACAAGAGAGAGGGGAAAGATCTCAATTCCAGCTGGCAAAACGCTAGCCAGGACAGATATAATAAAGTTGCACTAGATTGAATGGTCACAGAATCAGAGGACATGGAAGAAAAGGAAACTCCATTGGTGCTGCAGCAGACATGGGCTAGACTGTATGTGGTTTCTATGAGTTCGTTTCTCAAAAGAACATGGTGAGAGAGGGCAGCCTGTCCCTGGTGGAGCTCACCTATCCGTTTGGAATATGGGGTATTTGTTTTCCCCACTGCGATGATTTCAGCCTGGTTTCATCATGTTGGAATTTGATCACACCATTTTCAAACAATGTTAACATAGTCCAGCTTTTGTTTTTCTCATCTCTTCTAAGAGGAGGCTCGCTGTTTCTGTCTGAGGAAGCTCATACCCTCAGCAAAACATCAGGACAAATAAAGAGAAATGGGGGATGTACATTCCCAACAGAAGCAGTGTGTTATGTGTTTTAAAACTACGAACAGAGATCTTGGAAATCTTTCAAAAAGACCATTGAATTCTTCATTGGCTGAGAACTACATTTTAAAAAGTCTTAAATAGGGCTTTGTTTTCATTGTTTGAGTTCAAGGGGCCTTATTATTGAATGGAATTGCACAAGCCTTTCTTTGTGCAATCAAACCATTGTTATTGGTAGTTCTGTAAAGGAAACTGTGGAATCTAATTGGCAGTGGAGTCATAAATCTATTTACTGAGTGTGGCTTCCAAGAAATGTTGCAATTCAAAATGCACTAAGTCCGTGATTTACTGGAGATTTGGAGATTCTAAATAATATTTTTTAAAAGCCTTTCCATGCAACTTCTGGTTTAACTTTTGGCAACTCAACATAAAAAAATAAAAATAAAAATAAAGAAAAGAAAAAAAAAAAACCAGCCCAACCGAGTTTCAGAATTAAGTATTCTAGTAAGTGATTGGAACTTGTAATATTTGCCACAGGACTGACTTATTTATTTACTAGCTAGAAGCTCTTAAGTTCACTTGTTTATCAGGGCATATACAGAAGGGTTTGTTAAAACTCAATGTTGACTTTACAACTTTCTGACCTGGTGCATGAATTCTCAAGTACTGTATTTCACTGTGTTGGTGTGTCTGATGGAAATTTCGAGGTGATCCTACAAAAATATTTTATGTAGTGTGCCTTCAAAGAGAACCATTTATTTCTCTTCACTTGTGTCCCACAAAGTCACATTTGGTGGTGGTCAGCCAAGTCCCATCTGGTCCAGTTTTACTCTTGTCCCAATTTAAAAGAGAAATGGGAACAAGTTTGTCCTGGTGAGACCCACACCATTGCAATGATTATCTTGAGCACTTAAATTCCAGTGTTGGCTGTTGATGTATTTGATATTATGCTTGTCTCCCCATGGTTGAAATATGTCTGAAGAATAGCAGCATAATCTCTTGGCTGTTTATACTTTTTTAAATTTTCCTGTGTTGTAAATATTGTATACTTTTGGTGATTCCAGCTATGTAACCTCTGCTCTGTAAGGTGATTATTTGTATATAGCAACATGGCCCAGTGATATTATATAGTTTCCCAATGGAGAGGTTATTGAGTAACCTTTGCATTAGTTTAAACACTACCAGAAGAATGCTGAGCCAACTATAAACACTCAATTTTGTATGTTTTCCAAATTGTACTTATTACTGCTTTTGATACTGTATTATGTGCCAATAGTTTCCCAATCACATAGCAGGCAAGAGATATTTTGTACTTTTTGATCCACTGTAATATTTAATAAAAAATGTTACTGTTTCCTTTTGGGTGTGAGTTAATTCTTCCTGAGGAGTCCTGTGTCCCTGCCAGAGTCCTTTCCACCACATTGTCTCCAAATTGGATAATAGCAATAATCATGATGATTGTGATGAGGTCTGTAGCTTGTTGAGAACCTACTGAGTGCCCCATTGGCATACAGCATCTTTAATCTTCACAACACCATGTAAATATGGTTATGCCCATTGTACTGAAAACTGAAGCTTAGGTAAATCAATTTGCCCAAGATCACCTGACTAACAAATTGGCAGAGTCAGGATTTGAACCCAGGGCTGTTAAGTCTATGCCTTTCTTTGTATACCATATTCCTCTCCTGGCAGGTAACAAGTCACTGTTTATTTGGTCAACAGAGATTTACTCATGCCTTAATTGCCAGGCCTCAGTATGAGGAGCTGGGAATACAATGGTGAGTAAAAGATAAATATTGACCCTGGAGCTTATAAATCTTATGGGAAAGAGCTGATCAAGTAGTCACCTGTATAAATACAAAACCTCAAGCTGCCTAGTTCTGGGGGAGAGGATTGTGATGGCTAAAGTGATATATGAAGAGGAAATGGTGACTAAACTGATACATGAAAGATGCGTATGAGTTGACCAGGTGAGAAAGAATTAAGAGAAGAATCCAAGCACAGGTACCACATGTGTAAAGGCCCCAAGCCTGGAACAAGTGTGGCTTATAGGAGTCAAAGAAAAAGCCTGTGTGACAGAACATAATTACAAGGTCCAGGAAATGAGGTTGAAGTGAGATTAGAGCGTACATGGGAGGCAACCAGGGATGTTTTACTAGACCGGGTTGAACATTTTAGTGTTTATCCTAAGCAAGAAGAGGTTTAAGCAGGGAGGTGAGATGTTCACATTTGTCTTTTTCAGTGTTGCTCTCTGGCTGCTGTGTGAAGGCAGATGGAGGGTAGTCTAACATCAAGATGGTGGTCATTTCGATTGGAGTGGTGGAATGGGAGAGTGGACACATTTCAGAAGCACTTGGAAGGATGAACAGATTTGGTGGTGGATTAAATGGGACAATAGGTTGATATCAAGAAGGACTGAAAAGCGAGGAAAATAGCATATTCTGATGTCTGATGATGATGGACAAAGATTTCTTTCTTTTCTTTTTTTAATTTTTTTTTTTATTGTTAGTTTCAGGTGTCCAGAACAATGCAATAGTTACCCTTTTCACCCTCTGGACAAAGATTTCTGATCTTTTGTTCCCTTAACCACTCTTTCTCCAGGCTTACCCTGGATTTCTCTCAGTTTATTATTGGTTGAAATGAGACATTCACAAAGTAACACCGTGTGTGCTATCTTCTTAATGGGTCCCAGAGATTGGGCTGGGAGAAATGGTGAAGAGACTTTGATGAGTATCTTGGTTTGCAACCCACCCCATCTGGTCAGGATGGACTTTGAATAGACAGGAAAGAGTAAGCTGCTAGCAAGCATGTCACCACAACTCTAGAAAAAAACCCCCAAACCCTCAACATTCTGATAAAAGACACAAGACCCTTTTTCTTACCGTGATTGACTCTCTGAAGGACCCTGCCCACCCTTCTCAGGCCAGCAGGATTTGCAGCAGCATGTTAGGGGCCTCACCTTCTTGCTGGCTGTCATCCCTTCGTTAATTCAAACACGCCCAACAGGAAGAACCCCTGGCCCCATGGTCTCCTTGCTCTCATTCTGATTCATGTGTATTTAACCATATCATGTGAATTGCTACGAGTACATCAAAAGAATGTTCTTTCATCCATGACACATTCAGTATCAGCATATACAGATCTGATACTTGAATCATACACTACAGGAAACATCATGATAAGTTATCTATTTTTACCAGGCCTAACTGGCAGATACTGTTGGGAAGCAGGGTGCTTTCACTAAAGATGTCACTCATAGTGCACAGCAATGAAAATGCCCAATGATTTATTCTAGGAAAGTGGCCAAAGTTGACAAATGTTTTAGGGCTGATAGCGACCAGGAAAGGGGTGATCATTTACATCAACAAGTATGTAAATGGCGGGTGGAGAAAGGGTGAGGGGTGACTTCTGGCCAGGAATAACGTGAAAGAAACTTAGCCTTCAAGATTGGCCTAGAGAGTACAGTAAATCGCATTGATTTGGGCTTCACTAATTCAGAATTTCTGAATTTTGGAATCTCCAGGCTAATTCCCAGGAAAAATAACATTTTAAAGCATTTGTTCAACCTGCTTAAAAGAACAAACTATTTTTAATCAGGCTAGCCATAACCATAGGCATGCAGCCAACCTAGTGAGGACAAGGTGATCTGTCCCTGAGGCATGCACACAAGAACTATTACTACTTTAATGATTGTTGAAACTCCCTTAGAACAGAGCTGTCCAATGGAAGGAACTTCTTCAAATGGTGGAAATGTTCTATAATTCAGAGTTTTCCCGTACTCTAGCGACTAGAAAATGTGGCGACTGAGCCCTTGAAATGTGCCTAGAATGATGGAGGATGTGACTTTAATTCTATTTACTTTTTATTCCTTTAAATGTAACTAGCCACGTGCAGCTAGTGGTTATCATATTGAACAGCACAGCTCTAGAGGGATCAGTGTGCCAATGTGCATATATGGATAGATCCAATTAAAGATAGATCAATATCTGCACATACACTTCAACATAAACACTAAAGTAGGAAACATTGCCTCTTCTTGGCAAAACTTCATTGATCCATCGGGGTGACATTAGATTTAATGCTATTTTTCACTCGTGATTTACATGTCATAGGCATTTAAATACTAACTAAGCAAACAAATCAGTGAGAAAGCATTAAGAAAAAAGTCTACAGTTATGGTGTTTTGTACCTGCCTTCTATGTTCAATCTGATTGTGTGAGGTTTGAATGCAGCTTCCAGAAAGTCTATGCAATATTAATATGGCCGTATTCAAGCCATACTGCTTCACTCCATCACAGTTCAGTATTTATCTCTGGAGACTGAGAGAGTACTCAGCATGAGGGAGATGACCATGTGGGGAGAGGAGGACCCAGGGGCCAAGTGTGGAGGAATCCATGATAAACATAATTCCAGTGTCTCAGTCATTGTACTTCAAACCTGGGCACGCCCTGCCGCCCTGACCCAGAAATTCAAGTGATCAGCCAAAAATGTCAGCAAAAAACCCTAATGTTGTTTTAAATTAATGAGGCAGAAAAGAGAGAAGACACTAAGAAATAGTATTAGGAAATAATAAAGGATGCAGTAGAGACTTTTTAAATCATTAGAGAATAGCATTAACTATAAGGCTACGAATTGAAAAACAGGATAAAAAGCTATTTTCGACAAAAATAGAAATAACGAAATTTTTCCAAGAAGAAATATAAAACTCAAATAATTAAAAATTTGATCAGGAGTCAAACAGTTCTCCATAAAAAAAGGACCAGGCCCAGACGCTTTTAAGAACTGTCAGAAAATTGAAAATGAGGAAAAGCTGCCCAATTCTTTTTATGAGTTTATTTTTCCCTCATTACCAAAAATCAAAAAGGACAGTGAAAAAAATATATATATATAGACCAATCTTACTTATAAGGCAGATGCAGAAATCCTAAATAAAATATCAGCAAATTATAAATGTTTATGTTTATATACATACATTCCTATATATACACATAAATACACATATATACATATGTGCATATATAATATATTAAAATGACATACATATTTGAAATGTATTAAAAACAATATTATATAATGACAAAGAAGAGTTTATCCTAGAAATATAAAGATGGTGAAATATTATAAATTCTATTAATATAATAACATGTAAAAGCCATCTGGAAAAATATTAAGTTGGATCCACATCTCATAAACAATGCACGGAATACTTTTAAAGAAGAAAATATGGGAGAATTGTTTTAACCCTGCAGTGGGGAAAGCCATGCTATGATTCAAAATTTAGAAACTACAAAAGATTGATTATTTATCTATATAAAATTAAATTTCTGTATGCAAGGAATAAGCAAATTCAAAATGCAAATTTGACTTTGGCAATAAATATTGCAATTAGTTTCACAAAGGTCTTAGAAATCAGGAAGAAAATGGACAAATAACAGTAAAATATACAAATCTCAGTGTATAGTTCAATGAACTTTGACAAATCTGTACAACCATGTGACCATGACCAAGAATAAGATATATTTCACCTCTATTTTGACAGAATGTTTCCTTATGACACTGTCCAGTCAATTGACCTACTCTGACCTACCAGGCAATCACTGTCCTGATTTCTGTTATTAGATTTGTTTCACTTGTTTTTAGCACTCTTTTAAAAATTGGGAACACAAATATGTTTACCATCAAGTCACTGTTTTTTGTGTTTTTTTAGAGATTTTATTGGGAAATTGGGGGAAGGGAACAGCGTTGGGGAATTGGGGAAGGGAAACAGACAAGATGCTGTCCTTTTTTTTTTGTTCTTCAGTCTAGTTGTAGAGAACATTGCTTCACTGGCCCATGTTGGTATTATCACTGAGCTCTTCCCAGGTGAGGCAGATCGGTCACCAGCCACTGGACAGCTGCTCATGGCGATTCGTGGCAGCCCAGTTCCAGGTTGAGCTGTTGTTCTCCATCTTAGCTGTAGAGGGCGCAGCATCACTGGCCCTCATGTGGAATCCGAACCGGGGTTCTGCTGCTCAGAGCTGGCATCCCAAGCCAACTCTTAACCAACGCGCCACCTGGCTGGCCCAGTCACTGTTTTTATTTAACATAGTAAGTACTACAGGTCCTTTGCAGTGTAACATGACAGGGAAAGAAAATAAAAACACTAAGTTTGGAAAGGAAAAACTAAAATAAAAATTTTTCATAAGCAATATAATTATTTATCCAGAAATCCAAGAGAATTTGCAGATAGATTATTATAATGAATGAGAGAGTTCAGCACCTTTGCTAGACATAAGATTAAAATCCCCAAGTCTATAACATTCTGATCTATCGTCAACAATTGAAATGATACTTTTAAAAAATTTCCATTCACAGTAGCAATAAAACCAAACAATACTAAGAATAGACCTAACAAAATAATTTGGAAAGCAATTTGGCAAAATCCAGTAAAGCTATAGATGTACTTACTATGAACTCAGCAAGTACACTTCCAGATATATACTGAGAACTCTCACACTTGCATTAAAAGGAGTAAGTAGTGGGATGCTCATTGTAGCATTGATTCTCATCACACACACAGAAACACAGAAACACAAAACAACATAAAAGTCCATCAGTGAAGAATGGATAAGTAAATGGAATAACATACAGTAGTTAAAATGAATATTTTAAATGTCTATATATCAATGTAGAGAAGCAATCAAAAACAATGTTGACTGAAGAAAATGTTGCAAAAGTGTTCACGCAGTATGGTAAAAATTAAAAACATACTAGGGTAATACTCTTTATGGATATATTTAATGAATATATGAAGACATAAACAGCAACACTTTAACATCGAGTTATTTACAGGAGGGAGCAAGGAGACTCTGATGGGGGAGGTGGAGGCCTTTTAACTGCCTGTAAGGTTTATTTGTTTTGAAATCTGGAGCAAAATGGCAAAATATTAATATTTATTGAATTTGAGTGGAAATATTGTGGTGCTACTATGACATATTTTTGTCATGAAATTGTCTCTACTTTATAAGATAAACTAATTGACATGTAGCACTGCACATAGAGTCAAGTTACATGGATTTACAGCCTCCAAGCCTCAGTTAATTCATCTGTAAACTGGGGTTAAATAACCCTGGCCTGGTCTCCTCAGTGTTGTTGTCAGAGTATGAAAATATTTAATAAACAGTAAAGTTCCATGCAGCTAACACTATTATTATTGCTAATGTTTAGGGTGGCTTCAGCGTGCACCCAGGGTCACCCTTCACACAGAAAGCGTCATATCCCTACCATGCCTTGCTGAGAATCTCAAATGCCTTTAGCCCATGTATTCCTCGTAACAACCTGAAAAGGTAGGTGCTATTCTATTAGCAAGCATCCTCACTCCACAAGTAGAAGCACGTATAGAAAGGCTAAGCGCATGACCCAAGCTTCCTGGGGAAGTGAGTGGAAGAGACAAGTTTGATCCAGGACCATCTCATTCCAAAATCTCTGCTCTTGATTACTAGGTGGCTACTTCCCAGCCCAGGCACGTCAGTGTTCACACAAAGATACTTCCCAACGCTCTGACCTGTGTTTTCAAGACTCATTCCTACCTCCTCTCTTCCTACCCAGCCCCCACCTATCTCCAGGACAGGTGGGGTTTTTTCTTGGTTGCTTAGTGCAGAGAAGCAGGTGGGCCTGGAATCTCATTAGAAGGGCTCAGATCCCCAGAAGCTCACTGTTCTGCTGCTTGGCCCGGTCCCAATTCCTTCCCAGCTCAGGACCTCAACAGCCTGGCCCTTTGCCTCAAAGCCAAGTGGAGCTGGGAAGCAGTTATTATAGTGATGCCCACGGATTAAAGAGGAGCACCTCTGCTTTTCTTTTGTTTTTAATTTAAATTTTTTTTCAATTACAGTTGACATTCAATATTTTATCAGTTTCAGGTGTACAGCATAGTGGTTAGACATTTAGATAACTTACAAAGTGATCCCCCAATAAGTCTAGTACCCACCTGACACTATACATAGTTATTACAATATTATTGACTATATTCCCTATACTTTACCTTACATCCCTATGACTTTTTTTTTAAATTAGCTTCAGGTGTAGAAAACAATGCAATAGTTATACTTTTCACCCCTTACAAAGTGACAATTTCCCTCCCCCAATTCACACCCCCATATTATACATATCTATTACAATTCCATTGACTCCACTCCACACACTATACTCCACATCCCATGACTATATATGTATTAAATTATAGTTGACATACAATATTATTCAACTTCAGCTTCAGGTGTACAGTGCAGTGGTCAAGCCTCTACCCCATCCATGAAGTGGTCTCCCTAACAAGACATGTGTCCATCTGACAACATACAAAATATTTACAACATTATTGATTATATTCCCCAAACTGTCTTTCATATCCCTTTGGCAATATTGTAGTTACCAGTTTATGCTGTGTAATCCCTTCCTCTTCTCCCTCATCTCCACCCCCATGACTATTTTGTAACTGCCAATTTGTGCTTCTTAATCCCTTCACTTTTTCACCCAGCCCCCACCCTCTTCCATCTGACAGCTATCAATTTGTTCTCTGGATCTATAAGTTTGTTCCTGTTTTGTTTGCTTGTTTGTTTTGTTTTTTAGATTCCACATATAAGTGAAATCAGATGGTATTTGTCTTTCTCTGTCTGACTTATTTCACTTAGCATAATACCAGCAATTCCACTTCTGGGTATTTATCCAAAGAAATCCAAAACACTAATTCGAAAAGACATATGCATCCTTATGTTCATTGCAGCATTATTTACAATAGCCAAGATATGGAAGCAATCTAAGTGTCCATTGACAGATGATTGGATAAAGAAGATGTGGTACATCTTTGCTTTTGTTTTGGAGCCAAATTGTACGGATTTCAAAAACATGATGGGAATGATTTACAACTTCGGCTTCTAATCCATGTGTAGGCGGGATGTTGCTATGCATGGAGCAGCAAACGGGCCTGCCCAGAGTTGGAGGATCAGCACAGGGAGGTGTGTCTCCAACCTTTCTTCTGAGAAACCGAGGATGCAAAATAATGGGACTAGTTTCTGTGAGCCAGGAGGATTCACTTACAATTCCTCCTCCACGTGTGTGTAGCACAGGTACTATGCTAAGTGTTTCCACATATATAATCTCTTTATAACAGTCATCTAGGATTATGATATTATCCCTTGTTTACAGATGTGGAAACTAAAGCTCAAAGAGGTCAAACAACTTGCTAAACATCATCTAGAGCATTTATGGCAAAGCCATCATTTAAGCCCAGACCTTCTGGCTCTAAGAGCACATCTTAGTCCATCATGTCTTCTGTTTCATAGAAGCCCCAAGAGGGATGATGTTTTGCTGTATAGTAGAAAAGCATCCTATTGACTGCCCCAACCCTTGAGCACTGGGGTCTGGCCCATGCTCCCTTATTTTTAACATAATGTCTGATTCCTGAAAGGTGCTCCCTCCCTGTGTGTAAACCAAGTTCATATTCTGGAAGTAAGTCACGCTTTCTTTAATTGGGGAGCTTCTACAAGGGAATCAAAGGGCAATAGTCTTCACCAGATCTGGCAGCTTCTTAAATTAGTAAGCAGCTCAGATCTGGGGATATCCATGTTGGTGGATGAAAAATGGACTTTTTTGCAAGCTCTAATTAAGTGACTTTATAATAGCAATGTTTATTGATCCTTTCTTGCAACACAAGCAAAGCTCTGAGTTCTTCATACACATTATTTCATTTGTCTTTAAAACTCCTTATAGATGAAAACAGCAGGGCTTAGAAAGAGTAAGTAACCTGTCCATAGTCACTCAACTAGTAAACGTCAGCAGTGTGATTGTGTACATACGAGTAGACTGTCTGGCTCCAGCGTCCAAGTGCCCAGGATTTGTACCTTTGCTGTCAGGCTGCTGGTGTGAGTGACTGTGAGGCCTGCTCATAGCTACCTTGGGCTGTCTCCATCTGGCCTCTTGGGGTTGGTTCTTTTTCAGCTTCTCTGGGTCTATTGCCCAAACTTTAGGAAGTTCATCTATGGGCAGTTCAGTTTCTTTTTTTAAAAGCTTTTTTTGTTTGTTTGTTTGTTTTTGTTTTAAATTTGTATTGGGTAACTGTGTTTTTTCCAGAACCCATCAGCTCCAAGTCAAGTCGTTGTCCTTCATCCCAGTTATGGAGGGCGCAGCTCAGCTCTAAGTCCAGCTGCTGTTTTCAATCTAGCTGTGGGGGCGCAGCCCATCATCCCATGCGGGAATCAAACCGGCAACCTTGTTGTTCAGAGCACATGCTCTAACCAGCTAAGCCAACCGGCCACCCCTGGGCAGTACATTTTTTATTCATCATACACTCTTGCCCTATTGCCAACCCCCCCGCCCCCAGTCGGTGGCATGTTTATGCTGGGCCGTTTCCTCTGTCAGCCTGTAGTCCACCCAGACATTCCTAATTTCCATCAGAATCTAGGCCTCTGTGTCTTGCCTCACCTGGGCAGCATGGAGGAGGCCACAGATAAGTGTGAAAGACAAGGTTCCTCCACCCATTTCAAACTAAGACATGCTGATCCCCACAGTAAATATTTTAGGGAAAAAAAGCCCTCATCCATAAAATAACTTTATTGGGAAGCTAAATCATCACACATCTTTTTAAATTAAAGATGGAGAGTTTAAATCTCTTTTAGTTCACAAAAGCATGGAAATACCATGGCTGTCTTCTATGGTGCTAATTTATCTCAACATTAAACAAAATCATTTTTATGTTGAAAATAACACAGATACGTAATAGAAGGCAAAATTCTTCAGAGTTTAAGATAAAACCAAAGACATGTCAAATTTGCAACAAGGCTGCTTTCGGCGGCGATCCACCAAATATCCACTGGGTGTGTCCCATGTGCCTGGCCCAGTGCAGCGTTCCTGATGATAGCACTGAGTAAGGCAGCACCTTCCCGTTTCTTTCAGAGTTTAACGTCTAGCAAGGAAAACAGATATGAAGCAGTACTTCTGAGAGTGTTGAGTATTACAAAAGCTGACAGTCAAAGAGCTGTAGGAGTGCAGAGAAAAGGGAATGGGAACTTCAAATAGGAATCAGGGAAGGCTTTTTTAAGGAAGTGACTTTTAAGTGGAGGTCTGGGAAGTAACTAATGAGGAAATAACATACATGAAATCTCACAAACAAAAGATCATGGGGTGTTCGCGGAACTGAGAGTGGAGGGGTCAGTGGTCGTGGATGGGGAGGGTGCAGCACTTTTGGGGGAAGTACCTAAATAAGAAAATATGAAAAGCACTGACTTAGTGAATTACAGCTATAGAACCACCTCCCATAAAACAGGAATAGGCAAATATTAGTCAAATAAATGATTTGAAAAATATTACCCCTCGTGGGATAATTTACATTCTAAAGGACAGGGTCAGGCCCAGAAAACCTGAGAGAGCCAACTGGAAAAAACAATATGAAACAATAAAACAATTCAAAGGGGAGTTGAAAAGTAAATATATAAAGCCAATAGCTTTTCCTAAACCATTACTTGTTAGAAATTGTGGTAAAAGAAAAGATCTAATTTAAAGTAGCAACCAAAAAGAATCCTAGGGATGAATGTAACAAGTAATTTGCAAAGCCTTTATTAAAAACTCTTTAATAGACTATTACAGACCTAAAAATGACTTAAGACATTGAAAAACAAACTGTTGTCTTTAATGGGAAGATACCGATGCTTCCTAATCTAATTTATAAATTTAATGAAATCCCAAATTAAATCACGATTGTTTAATTTAACAAAAGGTTTGTTTGTAAAAAAGAAAAAAATGAAGCTTAATCAGAAAACTTATTGAAAATAGAAAATAATAAGAACAACTAGCTCAGTCTAATACTAAGACTATTTAAACTACAATTATTAAAATAGTTTGTGATTAGGGAAATATAGATCAATGAATAAGAATGAAGAGTTCATAAATGAAAAGTCACATGAAAACTTAATATATGAAATGATAACATTTCAAAACAGCAAGGAAAATGTGATTAGACAATAAATGATGTTGGAAAAATAGGCTGATTAGGAAAAAAAGAGATAAAGTTGGATCTCTACCTCACTTATTACACTAACATCAATTCCAGACCCATCAAAGATTTAAATGTGAAAAAGAGACTATCAAAGTTCTGGAATAATAAGTGGTTGAGCTTATACACCAGAAATGGAGAATACCTTTCTAAGAAAGACCCTAAACCCAGAAGCCATAAAGGAAAAGATAGATAAATTTGACTGTATGGAAATTGGGAATTTTTTTGTTGTTGTTGTAAAAATATACCATAAGTATATTTTTATAATTTATAAGTATATTCAAGAGAAAAGACAAATGACAATTAGGAAAATATTTAACCCATAGGAGACGAAACGGGCTAATTTCTTTCATTTTTAAGAAGCTCATGCAAATAAAAAAGAGAAATGATGAACAATGCATACCAGTAGTCAGTTACTAAAAAGTGAAATAAAAAGTAGTCAGTAAATATGAAAATATGCTCAGTATTACTCATAAGGAAAGGCATGCAAATTAAATAGCAACAAGAGACTGTTTTTTTTTTACTCAGATTGTGAGAAACTAAAGTGATGAGTCCCTATTCTGAGTAGGCTATGGAGAGGCAAGAACTGCTGGACAACGGGCTGTGGCAAGGGATAGCTGGCTCATTTCCGGAAAGAAACGTGGCAAAATCAATCTAATTTTAAAGGTACTGTTATAGACTGAAAGTCTGATTCCTTCCATAATTTATGTGTTAAATCCTCACCCCCAGTGTGACAGTATTAGGAGGTGAGGACTTTGGGAGGTGCTTAGGTCAGGAGGGTGGAGCCCTCATGAATGGGATTTGTGCCCTTACAAAAGAGACCCCAGAGAGCTTCCTCGAGCCTTCCATGAGGTAAGGACACAGTGATGAGTCGCCCATAGAAATGATGATCACCTATGAACCAGGAAGGGGTTCTCACCGACACTGAATCTGCTGATGCCTTGATCTTGAACTCCCCAGCCTCAAGAACAATGTAAAATCAATTTCTGTTATTTATAAGTCACCCATCTATGGTATTGTGATAGCAGCATAAATGGACTAAGACAGACATATATGTCACTTAACTTAGCAATTACTCTGCCAGGAATTTTCCTCCATAAATATACCTACAGGTATTGGTCAAGAAATATGTACAGGTGTGTCCATTGTGGTGTTTTTTAAATAGCAAGAAAAGGAGAAGAAGCCTACCAATTAGGGGTTACATAAAGTATGGGGCTCCCATATGATGGATTCTTATTTGGCTATGAAAAAGAATGAAGTAGTTTTGTGTGTACAGAGATAGGAAAACAAGAGATACAGGGATGTGTGTGCAGCATCATCCTTTTTGTGTCTCTTTCATTGGAATAGATGGATAATAGATTGGTGGACATGTACCCTGGTATAGACATAAACAGATCTTCTGAAATCTGTGGCTACCTCTGGGAAAAGGCACAGGCCTGAGGAATGCAGGTTTGTACATTTCATTTTATACCTGCTCTACTACTGGAAGTTTCAAATATATAGATTAAAAACTTCCATGAATTAAAATATGACATGGATTGCCTGGGTAATGGGATAATGGACTTTTTTTCTTTTTCTTTACATGTCTGTAGTTTTAAAAAATAGTTTGAGGTGGGGGGCAGTAAAGAAAAAGACCCAGGTAGGGTCTTGACCCAAAGGAATAAACCTCAAATGGTGGCCTGTTCTACTGCCAGAGCCCCAGGGGAATGTTCTAGAGGAGGGGACTTTCCAACATCAAACAGGTTTCCCCACTTGCCTCACATAATGATGGACTCCCCATACATCACCATCAGGGAATTTGGTTTCAGCATCAACAGGGTTAAAATAAATCAAAGGAAATCAGGCTTAAAAAGAATGTCGTTATGATTTGTGCAAGCATTTCCTCTCCATAGATAAAATTGAGCGAGATGAAAAAAACAGATACAGGCCCACCTGACGTTTTTTCTCCTCCTCCGCTTACTTGGGCAGACTAAGATGGCTCACACCCATCCTAACCTAATGGGCCTTGCGTGCCCCAGTGGTCTAAACACGCAGCAGATTTCAGCTGGATGCCAGGACCCCAGGAACGTGTTCTATGCGCCCGGTTGGGCCTTCTCCCCTGCATCACCAGTGGCTGAGGCTCTTCCTTTTCATGCTCTTCCTGGAAGGCAATTCTGACCAATCAATCCAGACTGTGACCAACTCTGTGTGTAGCACCATGCGGGTGCAAAAGATGGTAAAATATGACCTCCACACTCAAACAACTGGATGCTTCTGAAGAACCTCCAGAGACAACTAAGAAGCCATGTGAAAATAGGGACCTAAAGAAAGAATTTCAGTGAAGAATTTCAGATGGAGTAGACATTGTTGGTTGACTGACCCAGCCTCCAGCTGACCTCTTTATTCATACAGCAAGTGGCAGCCCTGTGACACTGTTTGGGCAAAGAGATATAAACAGAAACCTCTGGGTGAAAAAAAGAAAAGATTTATGAAAAGGACAGACCCAATCAGCACATTCCTTTCATCTTTTCCCCTCCACCTTTTCTTCCTTCGGGGTTGTGGCCATGAGGCTGTCGGTGAAGCAGTCATCTTACAACCAGTGGCAACATGCGTGAGTTTGAAGCCAACATGTTAAGGAGGCAGAGTGGAAGACGGAACGGAGCGTCCACTGTCATTGTTGGGCCACTGCCCCAGACCTGATGACCTGCATCTGGGTTTTCCCTTAAGTGAGAAGAATAAGCTTCCCTTTTGTTTAAGTTGCTACTAATTGGATGTTCTGTTATTTGCCAAATCTGTTATTAACTGATTCACCTGGTCTTAAGAGGAAGTGTGTTAGCCTTGGAATGGAAGGATTTGGCTTCAAATTCTAGTACTGAGGTTTACCAGGATAAGTTATTACTTAACTTTTTTGCAACTTTGTCTCTATAAGTATAAAATAGGGCCAATAAGGCTACTGAGACAGAGATTTGAGGGCTCCATAAAAAGGGGAGGCGGAAGTCACTGCATATAATATGTCCCAGCTCAATGAATACCTGAAACTTGTTTTGTTGAGAACATGGAAGGACATCCAGGAGATGAGGCTTACCTGGAATACAAACAGAGTGAGGTGAGGTGGACCGTAACCCAGAAGGAGTAGATAAGGGAAAGCCTCAAGAAATATCAATAAAAAGGGGCAGTGGGAAAATCATCTTAGCTCTTGAAATAGACCTGGGATCCAGCCTCCCATAGAAATCTCAGGGCAAACGGAATTGATGTGGCCCAGGAGAATCCTTCCTTTCTTCCTTCCTTCCTCTCCTTCTTAAATAGGTCAAAACTATTTCAAAACCATGTAGGGCAGACACAATTTGTTCCGATTTGCAGTGGAGAGATGATGGGGCCTGATTTTTCAACCATTGAACCCACGAATATTTCTGCATGCTTCCATTCCCTTCCAATGGGACAAAGCATACAAAGCCACCACTGTGTGTTGAATAAAGAATCAGGAGCCCTCTGGTCCTGCCCTCTGTGCGTTCTTAGATGTTCTCCTAACCTTTCTGAGCTTCGGTTTCCTCATCTGTAAAAAGGCAGTGTGGACGTGTGTGGGAAGGGGTGGGAGGTAGGGTGAGTGTCTTAGATAAGCACTGGAGCCTATTCTTCTACTTCTTGGTTTCTTGCAGTCCCTGGGGCACAGGCGGGAATGTCTTATTGCTCATTTATCCTATAAATGTCTATTAAGCACCTACTCTCTACCAGGCACTGGTTTAACCGCTGGAAATACCATCGTGAATGGAATAGACAACGTCCTAAGCAAACAAATAAAGAATTGGATCATTTCAGAAAATGGTAGGAGCTGTGAAAAAGAAAATAAGGCTAGTCATGGAAAAGGGCCTTCTTGGGGGTAAGGGAGCCACTTGAAAAGATACGGGTCATGGAAGACCCCTCTCATGTAACCTCTGTGCTTTGCCGAAATGAGGAGCCAGCCACACCCCAGCTCCTTGCAGGACACTTGGCCTGGTCCTTTAACTGGGTGCCCAGAGTGGTTTTCATTATAAATGTGTTTCCAAGATGGCATGCTCCAAGTCCATGACAGCAACCCATGGAGCCCAGACAATGGGTCTTCATGGCCCATTGGAATCATCAAAGCAGGTACAGGCAAACCTGGTGGTGTCCAAACCAGAGGATGAGGAGGCCAAAGGCTTGGAAGCCAATCCAGGAAGGCAGGCCGAAATACTACACTTCCATTTTATCTGTTTTTCAATCTTATCTTTTTCATATTTTTATGGGGATATTCTTTATAATAAATATATTACTGGTATAACTAATAGTGAACACTTAATGCTTGCTTAGACATTATTCAAAGTGCTCATATACGTTGTCATTTATCTTTACAACAACTCTATGGGGTCCATAGATATTTGTGTCCATTTTGCAGGTGAGAAAACAGAGGCACAGTGAGGTAAGTGATTTCCCAGCTCTTGAGTCGCAAAACAGGATATGGAGCCAAGCAGGATAGTATCGTAGTCAGTTTTCTTATTTAATCATTACACTGAGCAACCATAATGTATAAAATTTGTTTTTAAGCATATTTATGGTTTTATTGGAAGCTCAAGTTCAAATTTTTTAGAAATCTTCTGTCAAGAAGTTTGGAGACCATAGCATTGGCTACGAAATCAGAGAAAACTGGGTTTAAATTCCTATCAAAGAAAAATATTATTCATGACACTTGTTTAAGATGGCAAGACAGACTTTATTTAGGGTGTGTGTGTGTGTGTGTGTGTGTGTGTGTGTGTGTGTGTGTGTGACAATGGGGTTTAGCAGGAGGAGAGAGGTTGGGCTCCACTCTGAAAACAACAAGGACACGAGGAGATATAGTATAGCCAATGAGCAGAGTAGGGGGTATTGGATGAAAATTACTAGGGGAAACATTGGGAGTAAGGGGAGTTCTAGTGAAACCAGCTTTAATAGGACTTTTGCTGAAAGCAGGCTAGGGTGGGAGGTGAGAAATCCGATCAGATATCAAGGGTGGGGGATATTTGTTAAAATGACCCAGCAGGATTTTGGTTAAAGCTGGACTAGCTGGGCTAAGGAGAGAGCCCAAGGGTGAAGGCTAGTTAGAAAGAGGCCTCAGGGTGTGTGACTCAGATTTGATTAAGGAAAAGTCTTTGTCATTGCCAGTGCTATGACTTCCTGGTTGGGTTAACTTGGGGAAATTATCTAACCCTCTGAGCTTCAGATTTTACCTGAAAAGTAGAGATAATAATATCTTCCTTATATATTATGCGGATTTAATGAGATAATGCTCAAAAAATACATCACACACTGCTTGGTCTAGCAAGTGCTATTAATGTCGTTGTTATTATGAAAGCTCTTGCTGGGGAACTAAGCCATTCCTGATGACCCCAGGCTCTTGGGACTTTCACATGCCACTGGTGAGAGTGCGACTTGGCACGGCATTATGGCTGTGCAGTTTGGAATACGTATCAAAATATAGAACATGGTATTATCTTTGGACTCAGCAATTTCATTTCTGGAAATGTGTCCTAAGGAACTAATAGTACAAGAGTACAAAGGCATGTCTGAGGATGTCAGGTGAAGTGTTATTTGACGTAGTAAAACTTGGACAAGAACCTAAATATCCACCAGTAGGAGGCTGGTTAAACACATAATGGTGTTCGTAAAATGCTATGTAGGGCTGGTCAGGTGGCGCAGTTGGTTAAGAGAGTGAGCTCTGAGCAACAGCGTCGCCGGTTCAATTCCCACATGGGCCAGTGAGCTGCGCCTGAACTGAGCTGCCCACAGGCGGCCAGATGGCTCAGCTGGTGAGAGTGCGTGCTCTTAACAACAAGGTTGCTGGTTAGGCTCCCACATGGAATGGTGGGCTGCCCCCTGCAACTAGATTGAAAAGCGGCTACTGAACTTAGAAGCTGAGCTTCCGCCCTGCCCTCCACAACTAAGATTGAAGGACAACAACTTGACTTGAAGCTGATGGGTCTTGGAAAAACACACTGTTCCCTTCCCCAATTCCCCAATAAAATCTTAAAAAAATAAAAAAAGAATAAGAATGCTATGCAGCCATTACATGTGTTCAGTGATCAGTAAAAACCATGATGTATTAAGTGCAAAGAGCAGGCTACAAAATAATACATATAATATGATTCTATTTTCATAAAAACCAAACAAACAAAAACCCAAATCAATACATAATGTCTATTTTTATGTGTGGATGACTATGTAGGAACATGTGCATAAAGAAAAAAGCCTGGAGAATAAACACCAAAATGTTAGCAGGAGCTTGGCTTGGTCCTGGCATAATAGTCATTTGTGCTCCTGACTAAATGTTTCTGCCACCTAACCTCAAGCACATAGTAGGAGTGCACATCCTAGCTCCATGGTGGTCGGGTGGGACAATGTGAGCATTCTAGCCAACGCTGTAAGCTAAGGTGCATGTGTCACTTAAGGGTCAAGAAGGTCATTGTTGGCATGAGACTTTCCATCTTTCTTTTCTTTTCTATTTGCCAGTAGCAACCAGCAATGTCCTAAAAGAGATGGCAAAGGGGCATCTCTTTTTACCTGAGTGCCCAGGGTGAGGAAGATGGTGACACTGGAGCAGGAGCCCCAACCAACCTTCTGATGTAATGATCATGTAGCCTGTGAAAAAAATATCAGTGGTTTTAAGCCAGTTATTGGGAGTTGTTTGTTACCTCAGTAAAACCTAATCTATATAGATGCTCCTTGTCTTTTTGATGGGGTTACATCCCAATAAACCCATCGTAAGCTGAAAATATGTTAAGTTGAAATGCATTTAATACACCTAACCTATTGAACATCATAGCCTACCTTAAACGTGCTCAGAACACTTACATTAGCCTAGAGTTGGGTAAAATCTTGCTGCCACTGCCCAGTATCACGAGAGAGTATCCGACGGCATATCACTGGCCCAGGAAAACACCAACATTCAAAATTCAAAGTTTGGTTTCTAGTGAATGCCTATCACTCTCACACCATCCCAACATTGAAAACTCATAAGTGGAGCTATCCTAAATCAGGGACCATCTGTTTTCCTGATGATAGAGATTCTGGTTGATTTTTATTTTTTTTCTTTTACTTTAGTTAGTTTCTGACTTTCCCCTCTGGCTAAAGTCAAAATATGGGCAGGATTTGTCCATCCAAAAGCCTTGTTACTGGAACATGTAGGTAGAAGGACTTGTTTGTCTCCTCATCCAGGCTGGCTATGGGCCTAACCCCTGCCACAGTAGGTGGTTTGCTGGAGAGGGAGGACGAGAGAAACCAGTGTGAAGAGGACCAGGCAGGGCAGATAAAACACAGCAGAACCGGCTCACCTGAGGACAGGTCTGGGTTGTTGGGAAGCTGCAGGATTAAGGACACCAGTTCTCAGGACAGAAAGTAAATATACAAAAGGGGGCTTGTGTTTACGGGAAACCCTTAGCGTTACTGCCAGCCTCGTCTGAAGTTTAGAGTCCCTCATCACGGAATACAAAGGCCCCCCTATCTACACTCGCCACTTTCTATCTGATCCCCAGCCTGCCACTACAACAATCCTTCTAAACAGCAGTTTGATGGTATCACCTCTCTGCTCAAAAACCTCCCCCTTGAATGCAAGATAATGTCAAAGATCCTCTGACTGACTTGTAGGCACCCTATAATCAGGCTATGAAAAGCTCAGAAGTATTTCCTCCTCCCTTTCCTCAGGTCCTTCCTCCTCCCAGGAATGTTCCCCACTCCTCTTTACACCACACCCCTCTTCCCAGTCCTCAAGGTCCCAGATGTGTCCCATCATGAGCAGGGACCTTCCACCACAACTGCAGAAGAGCCTTCAGAGCCCTGAAGCATTGACTTTCTCTGCTCACCCACCACCTTTGATGAAATCCAACTGGCAGTTCTCCTTGAGGGCAGGGACCATGTCTGATGCACATTTGTCCAAATGCCAGTACTTTATACAAGAAGCTGGCACATAAACCCTTGGCTCCTTGTCAAAACAGGGTTCCCTGCCCTGGCAGGAAAGAGGTCAGTGTCCACTACCTGTGAACCACCACCCCCAGCTCTGCCGTCAGAAAACTGGGATATTGCAGAGAAACAACTTGTGTTTTCACTGAACATGTTTAAAAATGAAATAGAAGAAGAGGGAAATTTTCCATCCAGGTCAGAGAGAATGCGGACTTGTCATTTCTCTCTTTGCTGTGGGAAATATCCTCAAAATCTTTCTCCCGGAAATGGGTTGGTTCAACTGTGGGCACATCACCTGTGGCTTTGGAACCTGAGGATTAAATGGGTCTTTAAAACTTTGTCTCCATCTTGTTCTAAATGGGACAAAGGGGGTGTTAATTTATTGATTCTGGAAGCACTTTTTCTTATAGTCCAGGGCTGGCCAATTGTGATCTATCCTTGCCTTTCCTGAAGCTGACATTGCTAATCAATCACAATTTTTTCCTACTGAGAACAGATGCAGATTCAGAATCCTTCTCCACATATCCCTGTCACTGTAATACTAGTAAATGAGTGTCATTTACGAGCAAAGGGTGCTTTGTCATCTCTAACCCTAACCCTAAGGAGGACCTCGCTTAGGGCTTGCAGGGTTTGGTATCAGAAGCTGTGGCCTCCGGGAGAAGGAAGGATGAGAGCTGACCATTGCTCTCAGTAGGTAAATGGTGTGCGGGCTCACAAGAGTCCAACACCAGGCTGAGCCCTGAGCCAGCTCTTTAAGCAAATCCCCAGTGGCAGGGAAGTGCCCGAGAATAAATAAAAATATAAATCAAAATCAACATTAACCTGGTTTTCCCCCTGCAGCTTGTGTAAGATTACGTAATGTAGGGCTTGAGGAAGAAAAACAGAAACCCAAAGAGCCTCTGTGTGTTGATGTGGACCTTCTTTGCTAATATTTTCTTGGTTTGGAAGAACTCAGAAGGCAGAAGGCTCCTTATGGGATTTCCATCTTTAGTGTTACTGGGTTCTTTTTCCTCCAGTCTGGTTCCGAAGGCCTCATCGCCTTTCCCCTTCTCTGCATACCTAAAATTCCCCTAGAAGCTCTTTCCCAGTCATCTTCCCCCACCCAGAGGTGATCACTATTCTGACTTCAGTTGCCATTGATTAGTTTTGCCTGTTGCTGAGTTTCATTGAAGTCAACGTGTAGGCACGGTTTTGTGTCTTAGTTCTTGCCTTCACATAATTCTTTGATATTTACCCATGCTTTTGCATGTATCCATAGTTTGTTCTTATTGCTGAAATATTCCATCAAATACTATATGCCACACTAAATTATTCATTCCCCTCTTTGTGGTTTCTAGGTTTGGACTATCATGAGTGAAGATGCTAGAAACATTCTTGTATCTAAATCATTAAAGTCTTTTGCTAATATTTAATTGTAAATTTTGTGTCTTTTTATATTAATTTGTAGGAGTTCTTTATATATTCTGGTTTCAAATCCTTGCCTATTTGCTTTCTTGATGAAGTTGTCTGATAAATAGAAGTTTTTTA
>NW_017731389.1:2045888-2198514 GCF_001890085.2 Hipposideros armiger | reverse complement strand
TTTTTTTTTTTTTTAGCTGAGCCATCCTGCCACCTGTTGTAAGCTCAGAGGCAGCTCAGCTCGGGCCCATGTGGGAATCAAACCGGCGACCCTATTGCTCAGAGCTCACACTCTTGAGCAAGATCTTAACCAACTGAGCCACTTGGCCAGCCCAGAAGTTCTTGATTTTAATCAGCTCCAATTTAACTTTTTTATGATTAGTGCTTTTTGTGTCCTATATAAAAAATATTTACCTTTCCCAAGATCATGAACATGGACACACATCACACATAGTTTTTCATCTAGCAAATTTCAGCTTTAGGTCTATATCCACTTTGCATTAATTTTTGTACATAGTGTGAATAATGATTAAGGTTCTTTTTTTTAAAATGCAGCTATATGTTCCAGTATCATTTATTGAAAAGGCTAACTGTTCCCACTCAATTAAAGAAGGACCTTTTTTATAAATCAAGTGACTGTATACGAGTGGGTCTATTTATGGCCTTTCTATTCTGTTCTATCAATTCATTTTTCTATTCTTGTGCCACTATCACATTATCTTAATTATTGTAGCTTTATGATAATATTCCAGGAGGGGGGCTAGAGATTGAATTCAGTCATGTGATCAATGATTCAGTCACTCATGAATACATAATGAGACCCAGATAAAAACTCTGGTCTCTGAGGCTTGGGTAAGACCTTCTCTGGTTGGGTGGATGACGTGTCTTCAGGACAGGGAAGCTTCACCTTTGGAACCCTCCTAGACCTCACCCTATGTGTCTCTTCACTTGGCTGGTACTGGTTTGTGTCCTTTATAATAAAACTGTAATAGAAAGTAAACACTTACTGATTGCTGTGTGTCATTCTAGCAAATTATCAAATGTGGGGGGATAGTGGGAACCCCTGAATGTGTAGCCAGTGGAACAGAAGTGTGGATTTCCTGGGAACCCTGTAGCTTATAGTTGCTGTCCAAAGTGAGGGGAGTTTTGTGGAGACCTGAGCCCTTAATCTGTGAAGTCTGCACTAACTCCAGGGAGAAAATATCAGAATTGCATTGCAGGCACATGCACGTTAAGGATCGTTATGTCTTTTTAGAGAATTGGTCCCTTTATCATTATGCAATGCCCCTTCTTCATCCCTGATAATTTTCCTTGTTCTGAAGTTGGCTTTGTCTGAAATTAATATACCTACTTGAGATTTCTTTTGATTAGTGTTAGCATGTTCTATCTTTTTCTATTCCTTTACTTCTAATCTATCTGGGTCTGTGGGTTTCCTGTGGGCAACGTCTAGTTGGTTGTTGTTTTTCTGTTAAATTGCTTTTGAGAATTTTTGTCTTTTAATTGGCATATTTAGACCACTGACATTTAAATTGATTATTAATATAGTTGGGTTAATAGCTACCATATTTGGAACTCTTTTCTATTCATTGCCTTTGTTCTGCTTATTATGTTTTTGTCTTCCACATGTCTACCTTCTCTGGTTTTAATTGAGCATTTTATATGATTCCATTTTCTCTCCTGTCTTAGCATATACTTCTTTTTAACGTTTTTTAGTGGTTGCTCTACATTTTGTAACATACATTTTCAATGAAGACAAGTCCACTTTCAAACAACACTATACTGTAATATTATCACTTATTTCACTTATACATAAGCTATAATCATCCAATACATTGTTGCTATTACTATTTTGAACAAACTATTATCTGTTAGGTCAATTACGAATAAGACAAATTAAATAGTTTATTTTACCTTCATTTATTCCCTCTCTAATACTCTACTTTTCTTTATGGAGGTCTGATTTTCTGACATATATCATTTTCCTCCCCTCTGAAGAACTTTTAACATTTCTTGCAATGCAGGTCTATTGGCAACAAAAATTCCTCAATTTTTGTTTGTCTGAGAAAGTCGTTATTTCTCCTTCACTTTTGAAAGATATCAGAATTCTAGGCTGGTGTTTTGTTTTGTTTTTTAACATTTTATTTTACTCCACTCTCTCCTTACTTGTATGGCTTCTGATATAATTCGTTTCCTTATTCTTCTGTTGGTAAGTTAGTTTTCTTCTCTGGCTTTTTTCAAGATTTTCTCTTTGTCTTTGATTTTCTGTAGTTAGAATATAATATGCTAAGGTATAGAATTTTTTTGGGGGGGGCGGTATTTATCCTGCTTGTTATTCTCTGAGCTGCCTGGATTCTGTGGCTTGGTGTCTATCATTAAATTGGAAAATTCTCAGCCATTATTACTTCAAATAGTTCTGTCCTTTTTTCTCTTTTTTTCTCCCAATATTCCCTTACATATATGCTATACCTTTTTCAAAATGTCTACCATTTTTAGATTCTGTTCTATCTTTTTCATCCTTGTATTTCAGTTTTTGAAATTTTTATTGACAAAAAAAAATCTTACTTCAAGCTTCCTGATTCTTTTCTTGGCTGTGTCCAGTCTGCTGATAAGCCCATGAAAGCATTCTTCATTTATTTTACCAAGTTTTTGATTCTCAGCATTTCCTTTCGCTTCTTAGAACTTTTAATATCTCTGCTTACATTACTCATCTGTTCTTTCATGCTGTCTACTTTTCCTCTGAAGCTTTTAGCATATTAATCATAGTTATTTTAATTCTTAAATCTCTGCCATGTCTGCATCTAGTTCTGATGCTTGCGTTGTCTCTTAAGACTGTGAGTTATTTTGTCTTTTGCCTTTAGTTTGCTACATCATTTTTTATTGAAAGCCAGACATGATGTACCGGATAAAAGGAACTGAGTAAGAGAGGCCTTTGGTGTAAAGTTTTATATGTATCTGACCAGGAGTTAGGTGGTGTTTATCGTCTGCTGTAGCTGTGGTGTCAGAGACAAAAATTTCCTCTAGTGCCCTGTTTTTGTCTCCCCTTTTGTTTTGGGTTTTCCTAGAAACTTCTTAAATAGGGTCTGAGGCCTGTAGTTCTTTTAGCTGTAATCCTCTATTATTATACAGGAACTAGATTGATGTGGTAGTGAGGTGGGGGTGGGGGGAAGTTTTCTATAGTCCTATAATTAGATTTCAGTCTTTTAGTGAACATGAGTTGGGTATTTCCCTTTCCCCAGGGTGGTTAGGGTTTGGTAAAACCTCAGTAGATTAAACACTTGTAAGTTAATTTCCCTTGAGGGTAGGTCTTGTTGAGAACAGAGAACTCTGGGCATATTTCAAAATGGTTGCTTTTCCCTTCCCTCTGCTGGAAGCATGAGGGGATTTTTCTCTAGTCTTCACTGTGACAAACTGATAAGATGCCTGGAAATAAAACTCACAAATGTGTGGAGGCCCCCTAAAACTAGGCTCCTCAGAATTTTTAACCCTCATGCTTGTGTCCACTGAGTCTTCAGCAATTTGTCAATTACAATTTAAAATACTCCTACCAACACTAATTACATCGAAGAGTTTCTGCTCCTGGGTTTCTGTTCCATGTAAGCCACAGTTTTCTATATCCACACCCCTATCTCTCCTGTTTTCAGGACAGCAGTTTCCCCTATGACTTCAATTCTCTGAGGGATCTAAGGAGAGTTATTGATTTTTAGTTGGATCAGCTTTTTTCTTGTTACGAGGTCAGGAGCGATGACTTCCAAGCTATTTACATGTTGGCCCAGAAACCAGAAATTCACCAGGTCTATTTTTGAAAGTTAAATTAAGATAGTGAACCACCATATGTCCATATTCGCAGGAAGTAGTATGCCTTTACATCGGAACCCCTGACTATATTGTCTTAGAATCCTGGCACTTCATCTAGTTGGTTGAGTTTTCAAATATCCCATAGGGAGGAACTGCAGAATCTGACCAGCCCACATACAGATTTCCGCTTTTACCACTGTTTCTATCACAGCAATGACTATATTAGACCATGTCACATGGCTTGTTCCATGGCTTTTCCAGTCCAACGTATCCCTGCCTACAACTGCCATAATGCTACTCATAGTTGAGACTGCAGTAGACTTTTTGTTTTTAATGTCAGTGTCATGATGTGTATATGTACTTCACTCTTGGACTTCTGAGGTCAGAACTGCCCCACTTACATGTATAGCCAATGTTCCAAAGTGAACCCATCATGCCAGGGAGATCCTTTCATCAGGGCATCTACAAACCCATATTTCCCTATCTTCATGGTACATTCCCTCTCACTTGAGCTTCCTTTCCTATAAGTAGGCCTCACTCAGGACTACCTCAGGTCATCAGATCTTCAAAAGGGAAGGGTTTAGGTTTAGATCCATTTGATGTACTCACTTGCAATGCAGAGACTAGTTCTGTATTCCAAGAGATATATATAGAGATAGAGCTAGTTAAGGCTGCTGTGGGTGTTAGAAGACTACCCCGATGCTGGAACTAAATGGCTTGCATTAATTAGCACAAAGCTAGAAGTGCCTGGGAATTTTCATCTAGCCTCCCCCACCAACAGTGGCCCTTTACTGATCCGGAAAACCCAATTCCCTTGCGTCATGTTGGACAACTATGAGATGTAATTAACACTCCAAGGCTCCCCTGTGGGATCAGAGTGAAGCTGCCTCATATCCTGGCTTAGTTTCCTTCCTTTCCTTGTCGTGTTTCCTCCACATCCTTACCCATTTCCCCTGGAAGCATTGCCCTAACCAACTGCTTCCACATGGCTGTCATCACAGAGCCTGCTCCTGGGAAACTCAAGACACTGTCCCAAGGGTTCAAGGTGGTGAATGTCTTCTTGTCTTACATTTTCTTAGCCAAAAGAGTCCTGCTAACCTACTCCAAAGTGATCTACTTTCTCTAGTTGAAGTCGCTGACACTGGTTAAATGGCAGCGGCTCCTACAAACAAACTTTTCTGTTTCTGCCCAACCAAATTCTTTGCTATTGGCTCTTTCCAATCTTTTTACTTAATATTTTTCTTGTGACTAGCCCCTTAGAGGCCTGAAAAGGTTAGGGCCCGCAGTCGCCAAATAATTCATTTGCTTGACCGCTATATTCAAGGAAGCTTGCATGAACATTTACTCTGAAATCAGTTAAGACTTTCGAATCTGGCCTTTCCAGCTTCTCCTTTTCTCTCTTAGTGCCTTCATTCAAGCAAAAATGTTACTCATCTCTCTCCCCATTTGCCCAGTCAAAACTTATTCATGAGAAATGATTAAACCAATTAGTGGCTGAAATGCAGTTTTTCTTTCCTTTTCCTTTCTCTCTCTCTCTCTCTTTCTTTTCTTCTTCTTCTTCTTCTTCTTCTTCTTCTTCTTCTTCTTCTTCTTCTTCTTCTTCTTCTTTCTTCTTCTTCGTCTTTTTCTTCTCCTTCCTCGTCTTCTTTATTCTTCTTCCTCTTTTTTTTTTTTTTGCAGTGGGTTTTGGGGAATTTTTATGGTTTTTTTTTCAATTGCAGCTGACATATAAAATATTATATTAGTTTCAGATGTACAGCATAGTGATTATATAACTTACAAAGTGATTGCCCCAATAAGTCTAGTGCCCACCTGACACCACACATAGTTATTACAATAATATTGACTATATTCCCTATGCTGTACTTCACATTCCCATGATTGTTTTTATATCTGGCAATTTGTTCCTACTTTTATTCTCTCAGGAAGGGATGGGAGGGGAAGGTCAGTGTATTTAAAATACACTTTTTTTTTTTACATAATGAAAAGCTCTGGATGTTATTCAAGGTATTTCAGGGACCAGACAATAACATGAGGAGAATTTTGGAGCACAGGGGCCCTTGAAGGTACCCCAGGCATCTGTCCTTGTTGAGTGAAAGCTAGTTGTAGGCAATTCCTCATTTACAAAGTTTGTAGATTAATCACAGTGTAAATGGGAGTAGCTCTCTCTGGATGGACCTCCCTCTGCCCCCTCTCTGTATCTCAGCTGGTGCTGGTAAAAGCTCAGCAACAGGTAACTTCAGCTTCTGCTCAGCAATGCTAGTGGCCAGGGATAGTCTACAGGTATGGTAGACACGGCATCAGGTTCAGCAGAAGACAGAGACTTGGTTCAAATTGTGGCTTTGCACTTGGTAGCTGTGTGATCTTAAGAAGGACACTTAACCTCTCTGTGACTCCCCCAAAATATAATAAAGACAACGATACCTTCACAGCCTGTTACAAAACATAAACATGAGATCAAGCATGTACAATGGCTGGCACCAAGTAAACACCTAAGGAATATGCATCCCTCCTTTCCCTCTGTTTCACACGTTTCAGCAAATGACGATGGGTTTATCTGAATCATTTTCTGCTTCCCTCGTTCAGAAACTGACCCCCAGTTAACTCCCAAAATTAACATTCTGGAACATCAAAATTAGAAGTCAGTTTCCTATCATCTTGTTCAACTTATCCATTTTGCAGATGATGAAACTGAGGCCTACTAGGTTTAGGGGCCTTGTTCAAAAGCCTGCTGTTCATCCTCTGTTGCTCTCTGCCCCACACCTCGTTAATTATCACCTTTTTAAAGTTTGTGTTTACGAATCCTGGCTAACCTTTAGCTGTTTGCCTTTCCAGTATTATTTTGTGAAGCATTGCCACATGGGGTTATTTTAGGTCTTTTGCAGTAGTCTCCTAAAAGGGTCATGCTGAGGGTTCCTCACAGCTCACCAGAGGTGCCAGGCTGGTGCATGGCCACTGACCATGGGTCCCAGCTGCTTCTTTCCTGAGAGAGGGCTGTTCTCTCTGGGCACATTTGTCCTCGGGCAGAAACACATTCTTTCATGGCGGCAGTGCTGAGGCTGGTGGAGACAGCCTCCAAGAGACTAGAACAGTTCATTCGGTTTCCTGGCCTCTAATGGGTGGCTTTGCTCTGGGGAGGTAGCCTGCCCTTTGTCTCAACCCCATGGTCTGTTGGAGATCCAGAGATACAGAGGAATATCTTCAAGGCCAGAGGACTCAAGCAGCCTCGAGAGCTTCCTCGCCTGCCAGCTTGCCCTTTTCCACAAAGCAGCCCCACCAGTGCTCGGGGGCTCCCCAGTGTCTCCAGTGTCCCCAGTATCCCTCCTAGAGGGATAACATTGTGAAAACGGCCCAATAAGTCAGGAGGGTCCAGAAGCCTCCAAAAGAGTTGTCCTCACAGTGTGGAATGCTGTTAAGTTCCTACAGGCAGAACAGGAGAGACCCTCGGAGACTTGTCAAACCACAGCACCCCATTGCAATGTCACCCTCACTCCCTAGCTTCTGGGAGAGCCCTGGGAGGAGAGAAAAATCCTGAATGTTGGCAGGTAGGCAGGTAGACACATTAGGATCTGGTTGGGGGACAGAGGACAGGCTGGGAAAAAGTCCCCAGGTGACTGTGATGAGCTTCTCCCACTCCCCAGGGGAGCTGGATTTAGCAAATAAAAAGACAGGCCACCCAGTTAAATTTCACTTTCAGATAAACAATGAATGCTTTGTAGCATAAGTATGTCCTATATGATATTGGGGGCATGCTTATACTAAAAAATGTTGTTTATCTGAAAGTCAAATCTAACTGGACATCATGTATTTCATTCATCTGGCAACTGTCCCATCCTCCCCTCCCCCAGACAGGAAAGCGACATTTTCAAATGCAATTCTAAAAAAATCATGCACTCACTGTTAAACACGTAGAGAAATATGAAAAATAAAATTATAAGTAGTCATAATTTTACTATCCAGAGTTGTTAACCAATGTTAACATGTTATTTTTTTGTTTATTAAATATGTGCATGCACACACACACACACACACCTGTGTATGTGATTTATTGTTAGTTATATATTTATAAAATTTGGATTATACCAAACATCCCAATATTCAGTTTTTTGTTTTTTCTTCCAATATTCAGTTTTATATTTTGCTTTTTCCCTATGACATTATAAGTATGTATATATACATACATATAATATAATGCTTTATTTCACATTTCCTGTCATACAGTAGGTGCTCAGTAAATATTGAAATAGAAGTCTGCTTTTTAGGGATTTATACTCCACCCAATTCCAAAAAGTTTTGAAATTGTGTACAAAGCTACATATATCATTAAAACACAAATATAAATGAGGAAATCAGAGAAAGGGAATGTGAAGGAAGGGAAATAATATAAAACTAGGGTGAAAGCGAGTGGTTAAAAACCCTTAATGAGTAGTTTTGAACAGAGGTGAATTACAAAGTCTTCTACAATAGCAGCCAGTGAAAAGAGTGCAAAGGTCATTTGCTAGATCCACAGAAACAAAATTAAGAACAGCCACAAGAAGCCAGTGGCTCGGGAAAAGGCTAGCTTTTTCTACTATTGAGTCTAAGCCATTTTTTTATGGGTCTTCATAAAAAGATTTTCCATGAAACAGTATATAATAACATTCCTACAACAGTAAGGTTGTGAGTTTCAAATGGCTATTTCTTGAAATACCCTGGGAGCATTATCCAGGCATATCTGAGCATAATTCCATCAAGATGCCCAGGCTGGGGTGAGGTGGGGGAGGCACTGTATGCCATTCTGATCCACATCTTGCTGGGGACCACAGTGTAGGACAGTAGAGGGACTGAGATGGGGGTGGCCGGGATGCCAGTGTTTGAGCTCCGTGGGACCAGGTGCATGCAGGCGTTCGCACATCTTTGGAAAGGAAAGGAGTAACTCAGAATGCAGGCGATGCCTCCCTCTTACACCTGCGTTGGGCCATCTTCTGCCCTCCTGGAGCAAAATGATGGGAAGGGGAGAAGGCCTCCACAGAGGAGGGATTTGTAAAGGGGGATCTTCAGGAAGTGCTATAGTAAACACCTCATATTTCAACTCTGTGAAGAAAGAGTCTCCTGGCAGACAAGCTCATGAAATGTGCAGTTAGTGATGGGGTCGTCCTGGGCCTGCACGAGCTCCATCAGGGCACCCCATTTTCTGGGCCACAAAAGCATGCTCCTGACTGACGGCTGACATACGAGGTGATAGGCAAGGAAATGGTTTCCTTTGGCTGCATATGTGTGTGTGTGTCCCAATTTACAGCTCCCCTGGAATTAGCAAGGGCAGATGACTTCACTGCTATTGCATAAATATAGACCCCAGTGGCTTTTTCATGGAGGAGAACCCTTGATTTGGAAGACAAAATCATGGTGAATTCAAAACAGAAAAGTAACGTCTCTTTTAAAAATATTGTTATTTTTGAATGAATCGTAAGCATGGTTTACATTCACTGGCTCTACCAAGATCTGAGTGTCCAGATGTAACCTGGGCTATGCTCTGAGGCTGTCGTGCACTTGAGAGTTTTGTCTTTTGCCAAGTGCATTGTCTTGTTGGATCCTAACATTGCCTGTAGATGGGAAAATGGGGGCGTGGCAAATGTTACACAACTTCTCCAAGGCCATACAAGGTGGCTCCTAACCCCGTTTCCCAACTTCTAGTTGAGACCTCTTTCCATAGGATACTGTCGATGGAGTACCTGACACTAGCAACAGGAGTCAGTAACTATTCATTTTCCCACCTCTTCTTATCTTCCTCTTCTCCTTTCTACTGAAGGGACACTCTTAGATTGAGGGCTGAGGGTGTAGCTGCTTCCATGGTCTTACCTGTTATTTCTGCTTTGGTAAGATGTCTGCTTTTCCACCAGTCGCAGCTGGAAATGCTCCAAACACGCGTGCTTCATAAAATGTCAAGGAGGGTTGTGGAAGGTTGTCGAGGCTCAAGTGTACAAAGTTGGTGTTGGAATCCCCTCCTACCCTTCTGACCCAAGCTTGTCACTGACTGTCTGCCCCCAGACCTGCCCCCATGTCCCTCTTCTCCACACAGCATTCCCAAAACCACCAAGGGTTTTGTTAGCGCTCACATCTGAACTGGGAGAAGTGAAACATCAGTGTCACAGGCTGTACATTCCAGTGAGGAGTACGAGGCAAGAGACACATTCATAAATTCTCAGACAATAAGGTCAAGGAAATACCAAATTCTACGGGTGACACTAAGGGGTGGTGGTGGAATTTATTAGCGTGATTATAGTGCTGAATTTAAACTGTTTTCAGCTTAGATTGGAAAGTCAATAACCATTCACTGTTTGGGGTACTTTCTATGTGATCAGGCTCCTTCCACTAGGCATGTCATTTAGTAATTATTACAGGTTTAGGAATACATTCGGACTTCAAATTATGTACATATTAGTTTTAGGTGCTAGTGTGGGGAGGGGGGGTAGATGGTGGGGGTAGAACAAATCCACAGTGTCAAGCAACACTGACCCTAAAGACATTATTCTCTAAGCAAATGTCCCCTGAAGGTCCATCTGTTGAATAAACAGACCTAGCTTGGGGGGCGTGGGGGGTGGCCTGGTGCTACAAAGAATTATGAAAGACACATATTTATAGCCATTTTTTTAAAAAATGCAGAAGAACACAAATATCTATAGACGACTCAAGGTGAATAGAATGGGGACCAAAATGCAAATTGAGCAGTGCCTCAAACATGGAAAAAGAGACTAAGGCCCTTTCAAAGGATTTCACCATCAAGGCTTGGAACAGAGAAGGTTTCTCCTTCTAGTGACCAGAAAACTCTATTAGCCAGAAAACGCTATAAACCATTCCCTGAGCCCTAAGGATTTGTCTATTTGCAGATCCTGATCCCTAAGTCTCCTAGTCAGCAAATTCCCCAACTATGATTACTTCCGATGTATGCGCTCATTTCTCTGCCTTTACTCCCAAATAGTCAACATCGATTTGCAACATTAATGAAGTAAGTACCCAACTATCCTTGTTCATGAGCTATTACCTCAGTATCGATTGTAGCCTTCATTGATAATTACTTGAATGAGTTGGGCTACACTGAACTTTTATTAATTTTCTGTTGTGATGTTCATTACTAAACTTCACTGCAATCATGTAACAATGTAAACTCCCCACTGTGGCTAACTGAACTGTAAAATTCCACTGGCCATTCTCCAAGCCTGTTTATCCTGGAAAATAAAGAATTTGGTATTGTTACATTCAATATCAGGAGTCTAGGCCTCGATTCTGTGGGAAGAGAGTTGTGACTTTGGCTGTGACAATAAATAGGATTTGCTAAATTATTTGCCTTCACTGTTATTTCTGAGGACGTGTGTTATCATCCAGAGGCTTGATTGTCCCCCTCCCTGTGCTGCTTATGGAAACAGTAACTCCATGCTACTGTAAAATTATATTCGTTCTTCTGTCTCCCTTTTGTTGTTGTTGTTAAATTTAAGGGTGGGGAAGGTGCAGTGAGTTGGAGGAGATTATGCGGTTTTAGGAATTTTCATTTCCTTCAGCTGAGCCTCCCTGTAACTAGATTTTTTTTTTTGCCACTCTTGCAAACAAAGAAAATCTCTGATTTCAAACGTCTTAAAATAATAAGCAAAATATACTAACTATAAAGACCCTGTTGGAAATGGAAGTCAGAGCATCATCACGAGGGAGCTGTTAGGAAAAGGAAGGGCTTGCTCCCCAGTACACATTTGGGTATAATTTCTCCCAGAGGCACATTTGGATATCACCTCCTTCTCACAGGCAGACCTCAGAAATCAGATCAACTTCAGCCTTTGGTTCTTAGAGAGCCTCACACTGGCCTCCCTTCAGCACTGTCACATGCCCTTGACTGTCTCTGACCATGTTGGGACTGTAAACGTGCATGTTGGCTGAATTACAACGCTCTCGGAAAATGGGAAAATGTAATTGTAGGGTCACTCTTTCTGTTCTATGGTTGGAGCCAGTTGAGTTTGGGAGCTGTAAGGATGAACAAGCACTTTTCCCTTACCCTTTTAGTTTTGGTAGCCAGGACCTGTAAATTGAACTAATGAAGGACAGATTAATAGGAAAAAATTCATATATATTAAGTTTTAATTTTATGAGCATAGAGGCTTCACAGAAAAGAAGTCAATACTGAGGAAGCGGTTAGACTTGGAGGCTTATATACTATTTTAACAAAGAGCAATAGATTGTGGAGAAGTGACTAGACAAATTAGAGAAGGGTTTTGGCTTCTAAGGATGGTAAATTGTGGGAAGGTAGATATATAAGGAAACTAATGGTAGGTAAGGGCCATTTAGTAAGGCTTGTTTATTCATCCCCATCTCAGTGCTGTCTCCATCTCTAGGGATAAGGACTGTTCTTTCCTTCCTGGTATGGGGGAGGGGAGGGAACACTTTCACATAGGATAATTTATGCTCTGCTCTTAGGAAGATGGGGGAAAGCAGAGAGCCTCTTGTGCCCACCATTGCTCAATTGCCCTCAGCTCAAAATAATCATTATACCAAAGTGGTTTATTATGTGGTGGAATATTCTGATCGCCTTCAAAGGTGATTCAGACATGTGATAATATGGTATCTGAGCCAGAGCAATGAATGTAATATGATATAAAATTGATTAGAGTTGGAATTTACTTTATTATGAGCTAATAAAATGAAGTCACTCCTGTGGTTTCCTGGGATAATAACTGGTACAGCACAAAGGGAGGGGATTAAAAAGCTTATCCATAAGGAAATGTCGAATTCTTGGTCTTGCTGCTCTAGAAATATATCCAGTGAATATCCACAAAAGTTTCAGAAAAAATACTGAGTGGCATCCAACAAATTCAACTTTCGATTACTCAGGCTGGTATAGCTTTTGTTTGTTATATTGACTATTACACACTCATGGGAAGTCAATGAGAAGAAAACAGGCTCCTATCAGAAAGGATGTTTTGAAAGAAAAAGGATGAGTTTCCTTTGAGTACAATCATCTTTGCCTTGTATGTAAGGCTATGCAGTGTGATGGGAAATGTCCTTCCCTAGGAATTCAAATTCTTATGGCTTAATGTCTCTAGGCCTCCTTGTAAAAGGAGGCATTTGGTCCGTATAACCTCTGAGGGACTTTCTGTGCCCTGAAGTGCCACAATTTTGGTCTTGAGACACTGAATTGCACAAAGGTAAAATAGTGGGAAAAGTACTATGCTTTGAGTTTTCCTTCTCCCAGCCAGGTGTGTGACCTTGGACATGATACTTCATCTTCCTAGGCCTCACTTTTCTCCTCTGTATCATGAGGCAACCTGTATGATCCCTTCCACTTCTCAGGTTCTTCAATTCAACGTGGTAAGTAATGGCTCCTGTTAAGGTTACTCCTATGTGAGGCTTGGAGAGGCTACGGTCCCCAGCTACTCAAACACTAATCAGGTGTTACTGCGAAAGTGACTTTGCAGGGATGATTGACGTCTACGAGCAGCTGATTTTAAGTAAAGGACATTACCCTTAATAATGTGGGCAGGCTTTGTCCAACCCATTGGAAGCTCTTAAGAGCAAACACAGGTTTCTTGGAAAAGAAAAAGTTCTGCTTCAAGACAGCAGAATCAACTCCTCCCTGAAGTATCCAGTTTGCCAGACTGACCTATGGGCTTTGGATTTGCCAACCCCCACAATCATATGTCACATGTACACATATATCTTATTGGTTTTGTTTCTCTGGAGAAGCCTGACTGATAACAGCTCTCCAGGTGAGATGGGAAGTTTGCGGCCATCAAACAAAGATGTACTGACATTTCTTCTACTTTCTACAGTAAGAGAGTAGGGATAAAAAACACAAAGCACAGGTTATCTCAGTAAGTATACACAGGACACAAATATTTTTTATTCTTGGGCCTACACAGCTTGTTTGTTTTGAATTAGTTGACATTTAAAAATACGAATATATCAGTTAAAGTGTGAATTTCTCGTTCCCTTAAATAATTAGCAACCTGGGGCTTGTATTCCTGTAAGGAAAAATCAGCTTGAACTAAATCCTCAAACTGGGTTACTTGTCACCCTGGGGGCACTCAAAGACTTTCCAAGGAGCATCAATTTCCAGACATTCAACTTCCACATGTTCTCATTTCTAAAGCTGATCTGCTTGACAACCTACCTCCTTGCCTTCTGAGCCTTGCGTTCATCCTCTTTTTCCTCACTCCTCTACAATCACCCTTTTCAAACTTTACAAAATGCGGTAAATACAAAGGTACACCACCCACGTACCCCTTCAACATAGGACTTGCTGCCAGTCATGGGTTAGATAGGGAACCCCAAAAGATATGTCTACGTGGAACCTCAGGATGTTACCTTCTGTAGAATAAAGGTGTTTGTAGGTATAATTGAGGTAAGAATCTTTTTTTTTTTAAAGATTTTATTGGGGAATTGGGGGAGGGGAACAGCATTGGGGAATCAGGAAAGGGGAACAGACAAGTTGCTGTCCTTTTGTTCTTCAGTGTAGTTGTGGAGGACGTCGCTTTACTGACCCATGTTGGTATTATCATTGTGCTCTTCCCAGGTGAGGCAGATTGCTCGCTGGCCTCTGAATGGCCGCTCACGGAGGTTCTTGGCAGCTCACACCGGCTGCTGGCAGCTCACGCCAGCTGCTGGCTGCTCACCCTGGCTGCCGCCCACACTCGGTAGCTTATGTCAGCCCACTGCAGCAGGGGCTGCAGCCTACACTGTCCCTGATGACTCACAGCAGCCCAGCTCCAGGTTGAGCTGCTGTTCAGCATCTTAGCTGTAGAGCGCAGTGTCACTGGCCCTCATGTGGGATCTGAACTGGGGCCCTGCTGCTCAGAGCTGGTGTCCCAAGCCAACTCCTAACCAATGTGCCACTCGGCTGGCCCAAGATAAGAATCTTGAGATGACATCATCCTGGATTAGTCCTAAATCCAATAATGAACGTCCTTCTAAGAGACAGAAAAGTAGAAAACAGACACAGAGGGAGGCAGGGGCAGAGCTGCACCTACGAGCCCATGGACGTATGGAAGCTCCACAGGGAATCAACCTTGTTGACACTTGGATTTCGAGCCTCTGGCCTTCAGAGCTGCGAGAGGATACTTTTTGTAACTTTAAGCCACCAACTTTGTGGTAATTGGTTATGGCAGGCATGTACTACTAATACACTGCCTACCCCTCTGTGGAGAGCTGCTTCAGGGTCTGCCTCAGCTGCTGAGAGCCACCCTGTTCTAAGGCCACACTCTTCCTAGGACAGCCCTATGTCTGGTGATGTAGCCTGTGGCATATAAAGACCTGCCATGTCAGCCTGTCACCAAGACAACTCTAATGGGCAGTGTTCACTTCAGAGCTTCCTACTGGTCTGGCCCAGGCTTCACCAATTTCTCCTCTGTCCAGGCTTACTTGTTTCCACCTCCTTTTCACAGGTGTTGATCTCTAATAAACATCTTCCCTTCCCCCATTCTGTCTCAGTGTCTTCTTCCAAGAACCCAACCTGCCATGTAGAAGAAATGCACACCTTTCACCCATTTCAAGCCTCACTGTGGTGGATTGCCCTCAGGAGGTTACAACTTTCTGGGAGACAATAAGACAAATTGAAATATTGATGTTGATGTTGCTGTGATGAAAAGGTTCCTGTTCCCATTTCCTTATTTGTATAAACCAGGATTCTCAGCTTTTATATCTATAAACACTAAACACAGGAACAGTTTTTGGTGTTGAACCCCATTTCATTCTCTTATCAAGTACTAATCATCCATGTATATATGAACTAATGGAAAAAATAAAGCCCCATCTATCTCATATTGATGTGCACTTTAAATAAAAATTTAATTTTATGTTTAATAATTATTCATAAATATTTATAAGTATATTTAGGTTGTTTTCACTAATATTTCCAGGAGAAAAAATAATTAATAATTATGGCCTTATGGTCACAGGAGATAAACTTTCAATTTGTATTTTTATGTTGCAAAGAAGTATGAAAGTGTGATAAATAAAAGACTTTAACTCAAACATTACATTTGAATAAAATTTTGTGGGGGAAGAGGAACTCAAATATGAGTTCAAGGACAACAAGGAAGTGAAATTTCTGCTTGTCAAATAAGAACTTGTGTAACTTTTTTATGGTTAATGGTGCTTATCAAAGTGCTATGAAGTTTAGATTTTATTAGAGTGATGTAATTTTTTTTATTTTGAAATTCACTATTTACAGTACACCATTAATTATTTTTTAAAATAACTACTAAGATTATGATTAAAAAATTTAGATGGTTACCTAAGAATCTGATAAAGGGTACGTAGTTTTCCAAAAAATTTTTAGGAGGTTCATGAGAAAAATGTTTGCCTGCCCCTTGATTTGTGTTGTCTGCTGGCACCTGTAGGCATTTCAGTCTGTGACCCCTGCTCTAGCTACACAACTGAGTATCTCTGTGCTAAAGCCTGTGTTACTCCCCAGGGGCAGTTTCTGGGAGGAATATCTCCCCCAGATCTCTGAGGAACCAACATACCTGTCAGGGAGAAAGGAGCTGTAATACAGAGGTGGGGTAGCTTCTCTAATTCCCACCAAAGCTCTTTAAAAGCAAGAGCACAGGAGAATGCTCTAAGTGGCAAGAGAGAGACTGACTTACAAATTTCCCCAAAGGAATTTAAGAGAAGCTGTCCCTTCGGCACCCTACCCCTCACCCCCTCACCTCTCAGCTTTCTCTCGCTACCTTCTGTATGAGATTTCATTCCATGCTGAAGAGAATGAGCTATCTGAGGAGAATATATTAACTTTGCACCATTGCTATTCCTTCCAAAACAATAACTGTAACTATAATGTAATAATGACTGTCATTTATTGCATACTTACTATGTGCCAGGTGGAAAAACGAATGGTCTTAACAGTTGACATCAGAATTCCTCATAGGAAGGGAATTGTCATTTGAGACTCTCTTCATAAAAACCCTGTTAGGGGCTGATTCTAAAAATCATCCAGAAGAGGCATAGGAGAGCAAGACCATTTTGGAGAAAAATTATGGCAAATAATAACCAGCCAACACCTTTATTAATGCTTACTATGTGCCAGGCACTGTTTAAGTTGTTTATATATAGAAATTTATGAAACCCTCACAGTCACCCTGTTATTATCCTTATTTTAAAGATGGGGAAATTGAGGAATAGAGAGATTAAGCAATTTATCTCAGTGCTATTAAGTGGTAAAATGTCGACTGGCTGCAGAGTCTCTGCTCTTATCTACTCCGCCGTATTTACTCCCTTAATCACTGTGCTATGCTATATCAAGACCTTTTCATAAAACAATAGTAATTACACCAATACAGTGCCATTTTATCATACAGTAAGGAAATAGAATGGAGATGGGAATCAGACCCAGATATAGAAAATTAACATATGATAATTAGACATTTCAAATCAGTAGGCAAAAATGAAAATAAATTTCTACTTCACACCTAAACCAACTTATATTCCAGATGGATCAAATGTATAGAAATGTAAATGTATCAAACTTTTTAAGTTCTAAGAGAAAACACTGGAATATTTTTATAATGTTGGCATTTCCTTCAAGGCATATGAAGCCCAGTATCTCTATTAAAAAAAAATTTGTACTTTTAACTACGTATATAGTAAAAATTTCTTTATGAAAGAAAATACACTATAATCTAAGTTGGAAGAAAAACAATACTCTGAGAAAATAAATATTGCAAATATATAATAAACAAAGAGACAAACCACCATGCATAAAGAGCTTCTACAAATCAATAAGAAAAAACCCAAACTACCCATTAAGGTGAGAAAAGAAACACAAACGTGAATCGATAGAAAACCAAATGCAAATGGCCAGTAAACACAGAAATAGAAGCACAATCACATCAAAAGTCAAATATATACAAAATTTTTAAAATATGGGGTATCATTTTAAAAGAAAAAATATTAGCAAATATTAAAATGTTTGAAAATATAGTAGATGGAAAACTAAGATCTTTTTGGTAGTATAAAATGACAAGTCTTTTGGAGAGAATATTGGTAGTAGCTATTTCAACAAAAAATGCACATTCCCTTTGTCCTAGTAATTGTAGGGGCAAATTATCATGCCTCCAATGTTCAAGAACACAGAATGAGTCCACACTTCTCTCCTGGGTCAAGTTTCTGCATCTCATCCTGGTATGCAAGGCCCTCCATAATCTGTGGCCACTTACCCATCCACTGCTACTCCCCCCACAACAGCTTGTCACCCTATGTCTGACAGGTCTTACGTAGCACTCTGGTCCTCCATGTCTTTCTTCACGCTGTTTCATCTTTTCAAAGGGCCCTCCCTCCTTGCTTCTACCTCTCCCCCCTTGTTTCCAGGTTAAGCCCAAGCTCCATCTTCTTCATGAAGCCAGGTCCTTAGCACAGCCCAACACCGAGTAAGGGCGCAATAAATGCAAGCGTTTACTTTAGTAAAATAATAGTAATAGTAAAGATCATACTTTACTATTATCAACCCTTAAGCATCTGCTCTCTCAGGTGACTCCCTAATTCTTTTGGATGTGTTTTCTTTACAATAATGTTGAAAGTTTCTTGAAGACAAGAACTACTTTGAGCTTCCCATAAAAAGGCAGTACAGTTTACAGGGTTTTAATATCAGACAGAGCTGGGTTGGACCTTGATCTGCCATTTTTTTACCTATGTTTCAAGTTATTTCATCTGTATGCACCCGCTTATAATACACGCTAAATTAATTGTCACTATAACAATGTTTACCTGCTCTCCGCATCATATTTGACCCTTCCCATCAATGCCAAAATAGAATCAAGCCCATGGAAGGTGGTCAGCAAATTCTTCTAGCAAGTTGATTAGCTAGAGGTCCAAATTGTCATGTGTTCCAGATACATGTAGAAAAAAAGAAAAAAGAAATTGGACCACTTACACCACATACAAAAATAAACTCAAAACGAGTTAAAGACTTAAATGTAAGACCTGAAACCATAAAACTTCTAGAAAAAAACAAAAGTCAGTAATTTTTTGACATCAGCCTTACCAATATCTTTTTGAGTATGTCTCCTTGGGCAAGGGCAACAAAAGCAAAAATAAACAAATGGAAATACATCAAACTAAAAAGGGTTTGTATAGCAAAGGAAACAAGAAAATGAAAAGACAACCTACTGAATGGAGTAAGATATTCGCAAATAATACATCTAATGAGAGGTTAACATAAAAAATATATAAGGAACTCATACAGCTTAACACCAAGAAAACAAACAACCCAATTTAAAAATGGTTAGGAGACCTGAATGGCATTTCTCCAGAGGACATACACATGGCCAATAGACATATGAAAAGATGCTCAACATCACTAATCATCAGGGAAATGCAAACCAAAACCAGTGAGATATTATCACCTCACACCTGTCAGAATGGTTATCATCAATATTCAATAAACAACAAGTGCTGGTGAGGACGTGGAGAAAAGGAAACCTTGGTGCACTGTTGATGGGATTGAAAATTGGTGTAGTCACTATGGAAAACAGTATCGATATTCTTCAAAAAAATTAAAAATATAATTGTCAGATGACCTAGCAATACCACTTCTGGATATATATCTGAAGAAAACAAAAACACTAACTTGAAAATGACATATGCACCTCATGTTCATTGCACTATTATTTACAATAGCCAAGATATGGGTGCAACTTAGGTGTCCATCGATAGGAGAATGGATAAAAAATTATGAGATATATACATATTATAAATAATAGCATATTACTCATCAATAAAAATGAATGAAATCTTGCCATTTGCAACAACATGGGTGAGTTGAGAGGGTGTTTTGCTAAGCAAGATAAGTCGGAGAAAGATCAAATAGCATATGATTTCACTTATACGTGGTATCTAAAAAGAATGAACAAACAAAACAGAAACAGACCCATAGGTAAGAGAACAAGATGATGGTTGCCAAAGGGAAGGGGGTGGAGGGATGGGCAAAAAGAAAAAAAAAATTAAATTAAAAATAAAATTGCCATGTGTTCTCTCACATACACTCTGTGACACACTGTGTTTGTGCATATGTGTGTGTTTTCTCACTCATTCATTCACTCACTCATTTATCTCAGAAGAATTCCTTTTAGTTTGCCTTTAAGCAGGCTAGTAACTATTCTCAGTTTCGAACTAGCCAAAGAATCAATCTTGACTTGGTTGCTAGGAAACTCTGTCTTTGGAGCAGAAGTTAAGAATCAATTTCCCCATGCTTTAAAGAACGTATATTTAACTAAATGACTTCCTCAGAAATATTGATTCATTCCAAAAGCATTTAAATAATATGGAAAACAAGCAGAGCTTTTTTTACGTGGAAGCTTCATCTCGACAGTGAAGTAGACACAAGTTTCAGAAAAACGTATTTACACATATAATCCACATCTTCTGAGAAAAAATAGACTTTAATGTAGTAATAGGACTATTTATATAATGAACTCTCATGGGCTATTGCATAAATAATAGTTCCCGAACCGTAGGAATGTTTTAATGTGAAACTGCCTTGGTGAACTTTCATAAGAATTTGGTTTTGTGATTACATCAAAGGCTGAATTTATATGAGCAAATGAAGCTTTGTGAAGACATGAAGACATTTTCTAATGGAAGCCTCATAATTAGAAGCACATTTTCTCAAAAGATGTGTTTTGAAAATGCTCGTGCCTCTTCACGGTGCTAATGTCTTGCAAAGGATTCTCTTGGTCAGCAATGGGCTTCACAGGCAATTCTCGGACCTCAGCGCGCACTGCTCCAGGGACGGCTGCCAGCCAGCCTGTGAGATGTTTCTGCAAGAACTTTTGGCTGCCTTAGCTGCTTAAAGCAAATGTTTGTTTGCGGCAGTACGTGAATCAAATGCTTTTGTGTGAAAACACTTGCTAGAGAAACAAATGTTTGTTTTGGTAATCGACATTTGGACTGTTGGAACATTACCACTTAAGATATTGGTTTGAGAAATATACATTTAATTCGGAAAGCACCAGTTCGCATCAAGCATGTGACACAAATCGAGGCTGTTAGGAAATGAGGTTGAAATTGGGCCCAAATTTTTCACTTCTCTTTGTCAGATCCGACTAGGAAAGTGGTGCCTTGTTGTTTTTTTCGCATGTTGCTGTATAATGTTACTGAGCAACAGCATAAAAGAAAAAAGGGGTTTACTTCCTTCTAGAAGGGTATGACTTATAAATTATCAAAGATAGCAGCATGAGTGTATTTATCCAGTATTAATATTTAAATGCCATTTTCCTACTGAAGGTACCACATGCTCCATGTTAAACTTTTAGATTAGACTTAATACAAATTGATGTTTCTTAAATGGAAGGTTTCTCCTTACAGTTCACTTTTGATTATTCCAAAGTAACTGGCAGGAGGAAAGGTACAAATACCCCCAAAACAGCAGGTGATACAGAAATAAGCTTTGGCTTCAGAGAGTATTAAATTTTTAGTAGCAGAAACTAATTACGTTTTTTAAGGGAGAGAGATGTTCAAAAGGAAGCGTGAAGGACAAGAGGGTCGTTTTTATTTTAAATATATTATATTTGATCATAGATAATCCATAAATAGAAAGTCAAACTATATAGTATACTAGGGTTGAGCCTGAATACCATAGCAAAAAGTTTTTTTAATTAACTATTTTCTTTCTTTCCTGCATATTTTTAAGCATATTTTTAGTTCTGATGAAAGCCAGGAGTTTATGTAAATGCGTTTGATTTTTTTTACCACTACATTTGAGTTTTTCTCTTTTGTGAAAATAAACCGCAGGATTCAGATTCATCTGAAAATTTATGAGCTGAAACCTATAATCAAATCATTATGTACTTAATAATGAAATAAAATTATAGTTCAAATTCTTTGCCGCTGGCCTTAGTCCTATTTGATTTTTAGCTAAAAAAATAAAAAATAAAAACATCATATTTTGAAGCAGACAAGGAAGCCAGTATCAGTTCGGAATAGCCAAGTAGAAGGATTATTCGTTAGAATGTCAAGAAAAATGACTTTGTATCCTGAGTCCACCCATTGCTGTTTCCAGTTGTAAATTTCATTCCACTGTTGAGAAAGATAAGTGATATAATTCATGTATATTTGAAGTACTTTGAGCTCCCCAGAACTTAATAATTCAAAGTATTACAGTAAATTCCCATTTATTCTGAATCCAAACTACCAGAAAGCTGAAATAATGAGAATTTTTTGTGCAATTTATAAAATGGTAATGTCCCTGGAGCATTAAAAGATTCTAAATTCTTTTGAATAGTGACAGAAAGACTAAATTTTGTTCAGCATAATTTTCTGGTAAGAATGTTTGATAGAGTTCTAATTCTCTGAAGATAGTAATTAATCCATGTGTAGCCAGCCTATGGTAATTCTTCTTTTTAACTTCAATATAGAAACAGTATCTTTGCGTTTCCAGGAAACTTTGGCTTTGTATTTCTGGCCTAATCATACCCTAAAATGTACAGCACGTCAGAAATTTTACAAGTTTGATAACGGATCACATGTGTCCTACTTTATTAGCTATAAATGATTCATGTGGTTTCAAATAAGAAGCACCCACACAAGCTAACTGAAGGAAAAGATATTATTTATTACTATGATACTGGGCTCTTTCATAGAACCGCAGCCTGAGCTCAGGCACAAACTGAAACCAAGAACTGGAGGTTTGTGGAAATTTGTATTTTCTCTCTGCCTCTCATCTCTACTTCTCTTTGTATATCTGCTTCATTCTCTTCTCAATCTGCAAACTAATATTTGCTCTTAGTCCCTTCATTAAGTAGAAAGTGGGCCCTATGTGGTAACTGGCATTGGATCAGGCTTTGAAGAGACACCCATACTCTCTAGGCCTCAGTTGAATTGTAAGAGGAGAATAAGATAGGCCGGTTGGAGTCAGGCATCCACTCAGTCTCTCCACCTCCCAACAGCTGCATTCCTCAACACAAGGATGGGGAGGAGGAGACATCCATAGCCTAGGTAAATAATCAAACCCCATAAATAGAGGAAAGGGCAATTACCAGAGAGACAGGCTCAGTGTGAGCTGGAAGATCTACACCAACGTTTCTCAAATTTTTTAGTGTCAGAATCCCATTATCGTCTTAAAAATTATTGAGGACCCTAAAGAGGGTTTATGTGTATTATAGATAACAAGGTTTATCCTGTTAGAAATTCAAACAGATATTTAGAAATATTTAATTTTTAATTCATTAAAAAAATTACAAACCCATTATATGTTAACATGGATAACAGCTTATTAAAAACAACTATATTTTCTAAAATAAAAAGAAATTAGTGAGAAAACTACCATTGTTTTACATTTTTTGCAAATCTCCTTAAGCCTGGCTTGGTAAGAAACAGCCAGATTCTCATCTCTGCTTTTGCATTTAATGTTATGATATATTATTTTGGCTGAAGTATATGTAGAAAGCTGGCCTCACATAGATATGTATTTGAGAAAGGCTACAAATATCAAAGTTGGTAGCCTTTTCATATAATCATCGCTATTCTTTTTTGATAACACCCCAAAATCTGACAAGAGATAGTTACAATCTAGAATCTGAAATCACACCAATGGAAATTTTGTACTCTTTACAAAAGTATCCATTGATTTATCTTGCACTTTTTCCCATGCCTGGTTTTGTAATATCATGCATTGCTCATTTGGAAAATGTTGGTTGAGTTCTGCAAACGTTGATGCATTTCATTATAGGATACATAAAAACCACATTTTATAATATCACTACTGATCTCATGAGAAAAGTTTTAAACATTGGGAAGCTGTTACATTCTTGGTGGCAGATATAAGTTTTCCAATATTCTAATTTTCACCTGAAAGCTTAAAATTTAGCACTGGCAGCCAATACTGTCAATTGCATGACTTGTATGCATTTTGAGAAAATGTCTGCCAAATAACCAGGTCTAAATAACCATCATTTATCTGTCAGTTGTTCTTTTAAGTAAAAATGTTTCATTAAAAATAAAGAAAAGAAAACAAACAAACAGAGGCTAGTTGAACTCATAGCTCAAGCAATCACACAGTGCTTTTTTTGGAGACAACCATCATACTTTAGTATGCAGTGCTTTATACATACGTCCTATTTCATCAGACAGAATATTAAAAATACCTATAATTAAGGGTCAATATTTAATAAAATTAATATTTTTTAATTGATCCATCAAGGACATTAAACAAAACTATATATTTTTCCCCACATGGCAGTCAAAAATAATGACTGCTAATATAGTCTTGTGTTCCTGCTAAGACACAAGCAGTTTTATCTATTATTGCTTTTTTAACGTCAGTGCAAATGTCAACATAGTGAAGGCAAATTGTCTTTTTAGTGTTTTTATGAAAATAATTTTACTTTCTCATGTTGCTGAAAGGATCTCAGAGATCCCCTCGCTATCACTATTGCCAGGGATCTGTGGACCACACTTAGATATCCCCTATTATACACCACCCTGCTAAATATACATTCATATTAGCTGAAATCATTGAGCAAGCAAATATTATTCTTTTGGTATAACATCTTCTTGGCAACAAGAAAATGTATATCCATATTACACAGGAAAACATCACTTTTAAAAAGTTACAAACATGGCTGGCTGAATGGCTCAGGTGGTTAAGAGTGCGAGCTCTGAGCAACAAGGCCAGTTTGATTCCCACATGGGCCAAGTGAGCTGCGCCTGGCTGAGAAGCTGCTGAGCTGCCAACAGGTGGCAGGATGACTCAGCTGGTTAGAGCACATGCTCCTAACAAGGTTGCCGATTGGACTCCCGATTGAGATGGTGGGCTATGCCTACCTTCAACTAAGATTGAGCACGGCACCTTGAACTGAGTGGCTGGCCACAGGCGGCTGGATAGTGACTGGACTTGGAGCTGAGCTAGCTGTGCCCTCCACTACTAAGATTGAAGGACGACTACTTGGGTTCCCCTTTCCCAATTGCCCAACACTGTTCCCCTTCCCCAATTCCCCAATAAAACTCTTAAAAAAAAAGTTACAAACACATGATACATTTTTAGTAATCAGTCCTGGGGAGAATTTTAAATCTCAGACTGGTAATGTTGATAAAGAACCTCAGAAATGATGGAATTCAGTGGAAGACATACCCTGTTTCCTCAAAAATAAGACCTAGCCCGAAAATAAGCCATAGCATGATTTCAGGTGCCAAAATATGGCACCTTGGCATTCTGAACATTTTAAGCTGAAGGAGTTTGTGGAAAAGGCCCCTTCTCCCTGAAACAGGTCATAAAACCCTCATGTGAGGGGTGTGCGCCCTCCATATCCAGGAGAAATCATGCTACAGCTTATTCTCTGTCTAGGTCTTATTTTCAGGGAAACATGGTATTTGAAACAATAAATGATGTGGTTTCTGTTTGATGGATACTTTGCAGGAACAGAGAGGGCCATACATGGAGCCATGTGGCATGGCAGTTTTCCAAATCTCATCAAATTAGAAATGCAAGGAAATTCTTAATGCTTAAAGTTACCACAAACAGGTTTATGAGTTAAAATAATAACAATAAAAACAATAACACAAAACTAAATTTCAAAGGAGGTAGTTACCACATAGAATATTGATTTGAGGTCATCGCTGTGAGATCCAGGGCTAAAGAAAAAGTGATTTAATCCAGGCTCAACAATTTACTAGCTGTGTAACCTTGAGCAAGTGTCACTGAAATTCTTAGACTCATTTTCACATGTGGAAAATGAGAGCAGTAGTCTGTACCTCATTGTCTTGTTGTATTATGTGAGCAAATGTATTTAAAATAACGAATAGTACCTGGCACATAGTAGATATTTAAAATGTTATTCCTGTAAAAATTTTTAAGAGGTAGGCAGTGATAAGGCAGAGAAATTGCATTGCTTATCTTACAAGATGGTATTTACTATACACTTTAGAGGAACTATTGAAGCAAGAGTTATAGCTAATAAGCCAACAAAGGTGATAAAATATAATCATTAATAATAATAATACTCAGTTAATCTAAAAGAAGGTGAAAAAAGAGAAAGGGGAACAATGAACTGATGGAATCAGTAGAAAACAAGTAGTAAGATTATAGATTTAAACTTTATCATATCAATAATCACATTAAATGTAAATGATCTAAATAAACAACCCAATTAAAAAGCAGAGATTGTCAGATTGGATTATAAAGCAAGACCTTAACTATATAATACCTACAAGAAACTTGCATTAAATATAAAGAACAAATAGGGTTAAATGTAAAAGGATATAAAAGGCTGAACAGAGATGTACTAAACTAATATTAATCAAAGGAAAGCTAGAGGGACTACACTAATATCAAATGAAGTAGATTTCAGAGCAAAGATAGTGACAGGCAATAAGAAGATCATTTCACAAAGACAAAGAGATCAGTTCATTAGGATATATGAAAATCCTAAACTTTAATGAACCTAATAACAGATTTTTGAAACACATGAGTAAAACCTGATAAAATTGCAAGGAGAAATAAATAAATCCACAATTATACTGAGGGATTTCAATAAACCCTTTCTCAATAATTGATTAAAGAAGTAGATTAAAAAATCAGTACATATACAGAAGACTTGAACAATATAATCAACCAACTGAACTTAATTAACATTTATAGAACACACCACTCAACAACAGTAGGATGGACATTTTTTTCAAGTGCACATATGTGGGACACTTATTAAGAGAGATGTTCTGGGCCATAAAACAAATCTCAATACATTTAAAAGAATTCAAGCTATATAAAGTATGTTCTCTGACACAGTGGTAATAAACTAGAAATCAGTATCAGAAAGACTTGTAGAAAATCTCCAAATGTTTAGAAATTAAATAACACTCTTCTAAATAACCTATATTCAAGGCATAAAAGGGAAAATTTAAAAGTGTTTTAAGCTGAATGAAATGAAAACACAGCATATCAAAATTTGTACGATGCTGCTAAAGCCATACTTACAGGGGAATTCATATACTAAATGCCTGTAGTAGAAACAAAGAGCATTCTCAAATTAGTGACCTCAGCTTCCACCTTAAGAAACTAGAAAATAAAAGCTAATAAAACTCAAAGTAAGCAGAAGAAAAATAATAGAGAATTTAGTGGAAATCAATGATCTCGAAAACAAAGAAGCAATAAAGAAATTCAATAAAATAAAAGCTAATTTTTTGAGATCAATAAAATTAATAGCCAGCCTGATCAGGAAAAAATAAGAAACAAATTATCAGTATCAGGAATAAGAGAGGTGACACCACTACAGAATCTATAGATATTAAAAAGAAATATTAAACAATATTATGGCAATAAATTTGACAACCTTGATGAAATGCATAAATTCTTTAAACTAGGAAAGCTCTCAAGAAAAAATAGATAACCTGAATAGATCTGTATCTATTAAAAGAATTTAAAAAAAAATCCAGACCCAGTTGTGTTTATTGGTGAATTTTACAAAACATTTAAGAAATAAATAATTGTACGCAACTTCTTCCAGAAAACCAAAAAGGATGAAATACTTTCCAACTCATTCTTTTGGGCCCCAAATTAATCTGTACATTAACTGTAATCCCAATCAAAATGCCAGCAGGAATTTTGCAGAAATTCACAAGCTGATCCTAAAATTCATATGGAAATGCCAAGGATCTCAAAACAACTTTGTAAAGGAATAAAGTTGTAGGACTAACAACCCGATTTCAAGACTTATAAAGTTGAAGTAATCAAGGGATAAAAATGGGACTCATTTTTCATCACACAACTTTCTGCGCTGTTTGAAAATTTTATCATATGCCTGTGTTACTTTTATATTTCAAAAGACAAACTTTATCTTGAAAGATTATTTGGATTATTAAAAGGCTGATTTAATACCTCAAACAGAAAGCTTGAAGACAAGGTCTGTGAAACTGGGTTCCCTGAGATGCAGTGAGGAGTATCCTGTGTGCCTGGTCAGCCTGGGAAGCAGGCTCTGCAGGCATCACGGCCACTAATTCCTCTTCTCAATGCCACAGGTAGGGTCTGTATCCTATTCTTGCACAGCACAAGAAAGACACACAAATGCAAATAATGTTATTTCATTATGTTCTCTCTCTCTTTCATTTCTTTATTTGCTCACTCCACAGGTGTTTACGGAGCATCTACCTTGTTCCAAGCACTACTGTAGGCACTGGAGATATAGCAGTCAACAAAACCAATAAAAATTCTTGTCGTTAATGGAGCTTACATTCTAGTCTGGGAATGTTTCCTGTAGCTATTGCGGCTTAACAAACTGCCGCAAGATGTAGTGTCTTCAAACAACAATTTTTATTTCCTCGCAATTCTCTAAGTCAGGAATTCAGGGCCTGCTTGCTAGCTCTGTGCCATACAGTGTCACCTGGGTCATTCACTTGACTCCATTCAGCTGACGGAGCTTGGATAGTTCAAGAAATCTTTACTCACATGTCTGGAGACTAGGTACTGGAGACATAGACCTCTGTCCACCTGGGCTTGGGCTTCCTTACAACTTGATGGTCTCAGTGTGCTTGGTTTTCTTCCATGACTGTGGCTTCCACGAGAAAGCATTCCCAACATCGAAGGCAGAAGCCCAGGTTCCAGTGGGAGGGCATAGACTCCATTTCTTGATGGGAAATAGCACTGTCACATTAGAAAAGAGCATGCGGGATGGAAGCTAATGTTGTAGTCCTCTTTGGAAATGACGTACCTCAGACAGATAGATAACTACTAAGACAAGTAAAAATCAAATCTTAGGAGAAAACTAAAGCCAAGAAGGGCATAGAAAGGATGGGTCTAGGGATGGGGCTGCAATATTAAGTAAAATAGCTAGGGAAGGATTCATTGAGAAAGTTACATTTAAATTAAGAACTGAAGAAAGTGAGGATAAATGGGGCCAGGACATTCCAGGCAGAGTAAACAGCAAGTGTAAAGGCCCTGAGGCAGGAACATGCCCAGCATGTTGAAGACAGCAAAAAGGCCATTATGTCTGAAGCCAAGAGAGTCACGGGCGATCACGCATAGTAGGGGATAAAGTCAGAGCGGTAAGGGGTCGGCAGATCATGTAAAGTCTCACAGGTCGTTGTTAAGAACCTTAGCTTTTACTCTGAATTAAACAGGGAGCCTTTGAATGGTTTTGAGTATGGTAGAGACACAATACAACTTGTGTTTGCTCAGGATCCCTCTGTCTGCTATACTGAGTACAGGCAACAGGGAGCCAAATAGAAGTAGGGAGACCAATTAGAAGACTATTGTAATAATTCTGGCAAGAGACGGTGGTGGCTTGAGTTAGGGTGGAAGCAACGGAGATGGTGATAAGTGGTTGGAGTCTTGATATGTTTTGAATAGAAAGATTTGCTGATGAATTGGACATAGATAGAGTGGGGAGGAAATAGAGAAGCCAAAGACGATTTCAAGATATTTGACCAATAGGAGGCATAAAATTGGTATTTACCAGATAAAGAAAATAAAAGACCAGGAGTAGGAGAGAATAGAAGGTCATGGTAAGTTTGGAATGACTCTTAGATTTTCAAGTGTAGCCATATAATAGGAAGTAGAACATATACTTAATTATATGCGTATGTGTTTGTACGTGTATACACCACACACTTTTAAATGCATAACAATTTTTGAAATATATATTAAAAACTGTTACCAGTGGTTACCTCTGGGTAATTGAAATCTTCAAAAGTGTCACTGAGATGTGAGGAGGGAGTAATACATATCTTTTGTTTGTTTTTTAAATTTAATACCCTCTGTACTATGTATATATTATATATACATGCATATTATTTATAACATACATATATTACTGTGTCCTGCATTACTTTTATTACTAAAACTATTACATAAAATTTGTGTGGCTGGTGAAATGAATCAAGTCACCACAAATAAATCTCATCAGGAAAGCCCGCATCGGACCAGGGTGCTGACAATCTCCTTTTAAGTTCCGAAGCTGATTTCTACAACTGGGAATTAACTGCCAATTCTTAGCCTCACTTCCTCCTGAGGCTTCTGTGAAATTTGGAGTGTGTAAACAGCCTCTCTAATTCACTTGCCTCATCTTGAAAACAGTACCAAGAGCTCTCTGTGCTTACCTACCTCACAGGAAATTTGAGGTTGGATGAGATAAGGTGTTCAAATACTTTGAGTTACCACAAAGACAGGTGCTCATGTAGGCAGGTTATTATGAGTCCTGGAATATTAAAAGACATAGTAAAAAGAAGCTATTTCTGCCTTTTGATCACATAGGAATTTTGATACTTTTGAACTATTACTCTTCATTTAGTCTGCTGTAGAATGAGTGTTTCTTCCCAAACAGTATTCATTTTAGCATTTTTTTTCATGCCTTCTGTCAAACAAGCTTTCCTTAGCCTTTGATTTTTATCAAGATTTACTTGACTTTATTCTTCAAAGCATTTAATTCAAAGTTCACTCTATCAGTGGGTGGATTAGTTGAGTAACTGAAATAACAGTGTTGAATGCCATAATAGTTTGTTATAATATTTCTCTTCACAGGAGATATACTTACCAAAGTCATGTACTAATGAACAATGAAGTGACTGTCTAAATAGCAGACATCTTTAAAAGAAAGTTACTGGTTAATGCTGAATGGAAAATAATAAACAACGACAACTCCACAAAACGTTCATTTCATGCCTCCTAAGTATTTTTCTAAGGCCATTATTATGTGCCAGGTACTGTATTAGGTGCTAAGAACACAAAAAGAAAACACACATCTTTTCCCTCATGAAGCTTATATTCTGCCAGACAGATGCCACATTGTATTTTAAGTTTTGCATAACTGTTCTAATCAAATATTTGAGATGCTGTGTGAAGAGGAATTTGGAGGTTGCTGACAGTATCCATTTCTGGAGATTATGTAATTGATTACTAGTATTTTGGGAAAAAAACAAAAAAAACCAACACCTTTAGTCCCACAAAGGTGAGAAGAAGACAACAAAGTCACCACAGAGCAGAATCACAAAGGGCAGTCAGTGGAAAAGGTTGCACGTTTCAGAAAAGATGAGCCATCTCAACATGTAAAAGACCTTTCTTGGAACTGGAACTTGTAAGAAATCAGGCTGAATGTTCTAAAAACAAACAACCTAAAAATGAGAAAAACACAAAACAAAACACCCAAACAGACATAATGCCAACTAGAGGCTGGACATTCATGGATATTACGGATTGGGGAAATGGTTTCTGCCTCCAGAAGGAGGTTGGCGTAGATTGCCTTTGAGGTTCCTTCCCAGCGTAAGGAATATAAAATACAGCAATTGTGAAGTTATATTTTCTCTAGAGAAAGATTTCTCAACAACCAAATACACCCAGGATGCTAATATTCTATTTATATTTTATAATTATTTAACAATCTCAAACCAGAGATGAGTAGAGAAAACAAACAGGCCTTGTTAATTACTGAAGAGAGAATAAAAATGTAGCTTTTACCAGATGTTCTTTTGCCTGAGGCTCATGAGGAATCTCCCCATTCGCGGATCAAATGTCTGTCAAATTTAATAGCTAAACTACTAATTGGTCAATGGTCAGTGCAGGGCCCTCCCCCCACCATTACCACCTCAGTTCCTTGGAAATCTTGCTAAAATCTTTCCCATTGCTTTTGCCTCCCTGTTCTAATTAATTTGCCACCCACATTTCTGATGTCAGTGCCAACTTCAGATCACTCTTGTTTCATCTTGTGATAATTTAACTTGCCACTCCTCGCTTCCATAATTTATCATAAATAAGACCTCCACAGTAAAAATAAAAACTCACATTATTGATTGGCAGCCTCTCTAAGTTGACTGGCACAAAGGTAATGAGCATTTGATTGCATCAGTTCCTCAGGCTCTGATGCAAAAAACGCCTCTGGCAAAGACATCGTCTCTCTTTCAAATGTGGTGAGACATCAAAAGAGGAGCTCTTGGTTTGGTTCCTTTAGGAAGAACCCAGGTTCACCTAATGTCAGAATTCATGTCAGGTTCCATATGCCCACGGGTCCTCACCTTGCAGTTACCCTAAGTTGGGTTGTCTCCTTAATAAAGATGTCTCTTGTGCTTAGAACCTCAGGGGTTGGGGCAATAATAATAACCTTAGGAGACAACATTTATTGGACACTTACTGTTTTCTTGAAACTTTACAGATAGCTTTATATACAGCTTCTTATAGAATCCCTGAAATAACCCTCTGAAGAAGGTGCTATTTACTACGATTTTACAGGGACTGGGGTTTAGCAGAGTTAGTGAAGGCAGCACCATCTGGGACTGGGGGTGGTGTGCTGCAATCGATGAGACTGTAAGAGGTGACTGACTACAGGAGGAACCTGGCCCATTACACTGTTGCCTTTCTCTACTTCAAGCCTGACTCCCCTACGTCCGGGATATCTTTCACCTATCCTTAACATATAGGTGTTTAGTTTGTATTTACTTTGTTTTACATTAGGGACATATTCTATAATTCAGCTAAAGTTTCTACTCAATGCATTGATATATTGTGAAGTTGCTGCATATCTATATAAAATTTTCTGAAGAAAGACGAGTTCGGTGAGCAATTTACCAGAAACAGGATTGATGAAGGAAACTCACTCCTCTTGATTTGAAGGGGACAAATGTGGAGCATTTGCAACCAAGGAGCGAGACAGCATAATGACTATCTCTGCATTCTTCTGTTTAACTGGACTTGGCATTGGCACAATAGGGAATGTGGCTAGGAGATGAGAGGAGATGTGTGGTTTAAGGAAATACATTCTCTCCTTGATTCATGGTTCCAGGAATCAGTTGAGAGCTAATTAGCAGGGAATTAAGCTTTGGGGAGACTCTAGGCACTCAAGATTTTGGTGCCCTCTTCTCTTCACCCTATATAATTAAAAAATAACACAATACCAACCCATAACATAAATCTTACACATGTGCTGGAATTAATATAGTTTTTTCTTAGTGAAAAAAAATCTGATCTTTCTCTTTTGCATGTGTGCGTGCACGCGCGCGTGCGCATGTGTTTAGTTGGATTGAGCATTGCTTAGTTTTGTCTACTGAGTAATCCAGTACTGAACAGTCAAAATGTAAGGTTCTAGCATGCTAATTAATTGTAACAAGGAAAAGGAATTAGTCTAAAGTTCATCAGCTTCTAAATTGAATGTCTAGCAGGACTTCATTAAGACACAAGCAATGCACTAGTCAGCTGTTTTCAAATGGTTTTGGGAAACCCTAAGGCCCTCTGGCGAAGCTTCTGGGACTACTGGGGCGTAAGATGGGTGAGGAAGCAGGTTGGGGAAGCCGAGTGCTCCTCACTCACTTCCCACTCCCGTGTAGGGCCACTTTGATCTGTTCTGTATATCAAAAGGCCTACCTGAGATTTTGTTAGGAAATGAGGTTCTGTTGCTGAAACAAAACAAAAGCATATCATTTGTTTGTACTATTGTCATTTTAGTGCTGGTTACTGGTCAGAAAAATATTCATGTTTTTTTCTGACACTGGAGCTAAATGCCGTGAACCAGTCCAACTAATCTATAATTTCCAGGAGGACAGAGGCTACCCATCGTGCTCATTGTCATGTGCCTGGGTACCTAGCAGACTCCTACACATGATGGGAACTAGCCAAGAGTTGGCTGAATACATGTTTTGTTTTGTTTTTCCCCAAAATATTTAATAGTATAAGTTACCAACTGCTTCCCAGGAAGTTCATGGCAGAAAACTAAACAACAGACTATTTTCACTGGTGTTGATAAGGCTTATGGTACATTTAGTTCAACACTTTCCCGGTCCTCCACGCTAAGCATTTTATTTTAGCAATTGATTTGGGTTGAAATCAATCCAAACTAATCTGAAGTGGAATCATATTTCCAAACTTTTATTGAGTCTAATTTCTTAGAATGTTTTGCTGCATGATATAAGCAAAAGGGTTGAAGTATACCAGGCGCACTATTCTAATTTCCCAGAGAAACTTTGAGTAGTGGCTGACTTGGGGATGATGGAAGCTTTGCTTTCATAATTGACTATTTAAGAAACACTTCTGGTATCACAAATGACAAAACCAAAAAAGAAAAAAAAATCCCCAGTCAAAAAAAAAAAAAAAGTACAGTTGAATTTCCCACAGAGTGGAGCAGAACTCAGGAACTCCATTCAAAGCCTGTGGTGGATGCATGGAAATGAGGTTTGCCCTGGGCCCCTGAATGTTTCCTCCCTTCAATCTGTTCACCCCTCTGTGTCACTCACTCTTCACAACCCTTTAGGCCTTTCCTTCCCTCTTGCTTACTGAAAAGAGAATTTGATAAACGCAGTCATGCTAAGATGTCGCAGGTGGAAGCAATTTAATGTGTCACCCCCTCCTTGCAAAAAGGCTGGCAGGTAAGAAAAATCAAGGAAATGGTGTCACATTAGTGACCTGGATATGTGAGTTTTTTTTTCCCTCTACTTAAACATTTTTTTTTTTATAAAGTCAGGGGAGGCTTGATCCTTTCAGCACCTTTACATTGACAAAGCATGACAAAAAAGAAAAAAATGGCCCCTGCCCTCCATGAACTTATTATGTAGTTGTGGCATTTATAGGCTACTTTTTCTCCTCTTTTAGAGACAATTCAATGATAAGCATGCTCCCCAACACTAAATGTGGCTACTGCTGCCCTTACCACTCTAACAGAGAATAAGTCAAACGTGATCTGGGTGTACTAAGCCTGCATTGCACATTTCTTCAACTACCAAATAAAAGGCAAACACTTTCCCCTGATGTTCAAGGCCTTCCATGATCTCCCTCCACCTTCCCCGTCGACCTTGTTTCTCACTAATCCCCAAGCAGATGCAACTGAACAACTTCAAGCCCTCGGCATATCCATAGTTTCATGCTTTCTTAAGTCATCTGTTGCGCTGGAAACAAATTACCTCCAAACGTATTGGTTAAAACAATTAAAAAATAAATGATCTTATTATCAGTTTCTGTGGGTCAAGAATTTAAGAGGCCCCTGGCTGGGTGCTTCTGGCTTGGAATTTCTCAGGAGGCTGCAGTCATGCCTGGGCTGGAAGATCTGTTTCTGAGGCGGCTTCTGTGCTCCTTGTGGGAGACGGGTCCCAGTTCCTCTCCACACAGGTCTCTTCCGGGGCTGTTTGAATATACTTGCTGGCTTCTGTCAAGGTGAGTGATCCAAGAGAGAGTGCTTAGGTGTAAGCTATCCTTTTTATGACCTAGCCTCATGAGTCACAAATCATCACTTCCGCCATATTTTATTTGTTAGAAGTGAATCACTATGTCCATATTTAAGAGGAGGGGAATTAGGCTCACCTTTGAAGAGGGGTATCAAAGGATTTGTGGACCTATTTTCAATCACCGTAATCCTCCTGCCCCATGGTTCATTCTGTTCCCCCTGCACCAAATGCACTTCCCCATATTTGTATAACTCAGTCCTAACTGCCCTTATATTTAGCAGCATCCCTGGTCTCTTCCTACCAGAGTCAAGTAGCACCTTACACTCCCAGTAGAGACAATCAAAAATGTTTCCAGACATTGTCAAATGTTCCATGGTGGATACAAATCACCCCTGGTTTAGAACTACAGTTCTGGATATTAAGTTCTGTGATGCATTTGTAACCCTGATATGAAACAGTTTTAATATGGTGATGTAGTCACCACCCTAAAAGACTATTCTAACAAGCTAGGAGAAGAACAAGACTTTCTTCTTTCAGTCTTTATGTTGCTGAGGACCCTGACTTATCCATGCAATCATTCCTGGGCTTCTTTCTAACAGCCTTTCAATAAATTTCTCCACCTTTACTTCTTTTTTTTTTTTTTTTTGCTTTTGTTGTTTTCTACCGAAAAAAATGTAATTAATGAAAACCAACTCATACTACAAGGCCTAGCTAAATACCACTTGTTTGATGTCCTTGTATGAAATATATTGTTTCCTCCCCTTCATTTCTATTATAATGCTTTCCACAGCCTGGCAATAGAGTCAGGTTTACATACACCCTAACCTTCCCCTCCAAACGCCTCCAGGGCCAGGCATTGTACCTCAAATAGTATATGCTAGATCTAATTGTAACTGAAATGGATTTTCGTTTGCGGCTTTCATATATAGAGATATACCAAGTGACCACATCACTAGGGAAAAAGAGTTTGGAGCTAGTCTGCTTTCAGTGCTTTTTTTTTTCTTTTCCATATTTACTACCTGGAGGCTGTTTTAGCACAATGAGGAGGTTTAGTACTCATGTTGGACCACAATTTAGTTCAAATCCTGTCTCACTCACTCTGAGACCTTGGGCAAGTTGCTTAATTGTTCTGTGCCTCAAACGGCTCATCTGTAAAATGGTGGTTGTTATAATACCATCTCATGAGGTTAAAACATAAAACTGATTAACTTGGAGCTGAATTAGGAGAGAGAGAACCAGAGGCTCACTCACTTGGCATCACCCCCCACTGTTTGGCACCTCTGAAGGCATCAACTCAGGAGCCCAGGGCTCTCTAGATTCATTTGAGACAAACACCGACAGTCATTCTAGTGGTTTTACTATAACGAAGTTGAACAGGTGAATCAATAGGTTGCCCTAGACGACACAGTTAGTTAATGGTAAACCAGAGACTAGAACCCAATCCCCACTCATAAGCTTAGTGCTCTTTCCACTATCTCTCCCAACTCTAGTCCTAGTGTCAACTGTTCCTACTTAGTTTGTCTTGTTTCCTTGACTTGGCATTCAAGGTCCTGCATGTGGTCCAACAGATCCCACCTTTCCTCCATTGCCACTTTCACGTCAGCCATGTCAACCTGTTTGTGTTACCAACATGTTTTCTTGATTCTTACCTTAACAGTAGGCTTACTACCCTATGCAGTCCATTCTTTTGCACAACTTCCATGATTACTAATCTCTCTTAAATTTGAATGCTGTAAAATTACTCTTCCAGGGCCCTCCTGGATAAACTGACTTCTATTGTACTTATTTCTCCTAGATTTGAAAAATCTTCCTATTATGACTTGTTCTCACATCGTTCCAAGACATTCATAATCTATAATTTTGCACTGCTTAACTCATTTTAGTAGTGAAAAGATACAAGGCCTTTGGCACGTGTTAAAAAATTGCTTTGTAAAACGTTCTCATACCCTTCACTGATCTCTCATAGCACTTAAAATTAGATGCTTAGTTGTATTATAGTATTTTTATATTGCTCACTGTTGTTTTATATATTATTTAACCTTTTCAACTAATCTCTTAAGTTCACTGTTAGGTAGGGATTGTTTTAAATGTCTGTATGCAGATATATTTGTTAGATATATTGGAGGCAAGTTCAAACAGCAATTCATCTCAGTATTCTTGAAAATGGTTGATCCCACCAACTAGAATATTCACTGCTCAAGAATAAGTATTCTTTTCAACTTAATGAACTCCAATAGTGTCTAATATAGATAGGGTTCTAATATAGGGACAATATGTATTTTGACACATGTTTAGGTATCTCTTAAATTCTCATGCATTCTAAGTCCAAAATGTTCACATCAAGCAAAAAATGAAAATGGGGTCAGGGTTATGAGTTCTTTTAAATATAAATATGTATATATACATAATATAAATATAAATGTATATATATATAGATACACACACACACACACACACACACACACACACACACACACATATATATATATATATATGAATGATATCTTGTTACTCATCCCTGTCTACATTTGTTACCTGCTATATGCTATGCTATAGAAACAATGTAACAATTTATGTGGTAGGCCCTGGACTATGTGTTACAGGCATTATCTTGCTTAATAATCATTGAGGTAAGTACTATTTTTATCTTAAAGAAAAAAATACTTCGATGAGGTTAAAAAAAAACAGCCTCAAATAACACAGCTAGGTCATGGCAGAGATCGAATTTAATCCAGGTCTAATTCCAGAATTCATACTCTTAACTACCATGCAGTGTGGCCTAGGGCAAGTCTTTAGCAGGGTTAATAGGAGGGATGTGGAAAGGTTGAAAGGAGTGAATTCATGTGCTTAGCACAATACCTTACACATAATACATACCCAATCATCTGCCCTCATTATCACTGAACCATGACAGGGTTAAAAGGTCCAATAAGACATGCTCCCTGCCCTTGAAAAACTTGTCTCACTTGTGGTAGGCAGAATTCTAAAATGGCACCCCTAGATGTCCTGTCCTATGAATATATCATGCCCGTGATTATATTACATGTCAAAGGGATTTTCCCAGATGTAATTAAGGTTACTTATCAGTGGACCCTGATTTTAATCAAAAGGGAAATTATTCTGGTGAGCTACATGTAATCACCTGGGCCCTTGAAAAGCAGTTTTCTCCAGCTGTTGGTGGATGAAAAAGTCAGATTTGAATTGGACAGATTCAAATCCTCCATGAGGAGGATACGATATGCCGGCGCTATTTACTGAGCTGCTTCTAGCTTTGAGGATGCAAGGACCGGAGAGAGGTCTTGGGGCTGAGACACCCTGGCCAACACACAAGCAGAGGAACTGAATTCTCTGACCACCTGAAAAAGCCTGGAGGCAGATTTGTCCCAGAGACTCCAGAGTAGCCTGGTCAACATTCTGGTATCAGCCTTGTGAAATTCTCAGCAAAGAGCTTGTCAGAGCCCACCTGGACTTCTCATCTAATGAAATGTGAGATAATGAGTGGATGCCGTTTTAAGTTGATCACTTCATGGCAGTTGGTTATGCACGGGACAAATTCGCAAAATTAATACATGGAAGAAATAAAAAATATGAACAAGGGCTTAGGCTATGTGCATAAAGGTAGACAGATATAAAGCACAAAGGAAGGCGTATCACTACCTAGGTGGAGACGCTGAGGATACGAAGTCTTGGCTAATCTCGAGGTGCTACCACCATTTTGAAGAACGAATACAATTTGCTGTGTGTTGAGGGGAGCTTGCATGAAGAAGAGAAGGAGGAAAGCTATTTTAGGCAAAGAGTATAGTAAGAAAATGACGAGCAAGCAGAGGCTGCACAGACTGTGGAGGCAACGTCCAAAACGAGAGCCGTGAGTACAGGGCCAGGCTGGAGATGGGTCGTGATGCTTTCTGAAGCTATGGAAAGAGCTTTGGACTTCCATTCATTCCACTTGCACTGGCAGCACATTTTAAAAAAATCTTTCAAAACCGATTGAAAATATCTGCATTGAAGACTTTGAGCATTTGTATGGAATCATCTAGTTTTATATTTCATATATATAGAAACATGTTTTAATACTTGAGGTAAGTGGATGGATAATTTTTTTAAATGCTTTTTCTCCCCTTTAATAGAAAACCAAAAATGCTACAACTAATCCAGTTAAAATAATGTTTATTAAGAAGGCTAAATTTAACAAAACTGTATCCATTGACAAAAACATAAGAATGTTTTCTTTTGAGTAAACAACAAAAAAAATCTCAACTCAGAAAACGATCCATTTTGAACAAAACAATCTATTTTGAAACATGTTTCAAACATAGCATAATTATGAATATATAAGACCTTTGCAATCTCTTTCTCCTTGGTAGTTACATTATGAGATTACCATATCTCTCAAAGCAATCTGATGCAACTTAAAACACAATTTTCAGCAAGATTTGAAATGATTTTGCTTAGCTTTCTAATTATCAAACATTCCAGAATTGATATTTTTTCCTATATTCAGATAAAAAATGTTAATATTTCTGTAATTATTTAATTTTTGTTAATTGAACCTTAAAGTGCTTTGTTTATCTGAGCACATTGATTAGCAGGCCTCTCTCCTTAGAGAAAGAGAAGTTTTTTTCTAAAAGGAAATGTTAAATATTTCTGGTCACATTACAGGTTTAGAAATAAAATGTTCAAGTAATATCATTGAGCCAGGATTGTTCATCTCTCCCTGCTCCCCTGAGGTGCTCCATGGGCATAAATTAAGTACTGAGAGAGGTGCTTTAAAATCAGGAGTCTCTTTGTGGCTAACAGCAACTGAGTATCCTGAGTCCCTATTTTTTTTTTTTTTTATCAGAGTGACATAAATTCTGGGGAAATTCTGCATCACTAGCCTAAAATTAAGGTGACATCAATGAAGATTTTTATAAAAGTACACTGCAAGAAGGATTATATACAAACATTTTAATAAGTGTTAGTTATACCAAAGCTATCGAATATTAGTCTTAATAATTAGCACCAGCTATTAGCTATCTCTTTCTCTGATTAAACTGACTTCTCAACACTGTTTACTTCTATGAATCTAGCCCAGAGAAGGAACCTAAGAAAAAAAGCTAGAAAATGTCTTCATGAATCAGTTCTCTTAATGTACAGACATTTTCATCACATGACCTTGGGTTTCTTACCAATCTTCAGCACTTTAAAAAATACATAATCTGTGATATATTTTTTAATCCAGAAGTTTGACCCACATTTAATTAATACAAAATACATACAATGTGAATTATATAAGTGTACCATAGAAAAGAACACGCCTTACCATATTTTCAAATGAAATCTTGCCTTTCAAAAAGTCTAAGGTAACATCTTTTCTAGTAACTAAGAATATGCATGATCCAGAATAAACCATTTTCACATAATTATCAGCAATGAAACAGTTATACATAAACAGGTAAACATTTAAAAATAGTAATATCTTTGAAGTGTAAGTGACAAAAGTCAACTCTGTCTACATTATAGTTTAAGACTAATAATAGAACACTGAAGATAACTACAAGAATACAAATGGTCATCAGTTAAAGCTGAATTACTGTTCAATAATTCACTGTTTAAAAAAACAGATTTTGATAAACTCTGACCCCCAGGGACAGATATTTTTCCTGCCAAAGCACTTCTCTTCTTGTTCATGGTACGGCACTCTATCTCCATCTGGTAAGGTTGTTCCTCACTCATGGTAACACAGGTGATTACATTCAAATGGCATTTAACATGAATTGCACCAAACTGCCTTACAATTTCATTTTGGACTGAATTAATTAACTTCACTGTAGGTGGATGAAATATTGAACATAAGCCTAAAGAACTATTTCACTGCTTAGCCTACCATACGTGAATTGTCTGTAAATCAAATAGTACCGGGTAAAATAACATTCAGTGGGATCTTACAGGGTAAAGATAGAGCATTTATAATAGATGGATTTAGTTTTCCATATATATGCATATCCATCTAAAAGAAATCAGGAGGCCTTGCAGACAGTTAAGAAGGAGTTAATAAAAACACCAAGGGTTGGCATGCCTGATATTTTGAAAGACTGTTTACCTTAGAAGGTATGCGTTTATAACAACAAAATGCCTTCTTTGTTCTTGCAAGATGTTTAAATAAGAGGTTCACCATTTTGCAGCAATTAAAAAATACTATCTTAATGCTATTGTAAGTAATTTATATCCCAGAGCTTGAAACGTAAATGTAATTTTCTAAGATATTATCTTTTGATCATCAGTATTATAATAAAATATCTATTCTTTCTATTATGTTTCTCCAATTATAATATTATCAAGATCTGACAGCTAATTCTTTGTTTCAAGTTTATAGTCTTCATATATCAAGAAACAAATTAAAAAGACAAAGAATGTGAAAAGCCAGCTCATAAAAAGCTGAAACGTCTTTTATTACATGGCATATTTTTCTGTCATAAACTCCCAGTTTAGAAAATGAGAAAACAAATACTTCTTTTGATGAACTCCTTAACAAACTGTTTAACTCAGTATTTTTATTTTATTATTTTGTATTTTTTTAACTGTGGGAGGAAGGGAGGGAGGGAGGGAGAAACAAAAAGGAGGGAGGGAAAAACCTCAACTTTGTATACCTTTTGGGGGGACCTGAACTAACATTTAATGAACACAATGTCAAAGAAAGTACGGCTGAAGACTTCATCCCAATTTCAAAAGCTTTGTAATATACAGTAAGATGGGCCCCCAGAAAGATGGGCCCTCTGAATAATTTTGGTGGGGGAGGTGGTCCTTGGTCAGCCCTCACCTAAATGGTTTAAGAAAGAAGGGCTTCAGCCTTGTTTCAAAGTGCCCCACTGAGGGCACCACTGCTAGGTAATTTCTCTATGAATAAATTCTCTTTCCTGTACAACTTAAATTCTTCTTGATATAATATGCATAAGGAGAAATGACAAGAATATAATTTGGAAGTTTTAACACTGGTTTGTTATAAGGCTTCAACTAAAACAAAAAGATTGCTTAGATGCCACTTTCAGAAACAGTTTTGCCTACAGCATCTTCTAGCTCGATAATTTAGTGGCAATGACAGTCACAAATGCTGTCAAAAACAGCAGCGAGGTTTAAAAAAAAAATTCAAATAACAATACCCTTTCGATTTTGAATACATCATTTACTGAATTGGCAATCACACAGAGATTTAGAAGAGCCTTCCAGTTATAAAAAAATTCATCCTACCTTTTTAGATTTTCATATATGTGTTGTTTCTAAATTCTATCAGGCAATCATATAGGTGTCCTTCTCATCAAATACTATGTCTATCCTGATGTTGCCAATCACAAGAGACCTTTCATATCATTGCTCCCTTGAGCCCCAATTCTGACTAGAGTCCTGGGCAAACACAAAAGTAACCTGGCAGTTACATCATTCTATATAAATGAAAAAAGACTCTGCTATATAAAAATAAAGAAAGGCTCCATTTAAATTGTTATTTTTTGTCAAGTGTCCATTTTACTTTGTAATAACCTAGTTCTGATCCAAAAAGAATTCTTATGGGCATTAAAAAGATCTCTAGATATTATACGCAGGGCAGTAATTTCTTATTTCTTGAAATGACATTTAGGGTTCACTGTGAATTGAGATTTTTAGTGCAGTTGCTGACACATTATGGAAACTGTTTTATTGGGAAATTCTGATTAGATTTTAAAAACTGTTCAGCTCTTGTTTACACGAAGCATTATTATAACAAATGGATTTGTTCCTTTAAGGTATTCAATCTCTTGCTATTTATTCCTCGCTTGATTTTATAATTCTGTTTGGGTCACTATGATTAGTTGCTATGGAAATTACCTCCTATGGAAATGATTCCGATGTCATTATTGTAAGAATATGACTTATAATGAATAATATCAATAGCAGACATCAACCCTTACCAGAAAAAGGAAATCTAATTAAAATTTTTAAAAAGGATTAATTCTGAAATTTATTATCATGGCCCACTTTTTATATTTTTGAATTGGCCACCTGTTTTTTAAATAAGTATTAAATGAATTTTCAGGTGTTAATCAGCTTCTCATTTCCCCAAATTCCAATGTCACAATGGAAATTAGCACTATGTGTAGAAAAATGGAAGTGAAGAACATTTTATCTACCTTTTCTCTAAACTAATAAATGTTACACTTTACTTACTTATAAGAGTTAATGTCTACAGGATCTCAGGGTTCATCAAGGAAACACCTTTGAATAGCACATTACAAATTCCCTTTAAAAATGAAGAATTTAATATTCTAAAATTTATCCAGGAATTTAACAGGTCAGTGAGATAATGAGTCAAACAATAGATGAGAGCCAGTGAAGCATTAGATGAGAATTCCAGAATGCTAAGAAGTTTTCTTGGGTGGATTTTATAATTTGTGGTTTGAATAATACTTTTGAAACATTCCATTAGAATTAAAATTCTCACAATGAGACTATGGTTCATATTTAACACATTTTGAATTACTCAACAGTCTCTCCCCAAAGAAATTTTAATGCTTTCTTCTGCCTAGTGCTTGTTCACTGCCTGGTACTAATTTAGGAATAAATTAACCCTTCCAACAATTAAGATATTGTCTAGAAGCTGCCTCTTACACTCTGCTAGGAAAAATCACTTATATTCTGAAAAAAAAAGTGAAAGAGAAATTCATTTCTTCATTATAAAACATTTTATACCTAATAGCTTATTATTGATGCACATAACTAGCTTATTTATCTACATAATTTAATATTACCACATCTATAGTGCTTCTGCATCAAGACTCACAGTTACAGATTTTGTTCAATGTTTTATACATTAAGGGTTTTCTATACTTGGGCCTGCAACCATGATCTAGGGTCCAAAATGTCTTTGATAGATTTCTGCCTTGGAGCTGGTACTGGCTTGGCTTCACAACTGGTTTTAGTGTCTGTGTGTTCACCATTGGTTAAACTGTTTTTCCAGACAGGAAGAAGTTTTCGAGGAGCAGCCATTGGTTTCTGTAAATGATGCATTAAGGTTGATAATTTGGTATCTAAAGACGAAGTTTGAGATACACTTGTTTTTTCCCAGTGGTCTTTAGCCGATTCATCTGTACTGCTCTGTGTTTTTAAGCTGAATGGAGCTTTATCAGAAGGAGGAAGAGGTGCTCGCCTCTTTTTCCGTTTCCCATCCTGTAACTGCTTGCTTGCAGAAGGTAATACCTTTTTCTGGATGACCACTGGATGATCACCATCAAAAAGTGCTACCCAAGGAGGAGGTGAGGGTTCTTCGTGCTGACCGATGAGGAACTGTCCATTCGTCTCTTCAACTTTTCTTTGTATTGTATCAGTTAAACTTTCAAGTTTTATAGGTGAATCAATGCCTGTAATAATTTAAAGAAATAAAAATACATGGGAAAAAATTCAGAACAGTATACATTTTACTAGAGTAAGTTATTATTTTCCAAACCAATATGCTATCTTTAATAGTCATCAAAAATACACTAGGATAAGCAATAAGCAAGTGGGTTTTTTTCTATGCATTTAGTTGTAAAAATAACCGTACCAATCAACCAAAAATCAAGATCATGCATTGTGCACTGTGCACACATGTGCACGTACACACACACACACACACACACACACACACACACACACACACACCCCTAAATAAGTAAAATCCAGCTTTCAAAGGAGTGGAGTTACATCAGACTTTTTAAAAAATTCTATAGATTCAGTATTTATTAAGTAACTTTCCTTGAATTTAAAATCCATTCTGACTTCTAGGTAAGAGTAGATTCCAGTTTTATAAAAGCCTGATGTGTAAACCAGGATGAATGCAACTGAATTAGTATTCTTTCCTGTAGACCAGAAAAGTCTCTGTTAATAGAGTAAAAATACAAAACCAAAAACCCAAAGAAATACAGTGAACCCCTGATACCATTTAGGTGATAAGAATGCTGGGAGAAATTTTCCGTGGCAAAAATTAGAGAACAGAAATAAATGTCTATTAAATGAATCACTGGTATTTTCAAATGTATAAACCTAAATGCATCATTTTTAATCTAACATTTAAAATTATATGTCAGTGCAGGGACATGAGTGGCAAAATAGACCAGATTTTAGTGTTGACTTGTGCTTGTTCACAACACTGTTCACTGAGGCATCCTACAAAGATAAATAAATATCCTTCAATGTGTGAGAAAAAGGAACATTAATGAGTCTAGAAATTTTACATTTTCTAAAGTATTAAACTTAACCAATTTTTTTGGCCTGAGATGAAAGCTTCCATTTATTAATATGCATTTATCAACAGTACTTTAAAACAAATTTAATAAAATACAGAAAAAAATTAATGAACGTGACATTTTAGAATCTGCATGTTTACATTTTCAGAATTTTCATCAGCTACTCAGCTAATATTTATTTTCAGTGTACCCGTATACATTTTGAAGCTTTAACATTTTTGTTTGATCTTAAGCATTCAAACTACGAAAAATGTGTATTCATTAATTTTGTATTAATTCATCTATTAAACATGAGTTCCTTAGTCTATAATCATAGTCTTTTTTCATTCATTTTGACTGTGCCCTGAAAATTTTAGCATTTTAATGTCAATAGAATAAGCTGCTTGAGTGTGGACAATGTTGTTTTTGTTACCCTGCAGCTTAGAGAAGACAAACCCCACTTACTCATATCATGGTAGACTGAAGTCGCCTCTTTTGTCAAGAACAAAGGTGGTTTCCGTGGTGACATAATCTCAATTTTCATAAGTTCTTCACAACAATGCTTCCATTGGCCTAAAGAAAGACAGAAAAAGGCAGGCTAGTTTAACACATAAATGTGAAGATGTATATTTCATTTTCTATAGATATCCACACATTTTTCAATTTGAAAAATAACAGTGAATTTATAAAGCATTACCTTTAGGAAACCACAAAATCTAGTACTCTCCATAATTTCAAAGTCCAAGTCTAGGCATAAAAGTAATCTATTTTTAAAATGAAGTTCTCTGCACAGACCTTAAGCTAAAGGTCTCTAGCCTATTAAATACTATACTATTTCACTAAATGGTCAATAACTACAATTTCTATTCATGGCAAAAGTTAATACAAGTTCTCTTCTTTTAAATATTAAATAAAAAGTCCAGTATTTAAGATAGTTGAAAGGTAAAAATCAACTGAAATATAGTTACCTAAGAGGAAGTAGAAAAAAAGTAAGAAGTAGTGGTTCTCAAAAATTATTTTAACTTTGAAAATTCTAATTAAGAAATAAAAATTGGTTATTTAACAATTACCTCTTCAAGATGATTATCATGCTTTTAAAAAATCATATAACTCCAGAAAAACGCTGTAACTTCATTTAAGTAAAAGCTATATAAAAGCCTATTATTATAAAGACAGAACACTCAAAATTCTAACTGAATCTAATTTATTTTAGGAAGGACACTTTAAATAAGGCCATTAAGCATTCAGAATAAAAATATACTCTAGAATAAGTTGTTTCGATTATTAAGTTCAACTTTAAAAGTGTGGCCAACATTAATTTTTCTTTTAATTATATTTTACTATTTTCATCTTAAAATAAAATTCTCACCTTTATTTCTTCTGAGTGGATATAAAAAAAATTTAACCTTTCCATATTTATTGTGCTCCTGCATGCTGGGTAACAACTATGTGAGAAACTGTGTCTATATATTCATATTATGAAAGTTTAAGTTATTGAGGTTCATTGTTCTTAAATTCCATCTTACATCAGTAGAAAAGTAAATGTAAATACACATGTGCCTTTTAGGCTGATTTATGATCTGTATTTGTTTTCCTTTTACTATATTCTCAATATCCATATTCAATATCCAACTTAATTATTTTTCCATGGCTTAAAAATTAAAGACATTTCATGTTTGGTCAAATTATCTGTTTGTTTTTGTTGTTTTAAGTCTAATATACTGTCACAGTAATATAGTAATATATTGAATACATTTTAAATCCATCACCTTAAATAGCTAAGCAACATAAAAAGTCTTTTAGTATGCTTTATTACAAAGCTAAATACAGAATATCATAAAAATTTCAAAATAACCTACATAACAACTCATAAAGGGAATAAAACCTTGAGTTTGAGGCTTCAAAGGTTGTTCTGCAGAATGTAAATCTAATAGGATCTGAGATCTGATAACTTATTCCTCCCCTCCACTTCCTTTTTTAGATGAATATATAAAAGCCAGCGTTTCCTTCTTGGGGGCAGAAAAAAAGGCCATATCTAATGGAAAAATAATGAAACACTTTAAACTAGCAAACATTTCTGTCAAATCTTAGACAAATTATAAAGTGCAGTATTTTCTCTATATTGATAGATGAAAGCTTTTGATGGTTAAACTGGTAGCAGAATACTAATCATGCTGAAAATTGGAATATAAAGCCACATTATCCCATGTGTTACTGAAGTCAGAGGTACAAAATTGTGGTATGCTCACTGGTCAAGACTTTACAACGGAAACATTTTTACCAGTGAAGAAATTAGTATTCCTAGTTATATTGTATGTGCTACCAATATGCTCACATAAAAATCAAGAGCCAGTATGAAATATTAAATAAGTGTTTCATTTACACAAAATCTGTATATTGAAGATGTTTCCTACAGTATTTATTGTTACAATGTTCCCAGTGAAAACAATCTTTTATGCTAAGCTGCTTATGTAACTCAATATTTATTTTATTAAATATTTGAAAAAAATGTATCTTTCGCCCACTATTCCTAGGCTCTATCTACCCTTTTTGATCATCCAGAACAAGTGTCCTTCCCCTTTTACATGTTTGTTAGCTCTCAAATATTAAAAATTAACTTACACCCCCCTTGCCTCCCAACCTCCACTCCTCAGGCTGTTCTTCTACAGGCTGAACAGACCTCATTTCATTCATGTTTTCTCCTGATTTCTAATTATGTCATCCTCCTGATTTCCTACACTTAAGCAGAGTCAAATAATTGAAATCTGCTCTAAATGTTAAATTCCTCTTCATTGTGCTTTGGATATCTATCCTTTACTTTGTTCCACATATCATATTTCACTTAAGATCACAAGAGGCTAGCTACACTTATCACTAGGAAGGTAAAAATGTTAAAGTGCAAGTCAATCTTCAGGACAGTATAAACACTTCCATCTTTGCTTTGTATCTCCATACACAATGAATTCTAAAGTACAAATGCATGAGAATTTATACTTTGAAAATCAGATGGGGAGATTTTATTCCCACAGCACTCAGTACTAAAGAAATAGCCAGACCTAAGAACCCTGTTGTCATCACTTTCTTATTACTTTGACAGTACAAAAATGCCATCAGATTCTTCCACTCCCCTTTTTAGCACGATAAATTATTTTACATAATCTGCAGAATGAAAAATCATACGATCTGATAGTAGTCTATATCCAAACTATAATATCCTGGCATTTTTACCTCCTTCCTGTTTTTATGTACATAAAAATTATAAAACACCAGGATTGTTTCTAAAAATAATATGATCTTTTGTAAGACAGACTCTCTAAATCAGAGCATTTCAGAAAGCAGTTAAAATTTCAGCAGTGATCAGCAAACAAAAGGAAGTTGTTATCTTTTAAGTCACACCTAAGATCAGCAGAAATTTTAAAAGAAAAAAATGTAGTGTATGCTGATAAGCGTGGAACAAATATGTAAACACTTATTGAGTGTCTAGAGATAGCATTTAAGGAAGACAAGTCTTAAGGATCCCAAGAAGGCCAAGGAGGGAGTCTTCCAGTTCCCTGCAGCAAACCAGAAACCTTCTCAGGACTCAGTTTTCTCATCTTTAGAGTAGAGGAAAATAATTTCTACATCACTAGGTTGTTATGAGAAATAAATGAAACCATATGGTACGTGGAAGGTAATCAATAAATTTAGTTCCCTTTTTGCCTCCTCCCCAACCATCAATCACTATAATACTTGACCAGGCAATGGATCAGAGTAGGTTTATAAAACTTAATCTGAGGACTGCAGATATTAACTCTTTCACAGATTTCCCAAAAACAGCTTATAAGAAGTCATAAAATGTCTCTGGGAGTATTTCTAGGAGTTGCAGAAGTAACTATTGTTCAGAAATGGCTCTACTTGTAATTCTACAGATAAGCATTCTAGAGACATAAAATACTGGTTAAATCGAACAGCAGGCTTAATTTGATTAGAAATCGCCATTATCAATAGTCACGTTTTCAATATACAATTTCAGTATTTTCCTTTTGATAAAATTCCTCTTTAAATTGAGAATGTTAGAGCCTCAAATATTTTACATACTGGAACTCTTATTACATTACTATCACATTGTTTTTATAATCCATCCATTGGACTGTATTATTGAAACTCAAAAACCATATGTATGGTTTAAAAAAAAAATCTCCTTGGATGATGTCCACAATGATATTATAATGAATCTGGAGTTAACAGAAGGTGACAGAAAAATAAGCCTCCTTCTGAATGTTTCAATATTTTAGGATCATCACTATCCTAGAGAAGTTTCTTATTCCTCAAACGTCTTCTTATTCCTTTGACCAAGCACATTGCCTTAAGCAGCTAAAACCTAATATTTTGAGAAAATGGGGTCTAGTTGTTTTAGGGATCAGAAGAACTTAAAAGTAAGAGCCCTGTAGGGATACTAGGAATTCAAAGGTATGCTATTCTATAGTCAGTCAGGCACTCGGGAAAGGTTGAGAGAAAACAGCATCATTGCTTGGATATATACCACCATTTTATTCAAGAACATAAAAGATTTTGATACAAACTATAAGATTATAATTTTAAGGTTGAGACTGCTGTGTGCATGCTTTCATGCTAAATGAATATACTACTAGAAAATCCAAACATCAACTTACTAAGGTCAAAGAAATGCTGCCAGAAGGCTTCCATCCACTTGTGAAGGTCTTCTCTATTGTCAGCCGCAAAAATATGAGTCATGGCCTGTCCGGCAACAGGGTTGATGACAGAGAAATTTTGGATTCTTGCCTTGGCATTCTTATCCATTGCCCGAATTCTCGTTTCCTAAGTATTAAGACAAAATTGGTGTTTTACAAGAGAATGTTTCTGTAATGATGAAAGGTTTTATTGCTTAGCTACCATATTTACACCAGATGCAATTATAATCTTATTGCGGATCATTTGAAGTTTAAAATATGTAGTTTTGAGAATTTTCAATATACAAAGTGAAATCTAGGTTTTGAACAAAATGCTTTATATTACAAATACTTTATATTAAAAAAGTAATGTTTCAAAGCATGTTACATATAGCACGTTAAATTACATGAGATTAAGACATACCGTATTCCCCCATGTATAAGACGCACCCTTTTCCAAAAAATTTGGGGTCTAAAAACTGGGTGCATCTTATACGATGGTTGTAGATTTTTTTTACTTGCATTTCTCACTTTCTTTGCGCTTGCTTTTGCGCTCATACAACCAATGTATAAGACGCACCTAGTTTTTAGACCCCAAATTTTTCGAAAAGGGGTGCGTCTTATACATGGGGAAATACCTGTTTGATTTCTCAGTTTAAGTTTGCTGTCTTTTTTATATATATCTTAAATTTTACAATAAAACAAGTACAGCATGTCATAACTGTAGTGTGAATTATGTTAACTATATTTCCAACAGTAACAAAATAGAAGAATCAGTAAAGTATGTTTCTTATTCTAATATTCATGGATAATATACAGTGTTATCAGTTAAAGTAGTAAAACCATAACTTAGTGTTTACTATAGCAAAACTGTTAGGCTTTCCTCATTAACATTTATCTCATATGTGACAGTCATTTACAAAACTCGTAGCCAAAGATCCATAAAGTAATATAACTCTCATAATGGTAAAAATGATTTTTTCAAATGCCAAATGCAAGACTCTAGAATAAAGGCAATGCTTTCATTCACGTTGATAGGCTAGACCTTTGTCCTGGGTGGTAACAAGTATGACACTGTGGTGATGCCTATTGTGTCTACATGTAGAAAAGTCCATTCCCAAGTCACATACAGGCACTGCCACGCCAAATGACAAGCTGGTGGCTACATGTAGTCGCCAAGGATTCTTGGGGGGAAAAGTCTGGAATAGAACTATCTGTTATGCAAAGACAGGGATCTGGATGACTGACATTACATTACTCTAGAGCAGTGGTGTCCATTAAGAAATATAACGTGAGCCACATATGTAATTTAAGATTTTCTAATAACCACATTAAAGGTAAAATGAAAATGGTGACAATCATGTAATGATTATTACATTATTTTAAAATAATGTAGTTTATGTAATCCAACATAGCTAAAATATTGACATAAAATGGACAAAAAACTGTTTTGAGGCATTTTACATTCTTTTTTCATACTGTCTCCAAAATCCAATCTATCTTATACTTAGAGCACATCTCAATTTAGATCACTCACACTTTAAGAACCTAACAGCCACTGCTGGCTAGTGGCTACTGTGTTGGGTAGAATGGCTCTATAGAAACATGGTTACACCTACTGTAATGTGTGCAGAAGAATATTTGGCTGGCAGTTACAAGAGCTGACCGAGAATGGGAAGAAATCCTTCACATCATTGAGTATAGAGTGAAGAGAGACTGTATGTACAGTCACACACCAAAAACCAACATGCTCATATAGTGATGTCTATGTGGACATTATAGAGTTAGCAGAGGTAGGAAGAAAATCGATTCATTCCCTGAAAAATGGGAATATATGGGTAGGTCAACACCATATGTACTACATAAGAAGTTATTTTTAGAAGGAAGGGATTCTAACTCAAAAAGCACGTGATAAAAAATGTGTGTTGTATAAAGCAGCAACATAACTTAATGAGCATCACCAAATATAAGGATTGATAACCAGTCAGTTAAAAAAAGTAGGAATGTGAGTTCAGAGGATTATAATGGACTTATGGCCACTGCTGAAATTTTATCATAACAGGGTCTTTTTACACTGGTATGCATTGGAAATAAACTTTGTGAATTAACTCTTTTAAGTAATTATTTATAAATATTAAAAAATGCTGTCCTAAACAGCATCCTTGGAGCCTGAAAACGCATGTAATCAATCTCTGTACGTTTCAAGTTTATTATCACTACCAGAAAATGATTTAGCTCTAGGAGGAATCTTTGATATGCTTTTCTGTCCGACTAATTGAAGGCTGTCTCTCAGTGAGGGGCAAGGGGAGAACCCTCTATTATTATTAGCATCAAAAAACACCCAAATAATAAAATATGAAGTATATTTGTTGTTGAAATTGTGTTTCCCTTGACCCAAACCCATTTTAATACAAATTTCTGACTACCTTTTGTATATAGAGTAAAAATAAAAATAAATTCAACTTTTAACTAAGAGAACTGTGATTTTTTTAAATAGATGAGTGTGAACATTTTTAATACCAAGATATCATTTCACATGAAAATCACTATATAGAAAATCTGATGACTTGAATTATTTATATCCTTCTAATATAATGCAATAATATATAAATACTGATACTTCATTAACTCTGATCACCAAAAATATTGCATTTTTTTAAAAACATGAAGTTTTTAAAGGTGCAAATGAAACATAGGACAGGTTATTTAAATTAACTTCTATATTTTATCATCCCAAATAATTTAACTAATGAGAAATTTTTTAAACCAAAAAGCTTCATGTCAAAGAAAAAGTGATTAAACAAAGGTGAATGTTAAATAATGTTAGAAAGTTAATGCAAGCTATTTTTCAGTATGGGAAAGTATCAGTAACAGTGCTCAGGACTTCACTTCTCAAACAAGAAATGGATTAGAAAATACAAGGTGAATTTTAGGACTGTTATCATTAAGGCCACACACAATGAATAGATGATGGAAGTATCTCCTCTTAGCAGGGTATGGAAGGAAAAAAAACTTGGGTATTTTTGCCCACACTATTTCTACCTCCGAAAATATTCCCTGGCACCCATTAAGTGATTGAAAAATATTTAATGAATAAAAGAATAAGAAAGCAAAAGATCAATTCGGATAATGATAAAAAGTTTTACACTGATTGACTCAGATCCTAGAAAGAATCTGTAATCCAACTTCTTAATTTATAGATGAGGAAATTTATGTTCTAAGTGTTCTATCCAAGGTCAGAGTTTTCAGTTTTGCTTTTGATAATGCCAAACCTTTTAGTTGATTTGGGAGGTTTTACAGTCAGCTTTTATTGATTTGTGGATAGAGTTGAGATTATTCACTGTGAAATTTTAATCCTTGTTGGCTCAACTTTTATCAATCAGCACATATTGAACTACAATTTCCACTGCAAGAGATGGTGGCTACCCAGAGGCGGCCAAAAGTATAATCTGAGGAACCAGTTTTGTAGCAAAATGTAAGTCAAAGGAAAGTTTCTTTTAGGTTGTTCATTATTTTGAATTAAAACTGTACTTCAACCTCTCCAATTTCTGTGGTAATGGAAAATTACTAGATCAGAACAGATATATGAATTGTTCTAACTTTACTTTTGACTACACGACTTTAAAAAATCTACTATGTGCCCAGATTATGGTCTTTAAATACTCTTTGCTACTAAAAAGAATCAGAGCTCATTAGATGGCTGATTACCAGTCAAGGTCAGGAAGTGTATAGGATGATCCTGGAATATCTTGTCCTACCAGAAATGAAAGATTACTAAGGTTGTATCAAATGGACCAACTTGAAGAAGTTTCCAGTAGCTAAAATAGGACAATCTGAATATCAATAAGAATAACAATGGTAATGGACTGATGCATGAAATGTCTTCAAATCCATAAATTCATAATGATACTTAAAAATGTATTAGTCATCTTTGAAGGATGCTAGGAAACCACCTTCATTGTTTTGGTAACTAGTATATAAATGCAAAAAATCAAGCCATTAGATTGTCTTTCCTATAAGAATTGTACCTCAACCAAATAGATGATGAAGTACAGCTATTTCCACTAATAAATGAAAAAAGAAATTTAAAATATCACCAGTTTGCAATTCCTAATGAAATAAAGGAGCTAAGTAAATGTTCATCAGTAGATGTTAATATGAGTGGATGACCCATATTGTTATTATTTAATTTAAAAAAAATTTTTTCAGTTACAGTTGACATACAATATTAGTTCCAGATGTACAACATAGTGATTATGCATTTATATAACTTACAAAGTGATCACCTCAATAAATCTAGTACCCAGGCATATATATGCCTCCTGACAGAAGAAAACAATATTTCCTAAAACATATTTACTAATTAACCAACCAAACAACCAACCTAAATCTGAACTAAAAATAGAAGAAAAAAGACAACCCGATGCAATCCGCAAAATTCAGACGATGTAGGATAAACGATCCACTTTCTTCAACAAATAAATGCGTGTGTGTGTGTGTGTGTGTGTGAGAGAGAGAGAGAGAGAGAGAGAGAGAGAGAGAGAGAGAGAGAGAGAGAGAGAATTAAAGCCAACAGATTAAGAGATTTAAGAGACCTAATCAACTAAAATGTATGGCCCTTGTTTGGATCCTGACTCAAAAAACTTAAAAAAAATTACAAGACTGGAAAATTTGAACTGCCTGGATTTTTTATGATATAGTGACTGCACATATACCTATACATTTTCTTAAGTATGAGAAGTGTAATATTTACAAGTAAAATGATATGGTCTCTAGGATTTCCTTCAAAATAATTCTATGGTGGGGGTAATGTGTGAGGGTACAGATGGTTCATTTATATTATTCTCTTTATAGATTATCTTGAAATTAAAAAAAACAATAAAAAATACAGTACAAAAACCTAAGTGTCTGCTGTCTCATCTATAATGCAAAGATCTTATTTCACTCACACCTTCCTCAGAAACTTTTTCTAAGGATAAATGAGTTTTTTGAAAGGTGTTTGGTTTAAAGTTAAGCAGGAATGGAGACAAAATGTTGCTGGCTAAAAACAAGATTTAGACTATATATATATATATATATATATCTATATATATATATATATATATATATATATACACATATATATATATATACATACTCTAATAACAAAGAATGCATACTTTCATAATATATGACAAGGAATGTAAAGTATAACCATAAATTAAACCAAGCACTACGTATAATTAGTACTAGTGTGACATAATTATTTTCAATTTATGTCAATGAAACCAGGAATAAATTGCTAACGGAAAAGGCTGTTTCAAAAATTATTTTTGCTGTATAAAGGAGAATATGAATAGCTGGTAGAGTTAAGACATTAGGACTAACATAATCAGAAGAGAATCCCCAGTGCTTCACAATAATTTTGCTTGCTAGGGTCCATGGTAAACATAATGGTTATAAGCACTTTCAAGACAATTTAACAAAGGTCTATCACCCCAAGTAGTGTTATGACTTGTTTAGTACAGATTTTATTATTCATTAAAATGAAGTGATGCATAATATTTAAATCAAGAAAAGAGTCCTGATCTCAAAGAACCACACTTCTTTTCCCTTCCACTCCCCACCCCATTGGAAGTGGATAAAACTTTGGCTAATAAAATGCTTTCTACAATGTATAGGAGATTCAGTGGCCCCAGTTAAGTACCCATTATGGAGAATGTCTTACTCAACAACATTCACAAGGAAGTTTTTTGAAGTTGAAGCAATCACTTTGAAGTAAATCATCCTTTCAAATTTGGATTGAAAAGAAGAAGGGAATAGCTTTTAGGCTTTTCTTCCCTTAATGTGACTATTTCCACAGATGGCTCCCTATGAAAATTAATGAACTGACTAAGCCGTACAGGAAGTGCCATTTAGAAGGACAAGAATTATAGAGAACAGATTCTGTGATCAAAATAACACAGCTATTATTTATATTCCTTAGCAACAGCAAAATGTATGTTTTCACATAATTTTTAAAGTAGCATTAAGCAAAATTATTATTTTCTAAATCATAAGAGAAGGCAACCAAAATAAAGGCGCTCTGATCTGTATTTAATATTTAACATTATTAAGCATAAAAAGATCTTAGACACCCACCATTGGAAGTATACTAAAAACTGAAACAAAGCACTATTCTTAAAAGTTTTATTTGGTGTTTACCTGCTCTACAGATCAGAAAATACCAACTTGGCATTTATCAAAGCTTCTGTTTATTTAAGAATACACTAATAACATGTGTCCCTTGAAAATTTCCAAAGTAAGCAAAGCAATTAAAACATCTATCTCATATTTAAAAACCACGTAATTTAAAACATTCAATAGATACAAATCTGTAAGTTTATCATAATATTTGTGGGGTGGTGAGACATGACAGTAATTTGTTACTTCTGGAAGGGTTAATACCATTCTAATACATATTGCAAATATCAATACCAATATTCAATACCAATTGGCAATTAAAACAGTAAGCATTTATCCTGCCTTTTCAGGAGGAACTGTAGTAGTTCATTCTTAGTTGATAAAAAGTCCTCAAAAAAAAAAATACAAAAGAATGCCAGCTAATATATGTACAAGAAAGGATAGCATGAGAAAAATGTATGCAATCTCCAAGGTAATAACTGATTCAGGCAAGGGCAATCACAAACCATTATACCTCCTAGACTATTTGCTAACTGTAAAGAGGAAAGCTTACCTATATACCAGAAAGCTTACCTATATACTGGTGGTTGCCACCATAACAGAATCTTTAAACTAGGTACTGCCAATAGTAAGATAACCTGATGACATGTGCCTCTGAACAGGGTGCTCTATAAAGTGTTTGTCATCAACTATGAAATATTCTTATAAAAAAATGTTTTAAAAGAATCTAATGAAGTCTCTAGACCTAATTAACAGTTTAGAAGAACAAAGGATTCACAATACTTAAATATTCCTAGATCGAAAGCAAAAGTTAAAAGGACATTTTGGGGACAATGAGATTGAATATTAACTGGATATTAGATGATATAAGAAAATTAATTTGACTAGCTGTGATAATGATATTGTAAATATGTATATACATATGTGTTTGTATATATATACTTTTTCAAATAGGTGAGCAAAAATATGGATAAGTAGAGGCTTTATAAGTTTTTAGAGATAAGATAAATGAGGTCTAAGGATCGAATGTAAAACATGGTGACTATAGTTGACAACACTCTATTATTGTATAACTGAAATTTGCTGAGAACTTAAATGTTCTCACAAAAAAGTAAAAACAAAAAAATACTGTAATCTGATGATTATAGTAATGATTACATAACTGTATATTTGTCAAAATTATCAGAATGTACACTTAAAACTGGGGAATTTTATTTAAGTCAACTAGGCCACAATAAAGCTGATTAAAAATGAAATAAAATATAAGGTGTTTAGCCCCACATTACAAAAAAAAAAGAAAAAAAAGATAAAGCAAATATGACAAAATGTTAACTGTTGAATCTAGATGGTATATAAGCGATTGCAATAGTATTTTTTTCAACTTTTCTGTCAATTTGAATAATTTTATAAGTTTAAAAAATAAGTAAAAATTACTTTAATAGGAGATATAATTATGTAACAAATGTGCTTTCAGAAGTTAATAGATTTCTTGTCTGAGATGATATTTGACATATTTAAATAAGGAGGCCAATGGCATTCACTGTTAAGAGCAAAATTTCATAAATAGAAAAGTTCAAAGGAAACCTGAGGTAGAAGTAGGAATTGCAAAGAGAAAAGTTTCTACAGAGAAAGGGCATGAATCAAGAGAAAACTAAGATGACAATACTGTAAAGCTAGAGAATAGAAGACTTCCCATCAGTTTAATCTTCCAGATTAACAACTAAATTAATCTTTCCAACCTTAATTCTTACCTCATAGTTTAAATTCTCTTTTGTACTTTAGACAAAAGTCATGAACAATGGAAGAGAGATTTGTCATCAGTCTTTAGGGTCAAATATAGCCACACTGTTCCCAAGTATAAGACTGAGTTTCTACAAATTACTAGATTCATCATTTTCCTGGGAATTTGTAATGGTCAATTGTTGAACTACCACTGGGATTTCTAAGTATGCTGATTTCAGTCATCTGAATAATGGTGTTGATTGACTCCAGAATCCTATCAATTGCGAGGTCATCAGCCTTTTATTACTAGGAAAAATGAGTCAACTGAAAAAAGGTTAATTTAAGCAGGCCATGTAAACACTGTTAACCACTTTTAGGGAATTAGACCCTTATCATCAGACAAGAAAATAAAGATGCACTGCCTATAATAACAGTAGTTTCCTTATAGCTATCCCCTAAAATATAAATGGTAAAGATTCAACACATGCCTAAGCCATGGGTAGATTGTGACTTCAGGCTCAGAACCTCATTTCAGAGCTAGTGTTTACTTCCAAAACTGAATCAGAGCAGGAATGAAGACAGGAAAGTCTAATTTGCTTTCCAAATCTAGTCTAGCAGTATGTTTATGAGGAAATAGAAAAACAGTCCACGAATTATTATCTACTTTTTTCCTACCCATTAAGAAAAGAGTAAGCCATATAATTTTCCTTACTAGCTAGGCAAGTTCTATCTCATCTCTGAGTCTATTTCATCACTTGTAAAACAGAAATAATATACCTGTAAAACAGGGCAGACTTACCTGTTCTGACTACCTTAAAGGGCTGAGATAAAGTAAAATGAATACCTTGAAGACTGTTTTCAAATAAAACAAATGATTTTAAAAATATAATTTGTTTAGATTGCATTTTATTTGGTGTATGATTATCCATATTCCATTGTACAATGTGTAAGAAAAATATTGGTAGGATTCCATTTTTACTACCTACCTTAGTAAAAAACAGGTTAGACAAAATCATTTGTGTAGAACTCTTGCCAAAAATATTTAACCTGAATCTAGTAAAATAGTCAAATACAATTTGAGGACTGGCCTGGACTTTTCAAAAAAATTTCAATGTAATGAAAGACCCTTCCCTTAAGTGAAGGGCACAATTTAGATGAAAAGGAAACAAACAAACGACATGGTGACCAGGTGCAATTTGTGATCCTTGACTGGGCCTTGGATCAAACAATAAATGAAAATTAGAAAGAACATTTTGGGAACAATTGGGGCAATTTGCCCTGTATATGAGATATTATTTTAATCAACAAATTTCTTGAGTGTGCTAACAATATTATGGTTATGAAGGAAATGTCCTTGTTTTTAGGAGAAATATGCTGAAATATTCTAGGGAAGAAATGTTATGCTTTTTGTTACTTACATTCAAATGGTTTAGAAAACAATTTTAAACTAGAAAGAAAGCAAATGTGGCAAAATGTTAGCAAGAGCTAAGGAATCTAAGCGAAGGGTACACAGGTGTTCATTATTCTATTCTTTCAACTTTTCTGTACATTTGAAATTTGAAAAAGACTAAGGTGGTAAAAAGTGAATGCTGAATTAATAAAATGAAAAGTTGGCAAATAATAAAAAAATTGTATCAATTTTCCAATAAAATTGTACTTTCATAAACCTGATTTCCTAAACCAAAATAAATTCACTATGTGGTAATATTGAGGCTTATTATTCAAGAGCAACACTAATCTTTCTAATACACAAAACAGATAAATACGGTGAACTTATTTATATAATATAGGTCTCACTGAAGGATTTCCTTTAAGTAAAAAGCAGTGTAATTTCTAAAAGCAGGATAGAAACAGGCCAAATGTTATTAGTAGAAAAGATCATAGAAACTAACTTAAGTCCTTATAGATTAGCAGACCAGTTTCTACATGTTTTTCAGGGTATTACATTTTTCTTCAAAAGAAAATTTAAACACAAGTAGAACATGCAGAGTTCACAGATGTGATGGCTCATATTTTGTCAGATACTTTAATTCAACCACACCAAAGGCAAGCAAATTAAAACACTAGAAACAATTATAAGTGTAGTCCATAGGCAGAAAACATAATATTCTGCTCTAGAAAGGCCATTAAAGTATTCTTGAGTTATAAAAAGAGGGGGAAAAACCCTCTAATAAACACTAGACTTGGATGATAGATGAAGACAAATTTAAGATCCTGGGATAAAAGAAAGTCTGGCTTATGGTGATAAGTTTTGCTACAGATTTGTGGGTGAAAAATATGTAACTAAATTTTAATAATCTCCTTTGTGTGTGTGTGTGTGTGTGTGTGTGTGTGTGTGTGTGTGTGTGTTTAATAGATTCTCTAGGTGGTGTAGCACTACTTTTAAAATGCAGTATAAGTAATCAAGTACTCTAAATGGAGTGTCAGGCTTTCCTGTTCTGACAGAAGGTTGGACAATTGCCCATCAATCCTATAAGAAATCAGAAAGTATACTCAGGAATGTCTTTTTATAGGTTCATTTGAATATTAACCAGAAAAAATATCACTATAACATGAGCTAACAATTTATGTTTATATAATCTCTTAATTACATAAATTGATGAAAAATTTTAATATCCTGTTATGGAGTTACAGCCTCTGCTTTAAAAACTATTTACTGGTCTAGATTTCCAATTACTTTGTTTTCTTAGGAAATATATAGTATTTCCTTTACCAGATAAGCTCTATAATGGAAAGAAAAATAAGATTAGTTATCTTTATGAACTACCTATTTTTAGCAGTACTTCCCTTTTCTTTATAAGATAGCAACAATGCAAATTGTATAAAAAGGAACAAACTTCATAAAATGTTATATCTTTATTTTCAAAATATCATCTTATTTACCTTGTTAATGGACACTATCAAAGCCGGTTCCACTTTAGCTTCAATTTCTTCTGGAGTATAAAAACAGTAGAGTTTACCCCCTCTCAGAACACAATACAACCTTCTCCAACTAATCAGACCTTCTACCACTTGCTGGAAAAAAAAAATCAAGAAACTATCAATCTTAAATCATTATTTACCATCATAACTCCAAACTCAATAAAAAACTAAATTATCAAAGTTAAATTAGCTGTTTGAAATTTTTAAATGTGATAGAGTTACCCATTAATTTACTGTGTAATAAGTCAATAGCCCAAAATCAAAGAAAGACTAAGTTAATTTAGAGAAGAAAGGTTTGGAATTCTCCAAAGGATTAAATAAGCAAAATGGAGGTAATGATTACCACATAACTTTTACACACATAAAATCATAAATCAATGCAGTTTTTGAGAAGCTAGTCTATTAAAAATGAGTGCTTAGAATTCCGCAGCAATTCATCTAAGGGCTCGGAAAAATTATAAAAATAACTCATTCAAAATACAATTTTTCCCTTACTGTTCTTAGAACATCGGAAAATGTTGGCTACCCGGAAGAATGCAAATTTTCTTTCCTCTTAGCGGATTCTTTTAGAAAAAGCTATTGATTCATTGGAGCCCATAATTAATTATTTACTGCATATAAATAACTACGGCTATAAATAAATCAGTAGGAGGTGGCACGGAGACAGCTTTGGAAGCCCAGAGGCCTAAACTGTGCCAAAAGCTGTCCGCCAGAAAGGCCTTTATGTGAAAGGTGCTGAGTGGTCCTCATCAGTGTCCACAAGGACTCCTCTGTTGCTGATTATCTTGTTACTGGTATTAATGAAGCAGAGGCACCTGGAGAGGTAGCTCCTTCGCCATCCAAAGGGCATCGGACCCCTCCCCTTCCCACCTTCTCATCCCCAGGTCTCCCCCACCACCTCCAAGTCTACATCTAACACTGAGAAAACCGTGATTTAAAAGGAGACTTTAAAAAATAAATCTCAGCATCAGAAGGGGTAAGATCTACATTGGGGCTATACTTATTGTAGGATATTTCGAGTCCTCTAACCTGCTGATTAAGAAATCCTGCAAATGCATCCTCAGCCATACAAGCCGGCTGGGCGACTAATCGGCAGCACATGTTGCCATATAAGGGAAGCCAAAATGAAGACTCCTCTATTTAAACAAGAGAGAAAAAAAATCAAGTTACAAATATATGTTTATTTAAAGTCATTATACAGTTTGGATTTTCTTTTTACAAAATTTTTTTTTTTTGCTTTTGATAAGAACATATGTAAAGGTTCATCCTACTCAAATACCAGCACCATATTTAAAATCAAATCAGAGATGATATTAAACTGACAGTTTATAGCATGCTATCAGCTGGAACAAGGCATGGAACTTTTAGTCTCTTGGTCTTGTTTGATCTTAAAGTAATTAATCAATAGAGGCAGTTCAGGGCATATAAAGTAAACTCATTTAATATAAAAAAAACATTCTAATAAAGTGATTTTTATATGCTGAATTCCACTTTTGCTCTGACTTTCATTATAATAATTAGAAAAGTGATCCTCTGAATAAAACATTTCAGAGCACAACTTGAAGAGAATAATTTAATAAACCTTTTTGGCTTTTCCTCTTCCCCTTCCCTTCCTGAACAATTCAGTTAGAAGCCATTAGGTGGAGCCCTCTGAGATGGGCATCTGTGCCAGAGGTTTGGGATGGAGCTGGGGAATTCCACAGCTGGGAGCCAGAGGATGAGAGCTAGTAGGAGAACTGCTAGGCACAAGGTCTCAGGAGAGCTGAGGACAGGTCACAGGGGGCACAGCCTAGAGCCCAAAGGGGATCTGTGCTCAGGGGATGGCCTGGCCGGGGAGGCAGGCCCAAGCTGAGGAAGGACGGCATGCACATTTGTGGCACAGCGCAGCCATGGGAGTCAGACTCTGAAAGCAGTGAGGAAGCCATCCACGCTTTCGATGACCCAGAACAGTGTGTCAGCGCCCTGGAAGGACATTCAAGCAGAGGGGCAGCTGGGAATGGGGAGTCAGAGCACAGGTAGGCTGAGGAGGAGGAGGGCAGCCAGGCCTGGGGAGCTAAATCCTAAGCAGAAGGAGGAATGTATACAAGGGGCAAGGGCCCACCCAGAATGAAGAGTCAGAGCTCCAGCAAGGAGAAGAAAGCATCTTGTGGGGGAGATGGGAGAATGGTTGCTTTCAGGGAGACTGATCAAAGAAGAAAAAACATTAAAGAAAACAGAAGACAGGTTTCTCAATGTCAGAGAAAGGAATTACAAATATGCAGAATGAACTCTCTGTGGTGTGGGATTAGAACTCGATGTACTGGTATAAACTCACGGTTTTCAACATATTGAGATTAACATGACAAAATATACATACATGTGTGTAGCTCTGTCTACTGAGGGAACTTAGGGAAAGCAATTCCCTAACAGTGATACTCCAACAGCAATGAATATACCTAGAGCCCAGATCATGTCTTCTTAATATTATTGCCATTAAAAAGAACCAGCATTCCTGGGAGAAGTAGCTGATTCCAGATCTGGGGCAGGGAAAGTACATGATGAACATGCAATATACTGTTATGCCATAGAGCAAGGAAGTACTCAATAATGACGAGGACGTGTCAAAAAAAATACAAAAGCCATCTTGACTGCGCTCCCACTGGCCAAATTAGAGACAATTTGAACCTCAAAATAAACAATGATATTAATAGATTATGATGCATTGAATAAAATAGAAAAATGTAAGTCTATATTAATATAAATATATCAATGAATACATTGAAAGTCCAGTAAGAAATAATATACCTACATTGTTTCAATGTACCCCCCCCAACACACAAAACATGTATTTATTACAAAGGGAAAACAAAAGAGTAACTTTACAATAGAGAAGCTTGGCAGATACCACTATAATCAAGTGATCAAAGTGAACATCATGAGTAATGGGACGAATCAAAATTATATGCCACCTGATAGGATGCAATGAGAACGCAGAATCACTTCTGTGACATTTCCGCTGTAGATGCATATCTAGAATCTTATCCCAACAATACATCAGACAAACCCAAACAACTATGATGTTTAAAAATGTCAAAGTTGTGAAAGCCAAGGAAAGACTGAAGAGCTGGTCTAGATTGAAAGAAACTAAGGAAGCATGATCATTACAGGCAATGCTTGATTCTGCACTGGATCCTTTTGCCATAAGGAACATTAGTGGGACAATGGGCTACACTTGAATGGAGCCTGAGAATTAGACAGTACTGATGTATTATTATTCATTTCCTGATTTGGATGGTTGTAGTGAGGTAGCCGGATGTCTTCTTAGTAGGAAATACGTATTATCGTATTTGGGGGTAATGGAGCATTATATAAGCAACTTGTTATCATATATATTTTGGGGAAAAAATATCTTGACATTCAACTTGAAACTTTTCAATAAGTTTGCAATTGTTTTAAAAAGTTTTTTCAAAAAACATTAAGATACTCCAATAGTAATAGTGTGCAGACAGGTATATAGCCTTCATATCTATATGGAAGGAAGGCACTGCATAATTTATTCTGTGAATCAGGAGTGTAAATATGGCCCTTTGTTCACACTGGACCACACAAAAATGAATTTTAAAGTTTTCACTGTACTTCCGTTGGTAGTGTCTATAAAATGGCTAGCCATTGGTTGTTACTATTATTGACCAAAAAAGTCTTAATACTCTGGAAAATAAAACATTTCTAGTAAAAGTAAAATTATTTAATATATAGACGCAATACAGCCAAGGTTTAGTACATTTGTTAAATGAAAAAGACCAGTCTAAAATGAAGAGTACAAAGTAAAACAAAACCGGTTTTTTATTAAGTTACCTGCTCAACACTCTATTATAGAATAGCACACAACACATTGTCGGGGACTAGTCAAATCTTTTTTTATTAATACCATGTTAAAGATGCTATCTTTTAGAAATAGTTTGACCTGGGAGAAATAAACGCATATATACAATACAAAGATTCCAAAATGCATACACACATACATGCATACATGCATACACACATACACACACATACATGCATATGTGCAAACACACATACACACATACATACATGCACACACATATGTACGTGCATACACATGTGCACACATACACACATACATGCATACACACATACATGCATACATAATCTTCTTTCCTAAAATAGGCAGGAAAGGAAATAAACGTTCTATAAAAGCATGCATCTGAGTAACACATCTGAAATCAACTTTGTGAATTTAAAGTTTGAAAGCAAATTTCTTTATCAGCAATCCCAGATTTATTAATAACTTATGTTCTAAATATCTGTAAGCTAGTTGTTTTTAAATTAGGATGCACTTCCTAAAAACATAGAATCATAAATGATTAGTGTTTCAGACCAGTTCATACAGTTTGCTCAATCAGTATGAACTGGAACCTAAATATCACATGTAACAATGTGCTTCTCTGATAAAATGCTTAGGTTTCATGGCACACCAAGAAAACTTTACTCCTTCCTGATTGCAGTCCTTGAAAAGGCATATTGGATGTAGACTTCCTTGCCACATACCGTGCAATTACCTGTTACTTCTAATCTAGGCTTCTTTACAGATTAGGAGCACTGTGGATTAAAATGTAGTCTAGCTCCTCTCTACTTCTAACAAGAAATATGGCATCTAGGCTAGCTACTTAACTTATCTCAGTATAAATTTCTCATTTAAATACTACTACTTATCTTAAGTAGGAGGGTTGTGAAAAATCAAATAAGATGTGTATATGACATCTATCATTGTGTCTGGCACATAACAGATGCTTCTTATAATTTCATATCCAGGGTAGTCTTATTCCCCAAACCATACCCTTTCCATTTTTCAGTGCTGTCTCAGTCCTTGTGTCAACACATTTAATCGAAATACTCAATTCTTCTTTTCTAACCAAGGGAGTTATAAGGACAAGATGAAATGAATGAAATGAAACAGGAAGTGAAAGAGCAGTTTGACTTTTCATTACTTAAAGATATTATCTAATTCATCTGTAGTTTCAAATGGGGAACAAAATGGAGTTTAAAAACGGCAGCAACAACAAAAACAATACACAGGCAAGAGAAAGAATCCAGATAACATCTCAGTTCCGTGTGAGTCAATCTTCACAATGTGGTTTCATTGTTTTATAAAATGTATAAAAATTTCTTGATGACAAATATAAACCGTATCATTTTGGCTTTTCCCTTCAACTAGCAAGAGTAACAAAGTTGAATTATAAATTTCAGAATCCTTGTATTCCCTCTTGATTTTATAGTTTTTGGTCGACATTAACATAACTTTATTTAGGAAAAATCCATTACATTAATGTAGACTTATATTAATGAAAAAATTAGGTTTGTTTTTCTGTATAAAACTTTTCATTTTTAAGGTTTAATTACAAGTTTTTAATTTACACACTTCTAGGAATATACCTATTACATAAAAAGAGTTAGGCATATAGGTTAGTGTTTCTTAGATTATTTTCCAGTGGAATTTACAAATTCCAAAATCAACAATTTTGGGGTGTTATTGCTTTAAGCATAGGTCTTCTCAGTCTTGAATATGTTAATCTGTATTGTGTTTCTATAAGAAAGAGCTGTAATCACAGTTCCCAGGCTTATTTGCCCATAAGCATTTTATTCAAGGAGAATCTAGTAATATCTTAAAGAACTCTGAAGACAACTGAGGAATCACTGCTAAAATTGATGCTCCCTTTGTGAACTGTATTCCTTTCCACAACCTTTCAGATGATTTGGTTGAAAGAATGGGGCCTTTTATTATCAAGTCCATTATTCACACATTGATAGTATTTTGAGTCTTGCAGTTGCTTTAACAGTAACCATGCCTGACCAGAAACCATAACAGAAAGAGCACAGCCTGTTCTGGATTATTTAAAGTCTAGCTCAACCACTTGTGAGCTGCATGATCTATTGTGGTATATGATAGCCTCTAAACTGTATCTTACTCATCTGTAGACTGTAAATGATAATGAGGAACTTGTGAAAGTACAGAGCCAGCCAGTGGCAGAACCAGAATATGAATCCAGGGCTGTGGCCCCACTATTAACCACTTCACTGTAACGTTTCCTTATAACTACATCTCACAGTGACTAAGAACAAAAACTGCGTTAAATGTGCTTGTTTGCTTATTTATTTATTTCTATTTTATTGTGGTAAGAACAGGTTAATAGGAGGTTTATCCTCTTCACAGATGTTTAAGTGTACAATACAGCATAGTTCACAAAAGGCACTACGTTGTCCAGCAGATCTCTAGAACTTGTTCATCTTCATAACTGAAACTTGACACCTGTTGATTAGCAACTCCCCATTTCCCCTACCTCCAGCCCCTGGGAAATACCATTCTACTCTCTGCTTCTATGAATTTTACTATGTTAGACACCTCATTGATGTGGAATCATGCAGTATTTGTCCTTCTGTGACTGGCTATGTCAGTTAGCATAATGTCCTCAAGGTTCATTCATGTTGTCACATATCGTAGAATTTCCTTCTTTTTGAAGGTTGAATAATATTTCATAGAATAGCGTCTGACACATATGAGGCACTCAACATATGGTAGTAAAATGTATGATTCTACAGAACTGACACAAGTGGGATGACAATACACTTCATTTACCAAATTTTCTGATAAAATTGATAATGCTAATACTATTGCAGACTTCAAGTATGGGGTGACGAAAGGCGAGACTGTTCAGACCAATCCTCCCACTGAAAATGCTGAGTCAACAATATTTAATTTTAATTTTTTTTTTCCCCAGAGCAACAAAGAGGTAACAAGACTATAAGAAATTACCAATACAAACTGGACAAATGAGAACCAGTGAGCACAGAAGCTGTGTTTGTCTTGACAGCATTTGCTAATCCCAGCAAATATGAATTTATGATTTAATGATTCTGCAAGATGAGGGAAGCAGAATGAAATCAAAGTCTAGGGCCTGAACAACGTAAGCAGTTTAATGGGATATTTTTGTTATACTAACTAAGCTGATATCCCAAAGGAATCACCAACAGGGTAGTGGTGAGCCAGCAGCAAACCAACCCTGCTACCCAGAATTCCCACTGCCTAGAGGTGGGGAGGAGGGGTCCAGAGAAACCCAGACATGGTCTTTGGATAAAGTGGGCCTAGACTGATAGCACCCCCAGGTGCCTGCCAGAAGCAAACAGAAACACTAACCATCAACTTATTCCTATACTTAAACTTTCAATTACAATAACAAGTGCAAAAAGATAACCAGATATGCAAGGAATTGAGAAATCATGAGTGAGAACCACTAGAAAAATCAACAGAAACCAACCTAGAAAGACTTTATATATCTAGTCACAGATTATAAAACAGCTATGCTTACACTTTTAATAAAAACCTAAAAGATAGTATTAACAATGTATGCAGGGAATACAAAGTGGAATAGCAGATTTGAAAAAGTAAAATAAAACTTCTAGAGTTGAGAAATACAATAACTGAAATAAAGAATTTTGTATATAAGTTTAACAGCAAGTCAGACAGAGCTGCAGAGAGAATAAAAGAAATGGAAGACAGTTCAGTAAAAATCCAGAAAAGTATCAAAGACAGACAAAAAGATGAAAAGCACATCATGGAGAGTAATCAACACAGTGAGAAAGACTAAGATATGTTTAACAGGAATGCGAGGAGAAAAGCAAGCAAACGGAGCAGAGGCTTTCTTAATAGACAAGTGACATTTTGTCCAGAATTAATGAAAGCTACCCATCAACAATTTAAAGGAGTTCCAAAAGCAGCATAAATAAAATTAAATTCTATACCTATAATATAGTGAAACTTCAGAAAATCAAAGTCAAAAAGAAGATAAAAAGTTAGCTTCACAGAAGTGACACACTGACAAATGATTTTCAACAGCTAGTAAAAGAAGCCAGAAGCTAGTGGAATTATATTTTTAATATTCAAAAATAATTTTAACTGCCAAACGTCTACATTATACAAAAAATACTTTCAAAAATCAAAATAAGGTAATCTTCAAACAAATACAAACAACCAAGAAGTATACCAGCAGAATACACTAAAAGAAACTCTAAATAACACTTTAAGCAAAAAAATGATCCCAGATGTAAGGTTTTTAAGATACAAGTGGTGCATAGAAACATGTAGGTAAATCTAAATAAATATTATATGCATAAAACATCTTGTGAAATTTAAAAATCAAATAGAATTATAACACACAATAATAGCACGTAGGTCAGAGAAATGGTATCTAACTGCTCTAGCATTGTCTGAGGAAAAGGTAAAATTATCTTTTAATTTTAGCTTTTAATAAGTATAATTAATAAAATTTCTAGAGTAATATATAAAAGATGAGAAGAAGAATTATAACTTTAATTAGAAAAAGAAAAAACTAAGGTGATAAAACCATCAATTCTTTAAAAGGCAAGAAAGAACAAAGGACCACCATGGGAGAGGTAAGACAAATAGAAAATACATGATATAATGCTAGATTTAAACCAAAATATTTAATATAATGTGGTTTATAAACTATTTGCTATTTAATTCAAAATGACCAAATGCTCCAGTAAAAAAAACACACACAAATATTGTCAAATTGGATAAAAATTAAAATTCAATATATAATCCTGCTTGAAGCATATCTACAACATAAATATAAGTAGTTTGAGGTAAAAGAGTGGAAGGAAATGCACAATTAAAAACTGTGTGCACCAGGACTGGCTGAGTGGCGTGTTGGTTAAGAGTTGGGTTAGGACGCCAGCTCTGAGCAGCAGGGCCCTGGTTCGGATCCCACATGAGGGCCAGTGACACTGCCCTCTACAGCTAAGATAGTGAACAACAGCTCGACCTGGAGCCGGGCTGCCGTGAGTCTCCGGCGATGGCAGAGGCTGCAGTGAAGCTGCAGTGGGCTGCCATAAGCTACCGTGAGTGGCTGGCAGCCAGCATGAGCTGCCAATAGCCGCCGTGAGCGGCCGTCCAGTGGCCGGCGACTGATCTGCCTCACCTGGGAAGAGTGCAATGATAATACCAACATGGGCCAGTGAAGCGACATCCTCCACAACTAGACTGAAGAACAAAAGGACAGCAACTTGTCTGTTCCCCTTCCCTGATTCCCCAATGCTGTTCCCCTCCCCCAGTACCCAATAAAATCTTAAAAAAAAAAACCCAAAAAACTGCACCAAATAGTAAAGGCTCAAGTTATATAAAGCAAACATAGACATAACTATGAGAACTAGAAAAATATATAACTATAGATTTTATTATAATTGTAATTAAACTACAATCATTATTTCTAACAAATAATTAGCATATATAGAACACACCAATGAATAGAAACTGACAAACGTACTGCAAGACTGACAATAAAAAAACAGAAGGTACAAAAAGTCAGTATCAGGAATAGAAAGGAGGAACACTGCTACAGATGCTGCAGAAATTCAATAAAGCAGTCATGAAGAAGTTAATGCTTATAATCCTCAAATTCTAGATTAAATAGATCCATATTTATAAAAATATAACTTAACTAAACCTGATTCAAGAAAAGGTAAACCTGAAAAACCCAAAAACTTACTATAAAAATAACTGAACAAGAGATAATTATAATTATGCAATGAAAAATAATAATACAATAAAATACTACAAGCAAAGAAATGCAATATATACTGAAAAATAAACATAAAGCAAGTCACCAAGAAGCCATAATGGGATTCTATCTACATAGAGTTCAATCCAGGAAAAGATAAATTATATTATTGGATCATCGGAAAAGTCATGACGCATTTTTGCATTGAAAAACATAGAAAAATACATCATGACCATCCTGACTACCCAACATTTAGGGAAGCACACATAGATGGTAAAACCATAAAGAAATGCAAGGAAGTGAATACCATAAAAGTTGGGACATATTTACACCTAGGGTAATTGAAGGGAAGTAGTGTTGGCAACGTTCTATTTAGTGACATGGAGGTACACACATTTATCTCATACTTATTTGTTAAACTATACACTTACAATTTATGAACTTTCCTCTATTTTTAATGCAATTTTTAGTGTGAAACAAAAAATACTGTTGTAAAATTGTCCATTTCATCAGTACAGAGCCACTCACCTTTACAACAATAGATATTAGTAAAGTATAATCTACTCATAATTGTATATATTCTGCTTCAGAATACAAACAAGAATAAATAACCCAAATCATATTTGCAAACGACTTTACCAACACCACTCTATATTCTTCATCACAGGTAAAATAATCTGGGAGAGTGGAGAGTGCTCATGCTAAGTTTTACAAACCTTCGTAATACCTAACTCCCTTCTTCACCTTGCCACATATTTCTTTTGGACAAATTACAACTACCAACCACATATTTCTTTTGCATAAATGACAACTACCAATATCATCCAGAGAGAAAATGGTTAAGATTGATTTAACCCTATCAGCTCGTATCCTCTGATTCCTACAAAGGAAGAGTTGACTTTCTCAATTTTAAATTTAAAAATAAGACAGGTCTTTGATTGCCAATTAGTAGGGTGGTGAAGTCATCAATTTCAAGTCAAAGACAAGGATTCAGGATATACAAAACCTTTCTGTTCTCACGAAGCTAGTCTCACACACAAATCTCTGGCAAACAGCATGGAGAGAGGAAAACAAACTTTTCACTTGTGGGGAAAAGGGATGGAAATATTTGAAAGAACTTACAGAATCACTCATGCCTACATTATTTAAGCCAATATCCACTTCAGAGGAACATGTTAAAATTAGAAATTATTACTGTCGCCACATATATCGACGTAATATATGTAATAAGCAAAATATAGACTGTACTTACCATTTCCATTAATAGACAGGTTATGTGTCTTGAAACTGTCCTCAGCACTTTCCAAGGTCAAGGTAGTATGAGCTAGCAAATTATACTTTGCACCACTAATAGTGAGAAAGAAGACATGGCTTAAGTATTTCAGTATATCTTCTATTACATAAAATATTCAGATGTTCAACAGCAACAAAAAAACCTGATTAAAAAATGGCTAAAGGACTTGAATACATTTCTCTAAAAGAGAAATACAAATGGCCAATAAAAACATGGAAAGATGCTCACAATCACTACTCATGCAAATCAAAACAACGAGGAGATTATCACTTCACACCCTTTAGATGGCTATTATTAAAAATCAACAAAGAAAAACAGAAAATAACAGATGCTGCCTGGGATGTGGAAAAACTGGAACCTTGTACAAAGCTGATGGGAGTATAAAACGGTGTAACTACTATGGAAAACAGTGTGGTGGTTCCTCAAAAAATTGGAAATAGCATTAACATATAATTTAGCAATTACACTTCTGGGTTTATAGCCAAAAGAACTGAAAGTGAGGACTCAAGTAGATATACAATATGTATACCCATGTCAATAGCAGCATTATTCACAATAGCCAAATAGTGGAAGAAGTCCCAGCGTCCATTCAAAGGTGAAAGGATAAACAAAGGTGGTATATACATACAATGGAGTATTATTTAGCCTTAAAAAGGAAGAAAATTCTGACACTTGCTACAACATGGTGGTACTACAAAGACATTATGCTAAATGAAATAAGCCAGTTTCAAAATGACAAATGCTGTATGACTCCATTTATATGGGGTATCTAGAGTAGTCAAATTCATAGAGACAGAACGTACAGTGGAGGTTGCCAGGGGCTGGGTGGAGTGGGGGAAACAGGGTGCTATTGTTTAATGGGTATAGAGTTGCAGCTTGGGAAGATAAAAAAGCTCTGGAGATGGATGGTGGTAATGGTTGCACAACACTGTGCATGTACTTAATGCCACTGAGCTACATTTAAAAATGGTTAAAATGGTAAATGTTATGTATACTTTAACACAATAAAACAATGAATAAAAAACTACATTTAGATGTTATGAGTATATAGTTTACATAAATGATTAATCAACTTGGCATGTTTATCTCTTTATGCTATTTTACCTTAAGAAAATATGAAAATTATTTGGTTTAACTTATAAATATTTCTTTTGAATGATCTCCATTCAAAAATATTAACTGAACCCTAATATGTGTCAAGTCTTATGCAAGGTGATGGGCATTCACGGTAAATAAGACTCAGCATTATAGTCTGATGCAGGGGGGAGAAAAAAAAGAATAAGCAGAGGAATTTATCAAATATTGGCATTTGAAAGTTATAACACAACTTTTTCTATGAAAGAAACAAAGGGGATGAGAAAACTGCGGGCCTATGTTAGGTAGGGGAACTGGGAAAAGACTCTCTGAAGAGGTAACAGTTATGAACTAATAAAAGGAGCGAGCCAAGCAAAGAAGGCAGGAAAACTTATTCTAAGCAGAGAGAACACGCGCAAAGAGGCTGAAAGAAGATGAGTGTGGCTGGAGCACAGAGAGCAAGTGGGAAACATGGCACAAAATCAGGTTGAAAATACAGACAGGGGTTAGATCACCTAAGACTTTCTGAGCCTGGGAAGAAGCGTGGATTTAATTCCAAGTGTAACGGGAAGTCACTGGAGAAGGTTAATTAGAAGGGCAGTGATGAAATCTGATTCATATTTATTTCTTGGGGGTAAGTAATGGCTCATATTTTCAGATGAAGAAGCGCAAGTTCAGAGACTGTCACTAACTTGCCTCTAGCAAGTGCTGTATTAAAAAGGGAACCCCATTGTACTACCTACATTTATACTTCATTAAGAAATAGTTTTAAATTAAGGTACTTTTAAAACAGACACAGAGTGACCATATTTTACTACCGCAGGAATTTTGAATGCAGGGAGCATGACTTATTAACCTTTGAATCCAATGTACCACATGATATAACTGCTGAATAATCACTTCTAAGATCATTAAATGAATGAATACATTATACTCAGTAGCTGAGGAATTCCTTAGTTATGTTTGAACACTGCATCATCTCTCACACCACCAAACCATTATTGCCCTTGTTCCTCAGAACATAAATAATCCATTTTATTCTGGACAAGTGTTAGCATAGCTGCTTTGTAACTTCCATCTAATTTAAAATGTAGTATAGTGGCTTTTTTTTAAAGATAATACACCTGTTTGTCAAGTAGATAATCACTCTCAATTTTACCAGTTTTCACAAGATGATTGTTTAAAATGATGTACATTTACACAATGAAGAATGATGTACTAAATAGTTCTTAAGGAGCGGAAAATAGTTAATTCAGCTATTGGAGGCACTGGGAAAATCTAGCTACAAGAATTTCAGTAAGCTAAATTCCACAAATTAAATGAATAAATGAATCACATGAGGGAGCGTGCTAAAAATGACCAAAAATGTTCAGTGTCTTCTTTCAGATCAAACAATACTTTATGATGATATTTCAAGTTATTTCATTTTTAAACCATGACTAATTACAATGGCAATACTTCCAAAACCAACAATGATCTCACTTTTAAAACATTCTTGTCAGGATAACATTTTCTTACTAAAACATTACACTCATTCCTTTTGGCCAACCCTAATACTGAGTTCCCAAAAGTTTAATCAGCTACATTTTTTAAATCAAATAGGTCAACTGTTATAACACTGTGTGTGTGTGGGGGGGTGTCCAAAAATGTTATGAAAAAATAAATAACTACTTTAAATGGCAGTCTGAAAAATGTACTCTTTTGTCAGGAAGAACAGCTATATTTTGTCATAGGCCATATTACTAGATAAGATATACATGTATATTTTGCCCAAATTTGATCTCTTATGCCCTTTTTGGCTAAAAATTAAAAGCTGTATTAGGAATCTTCTTATTGAACTAGATCACAATTAAAAAAATAAAATAGAATGCTATTCTCAAACTCCTATGGTGGTGCTGAAGTGCTTAGTTAAGGAAGTATCAGGTAAGAGTGCTCCTGCGCCATGAGTTTAACCTCGTGAACTCTGGATTCACACCAGAAGCTCAATAGTATGCCGGTATTAGAAGTAAATGATTTGGTGAAATGTTGTAAAAGGTTTTATTCTCTCTTCTGACCAAGTTTAATGGTATTATATAAATAAGCAAATGGCATGCAAGTTTCACGAGAAATGTTGTTCATAAAGGAAATTAGGGTTTGGATTCAGGTATAAACCAAGTAGAATGGCAGATCTAAACAGGAGAATGAGACAAATATGTCAATCCCTAGTAAAAAGAGCTCAATACCAATAATGTGTCTCAAAAATTCCTTTAGGCCTCCAAGAGGAATATAGGTTAAACACAAGTTCTAGCATCACTTAGATCGTCTTCTATGAAACTATAACAATGACTTTAAATTTTTAAATATCTGCCTATATTTTATAATCCTATGTCAAGTTTCTAAACTGCAATGCTTCAGCATGAGTTTGAGAAAAAAATGTTCAGAAAAAGCACTGGTCTTGGAACATTAAAATAGTAACAATAATGGTAAGAGCCACATTTATTAAATGCTTACAATATACCAAGTTCATGAATTATCTTTTTGAATGTCATAATAATCCTAAATTGTTAGATATGATTACATTACCATTATTTCCATTTTACAGAGGGAAAAACAAAACCCAGAGAGTAAATTAATCTGCCCTGGGTTGCACAAATAGATGACAGGATAAAAAAATTTAAATATTCACTGACAAACAATAAAGTTTTAAAATTGTTTGAGAGGTCTATTCATTGTTCTTATATGCTTTAAAGGTATATGAAACCTTAAAAGTGTCTCTAAGGATCCTTCTAAAAGAAGTGAGTATGTCTAAGCATCCTTACCTTTCATATGAGAAAAACAGAGGCCCTGGGAATAATGTAACTTATCCAGAACACTATTGCTATTGTCCTGTCATTTTTTTCTAACTAAGGAATTTTGCTGCTTAAAAAACTTCTAAAACTACCGAACTCGGTGATTATCTCTAATGTCTCAGTTCTAAAATCTATGTTTTGTAATTGTTCATTTATTCGTCAACAAGAAATAGTTCCACTATCTTATAGTTGAATTAAAGCACCCATTAGCAAACACTTGACATAATCTTAACCTAGAAAAGTTTTAAGATGGCCTTAATTCTAGAGGAAGAAAATTAAAGAGTCCCCTTTCTCCTTTTGAATGACATTTATATTAGAGAAGACATATATTCTGTGACTGTTTTTCCAGTGGATGGGACCCGTTCATGGGTAATGAAATCAATTTAATAATTCATAAACAGATTTTTTAATGGAAAATAACTAGAATATAAAGTCTGATAACTATATTATAAATAGCAAGAGCTACGTATTGCTTCATGAAACCTGCTTATGTAGCTGTGCAATCAGTCATGATGTAAAATTAAAATGTATTTCTTTGTATGGGTCCCAGCAAAATAGACTGAAAGCCACAATGCTCGAGTCCCAAGGCATTTTCCACATGGAATATATATGACATGAAAAATTATTTAATTACATTCTGATGATTGATATTTCCAGGATCTATACTTAAAATATTTTGCTTTTTGTAATTATAGTAAAATTACTGGTATGCTGAAGGGCTAACTCGACTAAGACATGGAAAGAAATTCTAGGGAATGTAGCCTGATCAACAGGTTTTTTTCAAGATACGTAAACATAAAACTATTTGTGAAGCAACAAACACAATGTTTAAAGTAAGTATCTGAAAGAAACCAGGGCTACTTGAAAAAATGGTAATTCCAAGTCTGAGCAGAGAAGTATAAGACGAATGTGGAACATCTTGTGTAGAAAGCAAAGAAGCTGTGAGAGATTATGGTACGTCAAAAAGATGCAGGAGTCAGCTTGCCAAGTGTCCTACTGATCAAAGATGGGATTATTTGGCTTCAAGGAGAATAATAAATATAATAGCTTGAAACAGAAATACATAAAAATTCAAGAGTTCAAATAAAACAAAATGTTGATCACATCCATGCTTGAGAAGACATCAACTTATTATTCTAAAATGGAGTAATAAGAAAAGCAAGTATTTTTTTCCCTTTCTTTCATTAATTTTTTGCATTTATATCCAGAGTTGATGAAGGAAAGTTCTTTGAGAGAATTCCAGGTGAAACAAATTAAGGAAGTTACCAAATGAAATAATGAAATAGTGAATGATCAGCAATGGCTGCTAAGACCACGAGATAAAAGATTGATAGGGAACTTGATAAACCCACTGATCAATTATAACATGACTAAAAGTGGGGCAAGACCTCCTAATGGGAGACAGTAGGAAGTACACATAATCAATATGAAATATTATTGCCCTAGAAAAGAACCTGAATCTAATCTAATCAGTCCTCTAAATCTACCAGTTGTAGGAAATACAGGGTATAAAAAAAGATGTTGAAAAAAACCACAAAGATGCAATTAGCTAAATTTAAAAATATGGGAAATTCTATAAGATATGGTTTCTTCAATAACTAATGGCGAGGAAAAAAAGGTAGATGGGAAATTCTTAAAGATTAAAAGAAACTTAAAAGACTCACTTAAATGTACCACTGTAGACCTTGTTTGGATCCTGATTTGCACAAATAAACCACAACAGGACTTTTTCAGAATTGGAGCAATTTGAATACAGACTGGATATAAGATAATATTAAAGACTTATTTTTTATTCTGTTAGGAGTGAAAATGGTAATGTGGTTTTGTTATAAAGAGACAAAATATTTTTAAAAATCTGTAAGAATAAAGCATGACATAAATATAGATATCCAATTAGCAGGCTGATATGTAGCAAATACTTTGACATATAGATAGTCCCTTTTCAAGAAAAACATTTCATCTTTCTGGTAGATACTAGAATTCCAAATCACTAAAAACACAATCACTCAACTTCTTTCAAAGTAAGGTATTAAGGCTACCTCAGCTGTGTAAATGTCAGACAACCAAGTTTTGTTTCTGCTTCAGGATGTTTTTTCCATTTAAAACGTAAACACACACTCCACATGCAATACTTTAAAATGTCACAAATATATAATCATACTATGTCACTATAAATATTGTATTAGAAACTTACAAAACAGCAGAACTGAAGGACAAGCACGTTTCATGATCTTCTTGAAGCACTGAATTTATTTTCTTTCCTGTAGCTTTACTTATAGATGTCTTCAGTTTCTTAGCTAATTTTTTTGGTGTGTTGGTTATAGAAGACTCCTCTGTACAGCAACTATATAGTTCCACCTTTATCTGAAAGTCTGGCCTTGCTTCATTACTATAATAAAAACAAGAGCATTCTTAATGTTAGGAATCTAACTCAGTAAAAATAAAATTATAACATCTTTTGATGTTTTCATACATTTAAAATCAGCATTTGAAATAGGTTTATGTTAATATATGTTAATGAGATGAAAATCTCCCTGTGTTTATTTAGTATCTAAATGGCCTGAGTCACTGCAACTTTCAGAGCTACCAGCTTCTAAAGTAGGTCAGTCTTAACTCAGTTAACCAATATGTACAGGCATATGACTTCAAGAAAAAGAATAAAATGCCCTGGTAATTTTGTTGCCAATATTATTTCTCCTTGTTACCCCTTTAATAGCTACATTTAAGGTATTTACATTATATACGTGATTTCCTGAAATGACTATTCTCCCAAAAGAAAAAGGTTGAAAACAAAAAAGGACAGAAAACAAAAAGGGAAAAAACAAAGGTTTCTTCTTTTAAAACCTTTAGTTTTCATTTATTTTTCATAGAGTCACTTACACTCACCACCTTGCCACTATCTTCCCCCACAACCTGCCCCTCCTTTGTACCTAATAACTGGAAAATAAGGTTTCATTATTTAGTTATGCAGGGGAAAACAAACAAACATACAAAAAATAATATAAAGAGATATATTCAAGGTATGAACTCCTTGAAGGCAAGTGCTGTCTTGGTGATCTTTGTATATTCTTAATCATAAAAAGTACTCAATAACTACTTATTAAGCCAATATGCAGAAATTCTGCAATTTTAGCAAACACTAAGATTGGCTTTGCCCCTTTCAGATACAATTAACTACCTTTCCTATAAAAGACTGGTGGAGTTATTACCAATAAAATATACTTAGAACTGCAAAAGAGGTTCATCAGCAGGAGATGTTGCCTGTAGACGATCCATCAGCCTCAGAGATTTTCAAAGTGCACCACAGGCTTTTTAAGATTTAAATGGCCAATCCAAAGTTTGGATAAATCCGAGGAATAACTTCCAGATATTTTTTATAGTTTATTATTTGGCAACTTTTAAACATACAGTATTCCTGGTAATGACTAACAAATGTCAATATTTAGAGGAAAACCAGAGATTCATAAATATTGAATACTTATTAAAAACAATCATAACAAAAAGCACATTTTTAAACAACATTTAGAACATCTGACCGCAGTTATTTTTAGGACAATTTAAAATATTTACAGAATTTTTAAAAAAATTATAAATTATGTGTTGTCTTCCCAAGTAACTTGCATTGTTCTGTCCCTGAAAAAAAATAATCTTTGTGTAGTAAAACGAACAATAGCAAAGTGATGAGAAGAAAAGAGCCCACTGACAGGATGATTTTATAACAACAACAAAAAAAGTACGATTTTATAACAACAACAAAAAAAGTACTAGCAACAGTTGATAATGGAAATAAATGTATTTAGGTTAACTAAGGGAAATTATTTTTTTAGCCTCAATTATGTAAGCATTTGGTAATATTTCGGGGGTCCTTAATGAACTGGTTTGGTTCAACAGAGCTTGTAAGAGGGCCTGTACTGCAGCTAACAGCTCAGAACAGCGCATTTGATTTTTCCGTGCTATGCAGTTACTAATGGGACACTGGACAGAAGCCACAAAACATGGTTCACAATAGTTTTCTTTAATGTTATGTGAGTGGCAAAACTAGTACCCACAAATCTCAACTGTAGTGCTCCATAGCTGAAAATGGCAAAAACCATGTATTTGAATAGTTACACAGCTATTCATATTTAGATATGAAGATAGTATCTTTAAAACCCTGAAAGAAATACAAATCACACACTGATTTAGGCCAATAGAGCCTTTGACAGAGGCCAGGAAAAACTTATGTTAGTTAAAACTGATTCCTATGGCTACCTGAGGAGTTCTTTCTGGTGCTGTATTATGACCACAATAAAATGAGCCTGTAAAAGAGCAGACGTAATAAAAACAGCCCTGAGGATCACCCAATTTTTTATTGTTCTGGAGTACATGAAAGAAGTGCACCATAAGAAAAAGAACATTTTGAAATTTTACTAAAGTGCTTTTCCTATGGTATATATTTCAGGACTCTTATAAATAAAGTTGTAATGCCATTTTAGTAATTCTGAAACTAAATCTCCTATATGAGACATAAGAACTTGTTTTATGCCCAAATTCACTCTATATACAATATAATGAGATTCCATTGTATTCAGAGCATAGTAAATAAACTATATTTATAAAAATTTATAATATCCAATGAGCCAAATATTTACTACTAAGATTACATGATTTCTATTTATTTTAAGTTGGAAAATTTTAAATGTAGAAATGGGCTTGTTTTGAATAAGTTTTGTAAAAAATCCATTTAAACATTTAAAGCTCTTAATGCTTCAAAAATAATCCAAAGACCCAACAATTATAACCTCCTTTAAAAAAGGAAGAATTAAAGATTATTTTCGTTCTCTCAAGATTAAAAAATACTTACAATATGGTTACATTTTCAAAACATATATCTGTGATTGTTTTATCCACAATCACCATGTCAGTGTCAAAAAGTTCAGCTCCCATTCTGAATAAGCAAAACATGGCATAGCGCTGTGATCCTAGAGGAAAAAAAAAAATCATTTTAAGCCATGATCCACGTGATAAATCATGCCTATATTATGGTAAAATGTATTTGAAAATTTAAAAACTTAGCTTAAATATTTAATAGATTCTTATTTTCATATATTGTACATTGTAATCTTTTACTTTTTATAGTGACTGTTCTGTCAGTATATATTAATACCTTACCCAACTACAACAATTAAACCAGGAGAAAGCAAAAAATAGAGTTAAAAATAGGCCTCTCCGCAGCCTAAAATAACCACCAAACTCATACATTTTATCCCTAGAAAACTCTTTTAAGCTTTAATTCATAGCAAATTTATTATTATATATATGCTAATACCTTTGTCATTTTGGTTTCCAAGTCTATTTAAGAAAAAAACGTTTTCTATTACAAGAGGTTAAGAGCAGGCACGTCAACAACAGCAAAACATTTTCCACCAAACTAAAAGCAAAGGAGGAAACCACAAAAACAATAAAAAGTAGACATGAGGATACAAAAAACATAGCTGCTGGGCCTTTTAATATGGTGATGTTTTTAAAAAAAGTATCAGGTGATTAAAGGGCTAAATCCTCATGATTGAGAAAATGTAGCTTTTCAGAAAAACTTATTCTCTATAGTAAAAAGAAAGATGCACTTAATTCCCACATGTATTCTTTGTAAAGTAAATTATATTTCCTAATTGAATAACACATATACTAACCTGATTTTGGGTTCTTCATATAAAACTAATTATGCTCAATATGATTCAGTTTTTTAACTATGAGTAACAAAGCTATCACAATTGACAAGAAATATAAAGGATTATCATATCTTTACTGCTTTGCCTCTTAACAGCTAGAAATCATTTGAGGTTAATTTCCATGACCTAAGCATTACATGGATTTTTGAAGACTATATAAAGCCATAAAATGCTGAAGGGGGAAAAGAAAGTCAGATCAAGCTAAAAATCTCTCTCTCTTACATCCTGTTAAATAATCTGAAGTAACAAAACAAGGCAGAAAAGATCTAGATTCTGGTCAAATATAATAAATGTCTTTACCTTTACTCCTTAAACATTTTGTTTTGTTTCACACTTTCCCTTATAACTCCTTACAGACTGTCCTTACAGAAGTTTCTACAACTAAAAGTACATTACATATGCATTACCTTAATTAGTATTAAGCAATTACAACATATTTATACTAAAAATCAGAAAAAAAAACAGTTCAGTGAGATTTTGCTTATTGTCAAATGACATAAATTTTTTTCAGTACGGAAGCAGCTTTTTCTCCCAATACTCACAAATTTACTATACACTAAAGAAAACATTTCAATTACAAGTTAAAATCATACATACCTTCTTTATTGCTGAAGTGATCAGAGTCTTTCCACATTAGTGGTATTCGAATATCTATAAAGAGGGGGAAATAGAAATGACAAGTAATAATTTTGGTAACTTGCATTTCTTAGAGTGAAATGAACCTCTGACTTCCATAACGGAGTATGACCATTAAAGCCATATTATTTAAATATTGTAACACAGGTGATATTTTCTGTAAAAAAAAATTGCTTAGACTAGAAATATAATATCCGTTATGTTTATTTAAATAAATTACTTCAAAAAAGTACCAACCATTATTCAAGAAATTAACTTATTAAGTGAGATCTGTAATAAGCTTATGCCATAATATTTTCATTGTGTGATTTGTTTTTTAAATAGGTGAATTACAGGGAACCCAGTGTTGAATTTCTATTTTGGGTAAGTCGTAGCAGCAAAAACAGTTAGATACATTTCAAAATCACAGAACAGTAGAGGCAGAAAGCGCTTTAGAACTTTCATCCACTAGACAAATTTTAAAGATGAAGAAAATAAGTGACTTGTCTAAGATCATTGGTTTCTGGGAGAGACCCAGCTCTTGACAAACAGACCCAAACTCTTTCCATTAAGATTTAACTTGTCTACAAAAGAATTGGCACATCTTTGTATATTCATGTTACAAACTAGCATTTCCCTTAAGAAATAAAGCTAAAAAGAAGAATGCATTACTTCTTTCAGTCCAAGAAAAGGGCATATGTTCTAAAAGTGACCTAAACATATTTTCTGTCATTTACACATTCTTTCAAACTCTAAAGTAATTGTGTTTAATAATCTTTATTCCAGAAGTTACGTAATCTAGAGCTTTGACACAAATTTTTTTCTTCCTAATTTCCTCCACTCTTCCCTTTCCTTCTAAAACTAAGATTAATAGTAGTAACAATTTCCCTGACATTCCCATGCTATTTAGATATTTTCAAAATTAGAGGATCAAGGTTCTACCTAATAGACGTGCCAACTACAGCATACCGTATTTCCCCATGTATAAGACGCTCCCATGTATAAGATGCACCTTAATTTTGGGGCCCAAAATTTGAAAAAAAATTTACTACATAAAGTTATTGAACTCAAGTTTTATTCATCATAAAATTCACACAACTCCTCATCACTGTCAAAACTCCCAACCATTAGCTTGTCCTCATCTGTGTCTGTATATTGCCTTGTCCTCAGTTCCATCTATGGCATGTGAAATGCCACACTTCTTAAATGACTTGACAACCACCTACAACCACTGTATAAGACGCACCCAGTTTTTAGACCCCAAATTTTTGGAAAAAGGGGTGCGTCTTATACATGGGGAAATACGGTAATATAGCACAGTAGAGATTTCAATGGTAAAGTGAAGTTAGTTTTAATTACTCAGAGTACAAAAACTGTATAAATACCCCAAGCCTTTGTGGAAAATGTTTCTAGTTAAGACCTGTTATACCACGGAAGTTTATGTGCATATTTTTCATACTTATTATGCCACTTTAAATAATTACAAATCTTTATGAAAATAAGCTGTTTGGCTACATTTAGGTTGTGCTTCACTTTTAGATCCCATAATCCTCTGTCTACATCTTTGTTTGTTTAGAAGTGTATTTTTAAGGTTTTTAATGACTATTTCCAATTTCCTTTCTAGAAAAGCTTTATATCACTCCTTCATCCCTACCCTACCCAACGAGGCAGGTATGTATGAGTACCCTGCCCACTGATGCCTTAGCAGTTTTGATAAAAATATTACTTATTGAGCTTTCTCCATATGCCAAGCTAAACACTTCACATACAATTCATCAAACAATAATTTTAAAACTTTACCAATTTAATAGTCAAGTGACAGGATTTAATTGTTTAGATTTGCATTTTCTTAACAACAAAAATATTTGTACATTTTATTGGCCAGTTCCGTGAATCTGTATCTGTGGCCCATTCTCTCTCTCTCTCTTTCTCTCTCTCTCAACGTATTACTTATGATTTGTACTTTTAAAAGTTAATATTTAATCTATGTGAGAATTTGGGTATGTGAGGTAAAATTTAAAAATAATTATTCTTCTTATAAAAATAGTAGACAAGTTAATAGACAAGTTCCAACTCCATTCATATCTAATAGGACATCTTTTTCCTTACTGATTTAATGATGCCATCTTTACCATATATAGCATTCTAAGTGTCTGTTCCTTGGCTATATACTTTATGATCTAATTGAATCATGTATTAATGACTGTCTATCCTAATATCAATACCATACTATTATACACATTGAACCTTTATAATATAGTATCTGTTAGAAAGCGTTCCCAAAACATCTTTTCTTACTTGCTAATTTATGTGAATTTTTTAATATTTTATCAAAATTCCCCCTTCAAAATGTTTCATTGTAATTCTATTGTCAAAATTAATTTGGGAACTGATATTATTATAATATCGTCTTTACCCGGAGTATCTTGATACAGTTACCCTTACATTTTTATTAAGGTTATTCTTGGGGGTTGTTAATGTTTTTGTTTTCTATTGTTTTAATTGTAAAGGAGATCTTTTTTGCCATCATATTTCCTAACTAGTTACTGCTGGTTTTGACAGCAGCTACCACTTTTTGTATATTTATCTTGAATCTAGCTATTTTTACTGAATTCTTTATTAATTCAAATAGTGTGTCAGTAAATTTCCTTAGGTTTTCTAGGTCTGCTATCTATTATCTTCAAATAGTTTTTAACTTGTCTATTTGTTTTCAGTAGTTTCATCTTTCATTCTTACTATTTTAGCTCGAGATTTCTAAAACTGTGTTAAATTATATTGATACAATAGACATTGTTATTTTGTTCTTGATTTTAATGGGATTGCCTTTATTGTTTTACAATTGTGACTTGGCTGATGTCCTGTCAAACAGCCTGCTTCTTGCTTGACCACAGTTGCTGACTCATTTCATTTCACAACTGTTCTTGTTCACAGCTGTTCTTGTTCTATTAGGGTGGTATTAACTCTTTACACTGTTTTGGGAGGAGCATGGAACCCGACTTCCTTTACCGTATACCCACAACCTGTGGGTCGGTCTTGCCCTTTCCCATGCCCAACTGTGTCAGAGCCTCAAGAGGAGAAGGTAGACACTTCTTATCTATTTCCCAGATGGTCATGTACTGTCAGATGGCAAAGGATGTGTAAGCCACCAACTGTTTCTTAATTCAGCTTCAAACAGTAAAAATTCCTACCTGGCTCTTGCAAATGGCTGACGCAGGCTTAGTTTACAGTGCCCTTACCTTTGTCTTTTTTTGTGTCTTCATTGCCATTTTAATGGTAAACCGAAAGAGTCTTAATAGGATGGCTAACTTGATGCTATCAGGGCCTAGATGTCTATCATAATTTTGAAAAGTGAAAAAAAGAGGCACTTTGTGAACTGACTTGGCTTTAGTCACTGAATTAACAATTAGTGAGAAAGCTCAGACAATTACCACAGTGTAGTTATTTGATGTTTAGCAGAAATGATCAGGATAAACCTCAGTTATTCTTTTTACTTTGATAAAGATTTGGCCAGTGAATGGTGAAGCTGGAAATGAAAAACCCAGGTATCTCCTAAAAATCAATATAATCTCAGAAATGTTATCAAACTTTGTTGCAAATATCCATTTTGATCAAAACAAAAGTCACATTTTCATCCCAATATCAAAAGAAAATAGATCTATAAAGGTGAATTAGTTTTTAATTTTCTTTGCTTTTATGTTTTACAAATAAACGGATGAGATATAATTAAGTCTAAGCAAAGATGAAATGAAATTACATATGTATCCCATTTTCTGAGACTTTCAGTTCCTTAATTTAATTTAAAATTATCTCTTGGAAAGAAGGAACATATGCAGAAATAAGTTTAATTTCTATACTTGAGTGTTTGTGTTCAGGAAAATAGTTTTTTCTCTTTAAATGCTTTTACTTAAGCACTCTTCTAAATGTAGTTAATGCTAATTTCATGAGTTGCTGCAGTCAATAAACTATTTATTATGAAATGACAATAGATGTTAACTCCAACACGTCACTTGATTCTTTAATAGCAATTTAACATTATGTCATTTGCGTACTAAGTGGCACTACATTGGAGGCAAGGAATGAAGGATTATGTTTAAGTATTTTTAGAAAATCCCCTCTACAGATCTATAATATTTTATCTATCATGTTAAAATCTACTAAAGAACTACTTATGTAAAAGTACTGTTTCACGTTGAAAGGCTACAAGGAAGTACAAAACGTGTTTTATTCCAGTCTTATAACTGGAAAGATGAAAACATGAATATAACTATAAAACAAGCAACCGATTTTTATACAGTTCAGTTATTTTTCTGACAAATGTTTTGGATGAGGGGGATTCCTCTGATTTAGGGCAATTACATCCTATGAGAAATTCAGGTCTAGACTTCCTGTATGAGAATTTTTGTTTATACATAAAGACATTTCTGAAAAACAGTTCCTTGGGTGAGAGGGCCTGAAATACAGCGCAGGGTCCCTGGAGATAAGAAAACACAGCGTTTGGCCAATGAAACAATCTAGTTATTACTTAAGGATTGATGGAGGTGTGTTGTTTCCAAAGCGTGCTGATGAGGTATTTGTAAAGGTGCATTATCTAACTAGCATACACACAAGTCAGCCATGTATTCACTTCGATCTGTAGCATCTCCAGGCCATTGTCTTTGGCTTCCTTAACACTTTGGAGAAACTGAGACAACACAGCATAAGTGCCATCTAGTGGTAAAGGGTATCCTAAATGCATTAGGAATTCAGAGAAGGGAAACTTCCTTTCCAGCTGGAATGGTAACAGGGAAGGCTTTACAGATGAGCAAACAGATCCCGAAGACAATACAATTATTTCAAGAGCTAACTGGGTGTCAGAAGCATGGGGTGTGCAGATGGAACAGGGAGACAAATGTCTGGCTAAACCAGGCAGCTCATGTATAGGAGTAATGGAAGATATGGCTAGAAAAATAGCTGGGTCAGAATAGAAAACTCGGAGGTGAAAAATTTGGTCTGTATCCTATGGGCAATGAAGAACAGTCATCCATTCAATCAATACTCACTGAGCAATTACTATGTGCAAGCACTGTGTGAGCTGCTGGGTATATAGCGATGAACAAAACAAATATAGTTCCAACCCTCATGGAACTTCTAGCCTAGCAAACACTAAAAACATTATTGAAACTTCTGAGCAGAAAAGGAATGGAGAGTCAAAAGACTTGAGTTTGCAGCCCAGCTCAACCACTTACAGGAAGTCATTTAACCTCTGAGTCTGTAGAAAAAGAGAACTACTCTACATATTTCACAAAGCTGCACTGAGGACAAAACTGCAATAATATATGTACTATATGAAACAGCTTTTTCTAACGATTTGTAAAATTCAATGCATATGTAGTGCATAATGATGAAAACAGTGTTTTAGAACAAATATGATGATAGAGGTATGCAAAATAAAATGAAGGAAGAGAATGGACGTAGGGAATTAAAAACCCACCAACTCTAGAAACTTACTTTATAGAATTTATTCAGCAGTACAAAAACAATCCATCTGTAGCATACCTGATAAGGCAATCTTTCCTTTACATGCGGTTCGTTCTTTACTTTCAAAATTCACATCACTGTCAAAAGGAAAAAGCCTAATGAAAAAAAAAGTATCTTTTCTAATAAGCAATTGTTTTAGCAATCTTTCACAAATGTCTAAATATTAAAAGCAAACATATATCCATGAATAATAATGACTTCCACTTAATATAAGCAACCTGACTCAAACTTTAAGATGTTCAGTCAACAGCTAGCTGCTTTAAGAGAAATATATGGAACTACTCTCTTTGATTTTTTTTCATATAAGCTTTACATTCCCTGATGATTATATACTGGCTGATTCCACAGTGAAAACCTTTTGTGATTATTTACATTTTATAAACAAGATGTATAATATTTGTCCAACTCCCAAGAAGTGTAATACCTTGGATAACCATTTCATAAATTACATTTCTAGCTTACCAGATTATAGTTGCCTGAAAAAGTTAATGAATATCCCAATCATGAACTTGTTGCCCAGGAGTACCTTATCCTTATAAAGTATAACAAATATCAGAAAAATTACTCTCTATTCTATATTTATACACAGTAATATATTTAGTTTCCTTGATATTAAAAAAAAAACTAAGCATGTACTAAAACAATAAATTAATTAACTAAGATGGAAAAGGAAGGGAATAGCTCTGAGGAAAGAATAAAATGTGGAGAGGGAAATATTATGACAATAGAAAAAAGTCTCAAAGTGTATTCTTGAGATATAAGACACTTCCAGATCTGACTTTAGAATATACCATTACCATTAAAACAAACAAACAAAAAACCTTTCAAAATAGTCATCTCCTAATAGACCAAATCAATCCCAACCTTGAGTATTTCTCCAATATCCGATTTACTAATATCCTGCATTTAAAGGTTAGCATTCCATTTCTATGGGAATATTTCCAAGAGTATTCTTTGCATCTTTTTTGGTCTTTATTTAAATTAGTTAGCTAATTAACTGCTGGCTAATTTAATTAGGTACTTAAATACATGGTAAGATAGAAACTTTTCATCTGAATACTGTTTGATTTCTAAGAGGGCTTTTAGAGAAGGACGGAGTGGGAGTTTGAAGTGTATCTAACTGATTTTCAGAAGAGTATACCACCACCTCATTGCATTTCAGTAGGCTTGTTAAAAAGACTGCATCTATTCAGTATCATGTGTCCAAATTTGAAAATAAAATATATCAGCCAACTTCTCTTTGGACCCTCTTACTGGATTAAGCACATAAGTATTATAGGTGAAATATATTCCAAATAAACTAAAATAATTTATTAATGTACTTAAGTTGGTAAGCTTATATTGAACATAATATAGTATTTACAGACCCGCATACTAGGTATAACTAGAGTAATGTAGTAGACTTAAAGACACAAGTTCTCAGAATCCTATCTAATTATTGTACTTTATGGTCACACTGGTATTTAAGTTAAAATATAGAATTGACTCTGTGAAAAATAAAGGTGCTCATTGATTACTTCACAATGTTTCATTGAATCACACATTTTATACTTTTTACTTTGTCATGTTGGAGAACATTTGCTTGCTTATTAGTTCATTATAGAGTGAAAAAGTCTATTGAATAGTCTGCTACATTTTGGTGAAAATAATATATTGACAGGCCCACTAGAAATCAAACACAAATCTCAATTTCCACAAATTGGAACAAGAAATACAATATAAATGCAGTTGGTTGGCATTTGTAAGTCATATTTCTGAAAACACCTTCTATATGAGCAATGTATAATATAAATTTTTAAAATACTTATTTCAGTGAAAAAATACAAGAAAACTCTAATATGGTAAGTAACTTGAGTATTATGGAGTAGGTCATAGATTATGCTAAAGTTGAGATCCATTAGGTATTACTAAATTGGATTAAACTTGAGGCTTTGGCAGGCAAGTGATATTCTAAAATACCAGAATCACCAAAAGCAAACTTGCTGAATATTTACCAAAAAGAAAAAAATGTTCCCCTCCCTACTATTCAATCACCTTGCAGAGTATAGCTTTCTTCCCTGTAATTACAAATTGCATAGGCATTTCCAGGACCAGTCAACAAACTTATTATATATAAATATTATTAAACGATAATATAAATTCAATTAGCCATATAATCTTACAGAATAATTAAGTTTGTCTTTAAAACAGTGAGAGATGAAATGAAGTAATTTAGCCTCATTTTTCTGGAGCTTAAATTATTTTCAATTCAAATAACTCCTCAAACTGTTATTTAGGGTGCTAAAATGTGATGTTTCCTAATTAATCCAAATTGACAATAAAATTGTTAAACATTATCTGCTTAATAATGTGCTACTGTAGCTAATAGTTTGCTACAGTTAAATAAATACTTGTTTGAAAATTTGCAATGTTAATGCCAATTCTAAATGTTACAATTAGAGAGCCAGCCTGAGGAAAAAACAAATAACCAGAAAATTATCCAAACAAAAGCACAGCTAAACAATAGTGTTATCTTATTCTTATGAACCCAGGTTGGAGTATTATTTTGGTGAGGCCTGTAAATAATTAAAAAAAAAAAACAGATAAAAATATAAAAGACAAACTTAACTTTATTACTTATATTACTGCCTGTAGGTAAATAAAATGTCCAACAGAGGGTGCCAATCAGCCACCATGTTGCTCAAAAATCTGTATTAAAACTGACTGAGTAAATACAGATTACCCTATTTTATATTGTTCCATATGGGAATGTAAAATAGCATTTCTTTGCCAAAATGAACACACTATGATGAGAAACAGCACAATGATGAAAGTATTTTATATTTTCTTAATGAAGTACTAAAAGAATTCTAAATGGAATTCTATTATTTGAAAGCAGGTTATAAAATCCTTCACCTCTAATGCAAATCAGTGAAAACTGTAACGCTCAGAAATGCTTAACATGGAATTTTAAACCATTCTAAAACTATGTGGTATAAAATTAATACTTTCATAAGTATCTTAAATTCAGTTTTCTATTTCAAATCTTGATATAAATGCTTTTCAACAGACACTAAATTATATAAAGTTTAAAAAATAAAATCAGGAATGTCTGTCATTAATATATACCATGTTTTATTGTAGAAATACCAGTATACAATTTTCACCTGCAACTTACACTTTTTTCTTTTTTTTTAAGTTATAGTATATAGGAAATAAACTAGGCAACTGGAGTATAAGAAACTAATTATTATGGCATTATTAAAATCAAAATTATTTTAAATGACACATATAATTAGGTTATATAAGTGACTTTGACTAGCACTGTTTTTACAAAGCCAAATAAAGTATTTCAGAAGTTAAGACAAGAGACAGGTTGGCAGGTTGGAGTAAGGGGAGAATATCATCGCTAAAATGTAAGCTCTGTAAGCTTAGGGCTTTGTTTTGTTCACTGCTGAATCACCAGTGCCTGCTATATAGCTCAGTACATTCTAAGGAGCTCAATAAATGTTTAGTAAATATTATATGAAATAAAATAGGATATGGTCATTTTGATGGAGCAGACACTAGATTTAGTAGATTTATACTAAAGTCTTAGGGTTGAATCTTACCCATCAATAACTAGATATGTTGAAGAGTTGCTGTTAACCTCTTAGCCTCAGCATCCTCATATCTACTGAATGAAACAATATTTTATATGTATTCAGTCGTTCTTTAACCCTCTGATGGGCACAACTGATCTCACAGATTCATTGCACACAAATTTTCAAGTATCTAACGGTTAACTTAAGTATCATGACTCATCGCTTCCGTATCTTCCTCCTCTACCATAACCTATCGCCAATCATGTTTGTGACTTAGTACAATAAAGACGTATTTCATAGTGGCATCTTTGTGTGCAATGAATCTGTGAGAATCTGACGGAGGGTTAAAATGTTACACAAGGGCCAGCCGAGTGGCGCATTGGTTAATAGCTGGCTTGGGACGCCAGCTCTGTGCAGCAAGGCCCCAGTTTGAATCCCACATGAGGGCCACTGACACTGCCCTCTACAGCTAAGATGGTGAACAACGGCTCGACCTGGAGCTGGGCTGCCGTTGAGTCGCTGGCAACGGCGTAGGTTGCAGCCCCTGCTGCAGTGGGCTGCCACAAGCTACCGTGTGTGGCCATCAGCCAGCGTGAGCAGCCGGCAGCCAGTGTGAGCTGCCTAGAGCCGCCATGAGTGGCCGTCCAGAGGCTGGTGGCCGATCTGCCTCACCCGGGAAGAACACAATGATGGTATCAACATGGGCCAGTGAAGTAACGTCCTCCACAACGAGACTGAAGAACAAAAGGACAGCAACTTGTCTGTTCCCCTTCCCCGATTCCCCAACACTGTTTCCCTCCCCCAACTCCCCAATTAAAAAAAAAATGTTACACAAATACAAGCATTACTTTGGGAGTATTGATATTTTTGGCCTTAGTATTTAACTTGGAGCTTATGTGAAAGAGGCACTAAAATATCTGTTAAAGTGATCAGAGTATGACTTCCTAGTTCCTGTAAGATAATGGTAGTCACCTAAATCGGAATCTCTTCAGCCATCGTACAAAAGCTTTCAGATCAACAAGCAAGGCAAATAAAATTACCTATAGCCCATACCATAGCAGAGTTAGGAAACAGAGACCACTACAAACTTTATTTTACACATAAGTAAGAAAATTAATCAAACCATCAAAGCCAACTCCTGGAGGCCTTACCCAAGTAAAGAGTCACTGCAAAACACAGTATCAACTGTGATCTCCCTAGAAGAAAAAAGAATGGATATAAGACCTGGTGGATACAACAGCACTGGTTTCTGGGTAGTTGAAATGAAGGGGCTCTAAAAGAATTCTAGTTCAGAAGTTGTTAGTCTTGTAGAGAAGAGTGACACACAATGGAGAAGGTATCCTTTGAAAGTTTCGTCATGAAAAAAAAAAAAAAAGAAGAAGGAGAAGAGGCAATTGAAATTAAAAACCCCAAGAAACAAACCAGTATCAAAGAATCAGAAAATCAACCAACCAATCAACCAACATTCCAAAGGCACCATTTATTAAAAGAAGTTGTTCTACATAGTTCCACTTACAGAAAACACTCTTGAACTAAGAAACCAAATAAGCCCTTCTACCCACCCTCCCCATCAGTTGGCCCAGAAAAATCCCACATCCTATATATTTCATTAAGGACCAAAAAAGGACCCAAATAGCCATACAAAGCTATTACAAAATGAAATTTGAGAGAATCAAAATGCTTCAGCTGAAAAAATTACTCCACCAACCACTCTCCAAAAAAATAAAATAACAAAAACTATAACATGATACTCCAAAATGAATTATGTACAGTTAAATAAGCTATTGCAAATATGGAAAGAAACTGGGAATCTCAAATCTAAAACCTCAGACTAGTAAAGGACAAACAGGTAAATATGCAGAAAGAAAAAAAAAATGAAAGACCCAGGAAAGAAATTAGAAGAAAAAATACAAAATCATTTCTGAAATGAAAATACAAAGTGCCCAACGACAAAGAGATAAAACTGAAAGTACACTAAAAGGCATAGTAAGTGTGAATGAAAAACAAAACAAAAATGTAGTAAAAAGCTTAAAAACATTAAAGAGAAAGTGACAGGCATAGAAGACAGGCAAAGAAATCAAACTTTTGTGCAATTGGAGTCCTTAAATAGGAAAAAACAAAATAATGAGATAAAATTTATGCTTTATTCTGGAGGCTTTAACTCCAGAGAAACTTTCTAAAAATAAAAGAATTGAACCTACCTATTGAGAGGGTCCTAACTGAGCCAAAATGCTCAACCTTAGATATATCCCAGTAAAATTCTCAGACTTTAAGATAAAGGAATCTATTTTCAGCCTCCAGACAAAAAAACTAAGTCATTTACAAAGGAAAAATAATTAGACATTATATTTATTAATAACAAGACAACAATGGAGCAGTTTTCAAGAAACTCAAGGAAAGAAAGTGTTTGCCAAGAATTTTGCACCCAGCCAAGCTGCCCTTTAAGTACACTAAAGAAAAATACCGTATTTGCCGGCGTATAAGACAACTGGGTGTATAAGACGACCCCCTAACATTTCCACTCAAAATACAGAGTTTGTTATATGGTCGGCTGTGTGCGATTTTGCGAGTGTGGTAAAATCGCATAACAGCCGAGCATACACCCAGCAGCGCTGCTGATGCCTGAACAGTATGTGGAATGAAGTGGGCGGGCATCGGGAGGCCACTATGGCACGGGGCAAGCACTATGGGCAGTCTATCTGAAGTGTACCTGGCGTATAAGACGACCCCCCACTTGGAGGCATATTTTTCAGGGCCAAAAAATCGTCTTATACGCCGGCAAATACGGTACTTTAAACGTGCAAGAATGTGAAGAAAACTACTTATGTTGAAGAATCCACTAGCTCATGTGAGCTTTCCCCAAACAAGAGATGATTTTGGAAGGTACAACAAAGGACATATAGCAAACATTATACATATTTAATTGCAGATCAAAGACTTAAACAAAGGTGGTGATACAATTCATATGTAAATATGATCCACTCCACCAAAGGAGAAATAAGAAATGATCATTTTCTGAATAGAATCACCAAGGAAACTGATGGTGCAGCACAAAAGAGGTCTTGGTAAGTGGAAATGAAAGACAGGGCACATCAGTATACGCAAAGGCACTAGAGGCAAGAAAATTCAAGCACTGTTTTGGGGATACAGATCTACAATAGCATTTGGCTGAAATAAATTTGTAAAATAGAAATTCGAGAGATGAGGCTGAAAGTGTTTGAAATCAGACCACAATGATCCTGGAATGCAATGCCTATCTAAGGAATTTTAGTAAATGGAAACCATTAGCTGTTTCTTAAGAAGTGAACTGACATAAGCAGTCTTTTAAGTAGATGTATCTGGTTATAATAAGCAGGGAAAAGTTGGGGAGATAGTCTAGGTTACCAGTCAAAAGACTAGCAAATTGATGGACTGCTGTAACTAAGCAATCCTATCATCTAAACTGAGGTGGTCAGTTGTCTCTATTCCACCCCTCACCCTAACTATCTCCTGTTAGATATCTAGAAACCTAAATCTAGAAAGCTTTTTGTATCTCACTTTCTCGACTCACCCTGACTATTGTGAATTGTACACAAACCTGGGTATTTTTTGTATATTTAGACATCAAAAATAGGTGGCATATCAGAAGGTGTTTCATAACTTCACACAATTTAGGACAACAAAGCTTTTGTTATATAATTAGAACATTATGATAACAGAGCATTTAACAGTTACCGATATTCCCAGATATGTGTGTGTGTGTTGTTGTTTTTTTAAAAAAGAACAAATGATATGACTATATCTATCATTGATTTCTCAGTGGGGATTCCTCAAGTTAGCCGCAGAATGACTATTTTCTCAATTTTTGCAAGAATGGGGCAAAACTAGCACTATTCTAGAAATATGGAAATTAAGTCACTGTTTACAATGCGTGGCTTGGGGCATTAAGGGCTTAATTCTTGCCTGAAGCCCTGGTTTTAAAAAGCTGTAAAATGAAGTAAGATTATTTGCTTACTTTAATACATTCATAATAAATTGATAAATAACTGAAACTGTTTGCAGAATGGTTGTTTTTGTATAAAGACCACCTTGAGTGGAAAATCTATTATTAAAGCCCAAAACTCAAGCACTATTTTTTATCTCAATTCTCTCATCAAATTATTTACTCAATCATTTCTATGTCTGCCTATTCCTTAATAATTCCCCTAAAACTTGGTTATTTAAATCATTTTGTCTAATCATCCTTTCAACAATCTACTACCAGATAACCCACCCATACACCCCTTTTATCATGTCTCTTTTTTGCTGAAAATAAAATAAAAGATAAACAATGAAATAAATGTAAAGCCCTATAATAACTCACCAGGGCAGCCTGAGGTAGTACAAAATACATGAACTTCTTTTTGGCGGGTGAGGGGTACTCAGGCTTTTAAGTCATCTGGGTTTACATCCTAGCCACCCCCTAGTCAGTGTGTGCTCTTCGAAATGCTATGCTAAGTTCCAGTGCTTAGGTCTTGAAAAAAGATGTTTATACCTCTCTCTCAGTTTGTAATAAATTTGTGAACACCTTAGCACAATATCTGCCGCCCCTTTCCTTTTCAACTGTGCCTTGATCTTCATCTCAGCCAAACACATCTCTTCACTGCGCTTGAATCATTCATGCTCATCTTCCACCCTCAGCTTTTATTTTGCTATTTTCCTTTCTTGGAATGCTGCTTTCTCCTACTCATCTCTATCATCTTTCATGATCTAGAAGATTCAGATCCAACTCTTCCATTACTCCTTCCTCAGTTCTACCATTTCATACTGATTTAATTCTCCTTTGAAAAGTCTACATGTATTATCTGTATTCGTTTTTTTGACATTTTATCATAAAATTTTAGAGAAGGTAGGCTAGCTGTAGGCAGTAGACTCATTAAAATGCTGTTTTAATTCTGGTAGCATTGCAAAAACAGAGCATTTTTCTTATCTTAAAGATTATCAAAGCCAAGATAAGGAACAGACTTGCTAAGTCTCTAGAATATATGATTGCTGAATATACATATATTCTCATATTTTGATAAATTGTGTTTTTTTAATTTGGATATACTAGCACAGTGCTTAGTAAGTGTTCTACAAGTAGTAGATATTTGGTAATTATTTGACTGACTGATCAAATGAGATAATTTACATAACTTTCTTCAAGGAACTAAAAAAACTATCACAAGATTCTCATTAATCTTTAGATCATTTTTATATAATAAGAAAACAAGTACTATAATTTCCAGTTACATTCAATCCGTGAACTCATGTTGTTTCTGCATATAACAAAATGAAGTTATAAACAAAAGAATTCATGCGGAATACTCAGGTTTTTTTGAAGAAATAGAAATCATTCAATAATTAAAGGAGACAATGTTTTTACATGAACGATGAAAAAATATAAATGTGTATAGCATGAAAGTTATTTTCATCTATCAAAGATAATCAGTAAAGAAACTGAAAATCATATATATTTTCAGTTGAGAATCCTAGATATTTTTTCTAGTTTTGTTATATAAATCCAACAGGGATTCAGATTATGTAACATTTTTTTTTATAAATCAGCAACTTCAGAATAGTCATACTGCCAAATTAAGGAAATGGCCAACTCACAATTCATTTTACAGCAGTACCTCCCTACTCCGTGGTTTCACTTTCCACGGTTTCAGTTACCCACGGTCAACTGCGGTCCAAAAATATTAAATGGAAAATTCCAGAAATAAACAATTCATAAGTTTTAAATTACATGCATTTCTGAGTAGCGTGATAAAATCTCGTACTGTCCCACCTGAGATGTGAATCATCCCTGTATACATCATCTGCCATTAGTCACTTAGTAGCTATATTGGTTATCAAATCGGCTGTTGTGGTATCACAGTGCTTGTGTTCAACTAACCTTTATTTTACTTAATGACCCCAAAGCACAAGAAGAGTGATGCTGGCAAGTCAGATATGCCAAAGAAAAGCTGTAAAGTGCTTCCTTTTAGTGAAAAGCTGAAGCTTCTTGACTCAATAGTAAAGAAAATATAGTGTATGCTGAGGTTACTAAGAACAAATCTTCTATCCATGAAATTGTGAAGAAGGAAAAAGAAATGCATGATAGTTTTTCTGTTGCATCTCAAACTGCAAAAGTTACAGCCACAGTGCATGGTAAGTGCTTAGTTGCGATGGAAAAGGCATTACATTAGTGGGTAGAAGAAATGAACAGAAAACGTGTTCTGATTGAGGGTAACATTGTCCAAGAAAGCACTGAGCCTATAAAAGGAATTCGGCAAGGGAATCCCCTGAAACAAAGGACACCAAGCCATTTACTGCAAGTTAAGGGATGGTTACACAGATTCAGGAACAGCTTTGGACTGAAAAATATTAAATTACTGGAGAGGCTGTGTCTGTTAATGAAGAAACTTGCTGCCCCATTTCAGGCAGAATTGAAGAAGTTAATTAGGGTACTATCCGTGGTTTCAGCCATCCACTGGGGGTCTTAGAATATATCCCTAATGATAAAGGGGGTCTACTGTAAATATTTAAAGAACAGAAATATAGAGGACAGATCTGATTCTCAGAGGAATATTCCATAAAACTGTGAGAGATGATACAACATTGTTTAGTCTTATACTGTCCTTAAACCAGTGTTTCTTAAACTTTTCCACTGAAATAGCCCCCCTTGACAAAATGCCCTTATAAAGGCTAGGGAGAAGGAACATATATTCCCATGAGTAGAATAACCCAAAACTATGCCACAATTCTAAATTTCTCATTCTTTAAATTAAAAATTCATGCTATAAGAAGATATGTCATATTTATGCTACGGCTTTGCATATCTCCTAACACATACGATAATTCTGTACTCTCAGTGACTCATCTGACCTAGTTTGAGAAGCACTGACTTAAACCGATGTATGTCTATCTGAAAAATATTTTCCTAGATTATGATACTAGGATAATTTCATTTTATAATGCCAGGGATAAATAATAAGAAGAATTATTTGAGGGTCGGCCGAGTGGCACATTGGTTAAGAGTTGCCTTGAGACACCAGCTCTGAACAGCAGGGCCCCGGTTCAGATCCCACATGAGGGCCAGTGATGCTGTGCCCTCTACAGCTAAGATGGTGAACAACAGCTCGACCTGGAGCTGGGCTGCTGTGAGTCACTGGTGACGGCACAGGCTGCAGAAAAGCTGCAGTGGGCTGCCATGAGCGGCCGTCCAGTGGCCGGTGACTGATCTGCCTCACCCAGGAAGAGTGCAATGATAAAAATACCAACATGGGCCAGTGAAGCGACGTCCTCCACTACTAGACTGAAGAACAAAAGGACAGCAACTTGTCTGTTCCCCTCCCCCAATTCCCCAATAAAGTCTTAAAAAAAAAAAATTATTTGACAGGTGTTGAGCACTAATTATGCAAAAAGCATTACAATAGTTTTTACATATATAATCTTAATTTTCAAAATGTAAACATTGTCATGCCAACTTTAATGAAGAAAATGAAGCACAGAGAGATTACATAGCTATCCCAGGGAAATGCAGCTAACAAATATTAGCTACGTTGTATACAAGGCTTTATTACTTCACAGTCACATCAATATTTTATTTTTACAGAAATCTCTTTCTCTGACCTGTGTTTTTACCTTAGTTTTCAAGAATTTAACAGCACTGTGAATAGCCCAAAGGCCACTAATGTCTAAAAAGAAACGTTTTACTAATGCTAGAGCTTTAAGACTGATCAACAACAGGTGATATATGACTATTTATATGTTTAAAAAACAACAACATCTAGCCACTAAGTTGAGTCAATTCTTAAGTTCAAATAAGACTTGGCATTGTAAGTAGCATAGGATGTACATATCACACACAAATCCCAGACCTGATCCAAAAGGGCAGTTTGGAGTGACAGAACAAGAACCAGAAGTTCCTTAGCAAATCCCAAGTAACCTTTCATTAGCTTCTATCACTAGCTAGTTACATGTCCTTGAGTAAATTGCTTGCCTCTCTAGGATTTACATTCTCCATATGAAAAGGATGTAGTGGATTTTTAAGTTCCCCTCCATTCAAAAGATTTTATATCTTTTCAATTTTGCTGTCCACTCATTTCAATTTCTATACCTAAGTTGCCATTACACTTAGCAAGTACCTTCTTTATTAGCATACTTTTCAACAGTTAGTTTTTTTTCTTTAATTTACATTTCTTTATATTCAACTATGAGTCTCAGTCTTTCTTTTTAAAATATTGTCAGTTCTTGCTTCTTAACTATTTAATTTAGAATCTGGAAGTATTAAACACAACAAAACTGCCCAGTGAAAAATGCTGCCTTAAAATAATAAGTTTATTCTGAGCGCCACTGTCAAAATGTTTATGTTATCAGAGGGTACTTCAGTTTATTTTTAAAAGCTTTGGTGATTTGACAATTGACGTTAAGGTTAAATTATATAATGTTTTTAATTCAAATATTTAAGTACATTAAAAGCTATAGGTAAACTATGCCACTAACCATCTTCCAGTTTGATCTGCAGCCTGTTCTTCTAATTTCTGTAGTTCCGATGTGTAAGCCATTATTCGAGCATTGCACACCATGAGATTCTTTACTGCACGTAAAATTTGGTCTTTCTGAGTGCTCAGAGAAAGGAGTTTCCATATTCCTTGTCGCATTCGAATTTCTAAATCTATTTTTTCTTGAATGCTGCAGTCCTTAAAAAAAAGAGAGAAAAACATTTTTAAAAGATAGTAAAAATCCAAAACTGTAACATTTCTTTTTATCCCTAATAGATGGCGGTGTATTAGATATCACTGTAATTTTATACCATATTGGGAAAGTGGCAAAGTTTTAATGTATGATAGTATAAAAATATAGCTATTTTAAAAAGCTTTTTGCAAAACCTTCATTTCTGGCTTTATTAGGAAGTCTTTATAATCTGCTGGACAAACAGAATAGAAACAAAGGTGAGAAACATTACATAGTCTTACTGTAATGTTACAAGATTGAATAGTATCTCCCAAATATTCCTGTCCTCCCAGAACCTCCGAATATGACCTTATTTGGCTATCAGGTTTTACAGATGTAATTAGTTGAGACCTGTGGCATGGGCCCTAAACCCAGGAACTGGTGCCCTTGTAGGAAGGTCATGTGAAGACACAGAGCGAGAACTCCATGTGGAGATGGAGGCAGAGACTGGAGTAATGAGACTATAAGCCGAGGGACACCAAGGATTGCCAACAACCACCAGAAGCTGGAAAAGGCCAGGAAGGAGCTTCCCTAGGACCTTCCGTGGAAGCACGGCCCTGCAAATACCTTAACTTCAGATTTCTGGCCTCCAGAACGAGGAGACATACATTTCTGCTGTGTTAAGCTACTCAGTTCTGGTAATTTGTTATGGTAGCCTCTGAAAACTAATACAATAATATAATAACTAATGTGAACAATATAGCACATGTACATCTTATTTAAGTTGTATTGTGGAATGGCAAGATGTGGTTGATGACACCAAATTAACCAAGGAAAAACTTTCTAAAATAGCCGATGCTGAATAAAGAAACTAAGGTTTAGCATCAGGAAGGTAGCAATGTAAAGCAATGGTAAGCAATGTAAATAAAATCTCAGAAGCAACAGAGTAAAAACAAAAACACTGGCTTAGAAAATGTGAGAAGGTTTAGTTACCTGAAACAGAGATTTAAAACATAGTTTTGGATATATTTTAGTTTTAAGCGTCAAAATGAAACTACTAAATCATTTAGTTCTGAAAGTTTTTTATTCCATAAAATGATATTGTAATGGCCTGACTCTATATACTAGTTTTGTATGTAACACTAAAATTCTGTAAACTGAAATGTACTGTTCTGATTTAATTTACAGTGGTTTTTAAAAAAGTTTAAGTCATCAGATACTATACTATAGTGTCTATTTTTAAAATAAAGTGACCATCCTTCTTTCTGTGGTTAAAAACATGAATGTTGTAATTTACCTTTTTTTTGTTTGTTTTTTAAAGGTTTTTTATTGTTTGTTTTTTTATTGGGGCATTGGAGAAGGGGAACAGTGTTGGGGAATTGGGGAAGGGGAACAGCCAAGTTGTTGTCCTTCAGTCTTAGTTGTGGAGGGCACGGCTAGCTCAGCTCCAAGTCCAGTAGCCATCTGGCTGCCCGATTGCAGCTCAGCAGCTCAGCAGCTCGCGGCCGCTCAGCTCAAGGTGCCATGTTCAATCTTAGTTGTGGGTGGGCATAGCCCACCATTCCATGCGGGAGTCGAACTGGCAACCTTGTTGTTAGGAGCACGTGCTCTCACCAGCTGAGCCATCCTGCCACCTGTTGGCAGCTCAGTGGCAGCTCAGCTCAGGCACAGCATCACTGGACCATGTGAGAATCGAACCGGCGACCCTGTTGTTCAGAGCTCATGCTCTTAACCAACTGAGCGACTTGGCTGGCCCCTAATTTACCTTTTATTTGAATCAGAATCTATATAAAAATGTGAATGGAATCTAGTAACAAAAGTTTTGTCATTAAAAAGACAATTTTTTCAAAAAGAAAATCACAAAGTTAGGACAGCAATAGTGTATAAAGATTACTCAAAAAGAGAAACTGCAGTAGGTGATTTAACTTGACTATCTAAATTAAATATACTAGTTGAATGAAGAAAACATATCTGTTTAATTACCTTCTGTAATTACATCATGTAATCACCATATAAAATCTCCTCTTGTAGTATAACTCAAAACTGGTGTACTATATAAATGCAGTCATTTGCTGGTTTTCCTTCTTTACACATGACTGAATTTCAACAACTCTATTTCATCGTTTTATGACTTGTCAGCCCCAAAGTAAATTCTTATTTAATGTAATTAATAATTAATTACAAGGATTATCCACGTGACCCATATATCTACAGGAATAAACTCTGGCAGCCTGGTTAGTATTGGAAGAGTGCACATACATAGCAACTTGAAGTTGGGATGAATAGCTTTACCCCACAACTCAAATATAAACAAATACCATCTGGTGCCATTAAATTCAATTTTGCTTTGTAAGTGCTACAGCGATGCAGCCAGTTGAACCAGTACAGTGGCTCTTAAAGCTGATGGTACATTTAGAATTACCTCAGGCAGATAGGAAGGGCCTTATAAAAGTACCTAAGTTTATGACCTACCACCACACAATTAGGATCTCTGGAGGAGGAGCCTGAGCTTTTTTTCTTTTTTTTCCCAAATTCCTCTGGTGATTCAATATTCAGCCAAAATAGAGAACTACTAACTGCTGGACTACTTAAAATTCCACAGCAATCTGGAAAGTTGCAACCACCTTAAAGAACCAGTAGATGGCCATAGCCACATTAAGGAATCAGTCTGGGCTTCCAGGGTTTCCATCTTGTAAATGAAGACTGCCTTCTCTTCATCATTTATTCATAAAGACTTTATAAAATTATAGAGGCTTGGGAAACAGCGGAGAAAAAAATGTAAAGTCAGGGTTTTTTTTAAACGTGTTTATAAGATTAAATATTCATTAAGGATAGAGTTACATCTAGCAAATATTAATATCAGGATTCTGTCCTTCAGAGCAGGAATCAGCAAACTATAGCCTGGCTGGTGCCTGGCTTTGTATATAAAGTTGTACTGGAGCACAGTCACGCCCATTTGTATTCAAGCTACAAATGCAGAGCTGTGCAATTTCAAAAGACTGTCTAGCCAGCAAAGCTGAAAATATTTACTATGTCCTTTTACAGAAATAATTTGCTGATCCCTAACCCAGCCATTTTAACATACATAGTAAACTACGGCTCTACCTACTCTATCTACAGTGAGTGGATGTGGATTTGGGAGGGCTACGTGTTAGCCAGTTTTGTCTTCTCCATGCAACTTCTTTCAGTGCACGTCTCTATTTTATATGCAGAGAAAACCTCTCTGGTCAAGCCATACTACTCTAGCTAAGAAAGGCTTAATGGAATCGAAAGACTTGTCTTTGGTTAATAAGGGGTGCAAAGTATGCTTAGGGTAGGAGTTGGTGTCTAGTGCTATCCACAACGAAAATAATGATCATGCAATTAGGGCACCCACTGAGCATTCAATTGATGCTTACTGACCTCAAAGAGGAAGAGAAAAGGGCTAAAATCTTCACTGCTGCTGCCTCGACCATCATGGCAGAGTCAAGACTGATTAGAACCCATGACAGAAGCATGTTTCCCTGTACCTATCCCTCTTAGAAGTGCCTGAATGCAAATCTCCAGGAAGAGAAGAGAATGGGAGGTGATCCATCCTCTTGCTATTTCTTCTTCAATTTTCAGAATAAGGGCTTGCTTGTATACATGGCAAACAGAGGCCCATGGCACTGTCCCAATCCTGTAGGTATTTAAAGTCAGGCTGATAAAATTAAACGGACAGGGCAAGGCTAAAAATGAAATAGGGAGATGACTTAAAAGTGAAAATCTAAATCATGTAGAAAACAGAAACAGTAGGATTTAGAAGCTAGAATAGCACAAAGGAAGTGCAAAGAAAATGGCCTTAGTGTCAGAATTAAGCACTGACTTAAAAAAAAAAAAAAAGTTGGGCTGCTGGTTAAGACAACTGTACTAATCCAGACAGAAACTATCATCCACTTAATGGAAATAGTTAAACCACGTTAGCTAAGAGACCAAGATGAAAAAGAAGATTGAACAAGGGTATATTCAGTATACATTCTTCTAAAAGAAATTGTGTGTGTTTTAAGAATTGTTCATGTACAGAATAAAATCTGGAAATTGTTAATAGTGGTCATGCTGGGAAATGGAATTGGAGAAAGAATTCTTAAATTTATGTTTCTATACACATTCATTTTTCTGCAATGAGCCTGTATTACTTCTCGAATTTTATTTGTATTAAGGTTTCAAAAGCTTAAACATTTGTAAGACAAGGTAGGTGGCTGCTCCAACTGCTCGGATGAATAAGACAAAAAGAGATAATAACAAAAACAGTCATCTCTCAAGCATGTTCTGAGAGCAAAATACCGTGCTAAGTACTTTAAAAAGGTCCTCGAATTCCAACAACTTTCTGGGATAGGCATTTTACCCATTCTGCAACTAAGAAAATGAGATTCAGAAAACACAGGTAACTTATTCAGGGTTGCACAATAAGCAGGTTTGGAGTTGACCTCAACCTGACTCCAAAGCCAATATTCTGTACTGTGAGTAGTCACAGATGATTTCAAGGTTTGAGGAGAGGTCTTACAACAGTGTATGACCACGTCAAAATGTTTGGTCCTATCCCTATTAGATGGCAGGCTCATTAGTATCAAAGGAAGTACACCAAATAAAAATTCAGTGTTAGTCAAATGTAAAATTCTCTTATTGACCTTCAATATTCCTGTTAGGTTGAAACCTATTACTATTTTGCAATTTTTCTCCAAGATTCAAACAGAAGGAATCCCACAACTAAATTATTTTAATTTCTTGCTGCCTGAGCAATCATTGAGTATTGTACATTCTCGCATGTAAATAATACAGCTCTTATGTATATGTATTTAAATATTTATCTTCATTCCATGTAGCTAAACTTCTTTCATAACCATGTCCTCTTGCCTATTTGGCATCATTCCTAAATATTACTGCTGCACAGAGCTCAATAAATGTACTTCTGTGGCTACACCAACAACCTATCTGATACGTGCAAGAACCTCAATAAATCGCCAGTTCACTAGAAATCAAGATTTCATTAACAATCAAGACAAAGTACATAACATAGGGCAGAAAAGAAGTACTTCACATCAAAATGTTTGAAACATTTGAACATGTCATCATAGAACAGCATAAATTACTGACAAAGACACTGGGCTCTTTTGCATAATGATTCTTAATGTTTTGCTTCATTTTTCCCAGTAGACTTGAAGCCTTCCTAACAATTTTGTATCCGCGGAGGTTTTTAAGGTTTCTAGAAAAGATAAAGGTTTCTAAGCAAAGACTTTACCAGGTTTCTAAACAAAGATAAGCTGGACCATACAAATGTGCTAACATTGTACCAATTTCGTCCTACAAAACTGGCAATTTCATACAGCTTAACCTAATTCAGAAGTAAGTTAAAGGGGGTGGAGATTAAAATGGAGGTGACGATCCAGCTTAATGACATCAGGATTTTCCTTTAAGACCTTAAAGTTCTGGTTAAGAGTGGAAAGGATAACACTTTAATAACTGATTTTGCCAAGAAACAATGTTGGTCTATTTTAGGAAAAAAAGGTTTCTAACACATTTTAGGTGACTTAATAGAAAACAGCGAACTTCTATCCAACTCAAAATGAATCCACAACCAAACCAACTTTTTCTAAAGTTCAAGAGTTGCAGTTTGCTTCTCCACCCCGCCCACATAAGTTTATGTCGTGTGCTGACATCGCTCCAACAATTGGGCTTTCCATCAATCTGGTAAAAGAAGCAAACTGCTTTCTGTTGGCCTCGGGTGGGCTTCTCGTAAGTCCTAGGGCTCCCGTTTACTCTACGTTACCTTCACTTTTAACTAGACGAGCGTCCAAACCTTGCGGGAGGAGGGCGGGCAGCGGACAGGTGCGCCCGGAACTGCGGCGCTCCGGCATCGCTTCCCAATTCCGGACCTGTTTCCTCCCCAAGAAATCAGGGGGCGGGGGTGTGTGAAGAGTTGCAAGCTCCATTCGACCCTCAAAAGTGCAGTCTCCTAGTCCTTCCCTTTGTGTCTGGCCACGGCTGAATACGAGATGCGGACGGAGTGAGGGCTTTCCCGACGACCAGACAAAACGACAGCTTGAGGACTTGAAGCCCGGCCCCCTCCTCACTCACCTGCTGTGCAGGATGCCCCGCCAGGTAGAGTTCGGGACCCCTTAGGGTCTGCCCCTCCATCTCCAGCGCTTCAGCTGAGACCGCCGCCACTCGGCCAAAGATAAGATTTGAAAAGCCCGCCCCTGTCTGGAGCAGCCGAGGACGCCAACCGTCCGGCCGTACCAAGTCTCGGCCGTACCAAGTCCGGCTGCAAGGGGAGGGGGTGCAGGGGGCTTCCGAACGGGCGCGCGCACGCGCAGTGGGCGCTCCCTGCGCCCCTCGCCTCCCCTGCCGGAAGTTTGCCGAGACTCGAGTTCTCAGTTCGCGCTGGGATGTGTGTGGGGAGCGGCACGCTGATTTAAGGCACTGATTGGGATGTGGGCGGGCCTGGAGCAGGAGTGGGCGGGGCTGTAGGGAAAAATGTCTGCCACTGAGCTCACCTGACCCAGCTCAGGGTTTAGGCTGGTGGTTTTCGAGGCACGCCCTTTGCATGGGGAGCCTTCTGCCTGCATCCCACTGGTGGCCTTCCAAAGCACTCGGAGGCCGCTGACTGAAGAGTGAAGTCGCTGGGCTCCAACAAACAGCTCATGAACACAAGTTGTCACTAAGAGCCCATGGCCTAGCTTCCAAAGAACCGAGTGACATTGTTTTCAGCGATCACTCACACAGCACAGAATTAGCTAGGGTCACTCAAATCACAGCCTTTTTTATTGATCAGACTGGTGAGACACCATGTCAGGCGTTTCACAGGATCTGTTCTTTTGCCCCCAAGGTTTTTTTTATTTCAGATGCCTCTTACCCAAGTAGTCTATTCTTTCTTGCAGAACACCTCTTTCCTTACTCTTTCCCCACCAACATGCATGATGACAGCAGAATGGGTTATATTCCCAGAACTCCATTTCTTGCTGTCCCTAAAGACCAAATACGAAGATTCTTTTTAATTAAATAGCTCTGTAATTAATCACAATGGGAAAGTATGGAATCTTTAAAAATTAAAATTGTAGTGCCAAAGATTTCAGGTCCTTGTAAGGTCCTTAAAATCCATTGTCTCTGGCATTTTCCTGACTGCCTCTTGAAAGGGAAATAGGATACCTCTTTGGCCTCTGACATTTTTTATCCAAAGGGAAGAATCTACCAAACCATCTCTCCCACCCTCATCTCATGGAATGCCTCGAACACTTTTTCCTCTATAAATAGGGCAACCATATTTTTCATTTGCCTGAGACAGCTCCCTGTTTGGATATGTGTCTCAGTTTCCCACCGATCTTGCACTTGTCCCATAGTGTATATTAAATTATATGGTCACATTATCCACAAAGACCTTTAAAAAGCAGTTGGTTTGAAGATGTACTTATAAAAATATAAGTGCCTTTCCTCTCCAATGGGTAATTTGCCTCTCTGAGACCCTTTGGACTAGGTGATAAAATAAGCTGTCCAGCAAAGAATGACCCTTCCCTTATATTAGGAATGGCCCATTTCCTTACCCACAACTATAAAATACGTAAAGCTCAAAATTACCAACACAGAGTTCACTTCATTCTCTCCAAACACAGATCTGTATTTCAGAGTCATTAGGTACCCTTCCCCTAGTGCACTCCTCTCTCTTACACTTACTATTCTGTAATAAAATTATCCCCTATTCAAGGTAAGCTGCATGAGGCTCCTATGGTACCTGACTCATAAAAGAAGTATACACAGGGAGCTCATCATCAGTTGTATGTTATTCTTCATATAACACACACAGCTCTCAGGCTCACATCAAAATACTTAACAAAATCATCATTTCATGGAAACAGGGGCAAGCCAACAACTTTTAAATTAGACACCAATGTAGGAATATTTGATGAGTAAATACTAGGTATATGTATCTGCAGATGCATTTATGTATAGTACTCAAAGAAAGAGATCTAGGAGAGGTCCTATTTAGTAATTAATTATCTGTAGATAATTACTAACCCTACTCTGTAGAAAAAGTGTTCGAGGCCTTCCATGAGGTGAGGGTGGGAGAGCTGGCTTGGTAGATTCTTCCCTTTGGATAAAAAATACTGATGTTCTACTTAACACAGTTGCTATTAAAGAACTTTCTCTTTGGAGAAGATATGAGGTGGTCCTATCTCTTTAGTATTCATCAAAGTATGTATCCAGGAAATCCTTAAGATATAACTATTACATGGTGATTAAAATACCTCAGAGTAGGAATGTTGTTTCCTTATTTATCCCTAGGACCTTTCTTGTTATTGCTAGTTTCAGCATCAGTTTTCTCTTGTGTATGTAATGTGCGTAAAATAAAACTAGAATAATCCATGGAAACTACCAAAAGGTTGAAGATTTCACATGTAGTAGTTTGATTAGCTTGAGAATGAATGAAACAACCCCCATAAAGTAAGAAGTACAGTATTACTTTTACTATTTCAAATGTTTGAGGATTAACATTTAGGCACCTCTCATTTGAGAAACAACATCCCACCCTTCTTGGGCTCCCACTGTAGGTGGACACTTACCCAACTGATGCCTACACTCAGGTAGGAGCCTCTGCTGGAGGTTGAGTGATGGAATTACTGTCCTACCAATATTACTTCCCCATTATATGTTGAACATTTAATGCTAATTATAAGTATTAGTTATATCTAATATAACAAATAGACAATATTTAATAATTGACCAATTAAATAGAAAATCAGTATTTGATGTAGGTACAACAGCCAATTTAGATAATAGTCATAAATGTTAAAATATATTTTTCTTCTCTTTATTCCATGTATTTTTCTTTGTAACTCTCTAAAGGCCAAAAGAAAATACTGAACTTGAAATCATCTCGTTTACATGATAGACCCATTATTTCCAAAAGTGTGATTTGCTCCAGAGTAGATAATTGTTATGGTTTTTAATATTTTCCTAAACTCTCTTAAATTAAAAAATACATATTCTATTAAAAATTCTCTTGGTGCTTCCTTTACTCATCATACGTTATATTATAGATAGAGTTTAGAATGAACTTCATAGACTGGAGCTAAAATTTGAATTATACATATTAAAAAAGAAGGAACTGAAGTAAAGATGCTAAACAGAGGTGCAGCATTTGCTTAAATGAATATGCCATCATTTAGAAATAGCTGAAACATCATATAAATATAAGGAGGATATAGAATACAAATTCAGAGGACTTAGCCCTTTAACCCTGAGCAAACCACTCAGTCTCCTTGTCTCTAAAACCAGTATAATAATACCCAGCTTGTTTTTTTAAAGCTCTTGGGAGAGTCAAATGAGGTAAGATTTGTGAGGGTGCTTTGTAAACTGGTTGTCTAACACAAACATGAGGCATTGCTACTGAAGGAAGAAAATATCAGTACCTATGGGCAAATGTACAAGACCCACAGGATGCTAAGAACTGATTGAGAAAAGCTTATGTAAAAAAGATTGGATATAATCAAGATATATCACCTACAACTGAAAAGTAATTAATACCTAGATTATATATAAAGAACCCTCACAAATCAATAAAAATCCAACTGGAAAATGGTCAAAAGTTATGGCAGGCATATGGTAGAAGAGTAAACCCAAATGGCAACAAAATATGTAATTTGAAATTTACTGATTAAGACCCCAAGGAGATAATATTTTATAATCACTAGATTGGTAAATATTAAGAAGTTTGGTAATACAAGAGTTGGTGAAGACACAAATCAAAAGGTAGAGGTGATGTCAGTTTGTACAATCACTCTGAAAACAAATTCAGAACTATCTTGTAAAGTTGAAAATGTGTATACACAGCATTTCTACCCTTAGGTATATATATATATCCTTAGGGAAATTCTTGCAAGTATGCACAAGCAACATTGCTTGTAATAGCAAAATTATTAAAACAATCCAAATGTTCATTTCAGAAGAATGGATTAAAAACTTAGGGTGATTTACCCAATGAAATATTATATTTCAGTAATAACAACCATATAATTCATTGCTGAATCTTAGAAATACTGAATAAATAAAGCAACTTACAGAGGAGTACATAGAATATATATTTTTTTATATATATTTTATCGGGGAATTGGGGAAGGGGAACAGACAAGATGCTGACCTTTTGTTGTTCAGTCTAGTTGTGAAGGACGTCGCTTCACTGGCCCAAGTTGGTATTATGATCATTGTACTCTTCCCAGCTGAGGCAGATCGGTCACCAGACCCTGAATGGCAGCTCATGGAGGCTCACAGCGGCTCATGCTGGTTGCCAGCTGCTCACGCTGTCTGCAGGCTACTCACGGTGGCTAACAGCAGCCCACTGCAGCAAGGACTACAGCCTACGCTGTTGCAGGCGACTCTAGGCAGCCCAGCTCCAGGTTGAGCTGTTGTTCACCATCTTAGCTGTAGAGGGCGCAGCGTCACTGGCCCTCATGTGGGATCCAAACTGGGGCCCTGATGCTCAGAGCTAGCGTCCCAAGCCAACTCTTAAGCAGTGCACCACTTGGCTGGCCCTAGAATGTATAATTTTTATAAAGCTGAATAATAAGAGAATCTAAACAATAGGTTGTTTAGGAATGCTTACATGTGATAAAGTTTATATTTAAAAGGAAGAGAGTGCTAAAGACAAAACTTGGGATAGTGATTATATGTGGCAGAGAGGCAGGGAATGGGATGGAGACAGAGCATGCAGATATAAAACTACTGCTCATATTTTAGTTCAAAAGTTGGCTGATGGGTGCAAGAGTATTCATTTTAATGTTTCCCTGATAGTTTACATATGTGTTACATATATATTCTATTGTATGCCTCAAACATTTCATAGTAAGAAATAATTCTAAAATATTCTTGTACAAGTTAAACAATAATGACAATGTATGGTATTTTAAAATATCCGTGCTAGGCCATGTAATACATTTTCGGCTTACAAAAGTTGACTTGGTTTCTGGTACATTTTACTATGTGAAAGTGTGCAAAACACAGCTGTTATGCCTATGCCCCGTGAGAGACAATTGCCATGTGGATTTACCTGTGAGCACTTAAGAGCCACTGCTTGGGGGCTTGGGTTGGGGGTGGAGTGGATGGAATTTGCAAAGGAGGAGAGGTTTCATCAGGAGATGGGGACAAAATTAAGTGTAATTTGAGTTATTACTGTTAATGTGACATGCATACTACTCACAGGCATAGGGATATTTGAATGACATGAAAATGAGAGGGCTCCTTACTGAGCAAGTAAATCAGCCAGAGAAATTAGTTACATGTCTTGAATAAATGGTCCTCAAACTGTGGCACACAGACTTTCCAAGGTTTATATAGGCTTCGGCAGTTTCAAAGGAATCATTTTAAGATCTTCAACTTATGGTCCCCATCCTAAAGCTGATCTACCTAAGAACTTGCTTGCTGTCTAGGCCTCACATTGGTCTCCCTTTTACAGTCACCTTTTCCCACTTGACAAAAGAAAAACATCACTTTCACCCATCTCTATTGCATTGCCCCAGGGTACAGAAACCATCTGGGGACTGAAGGGACGATTAAATTTATTGATATTGATATTGCTATAAGCAATCCACCAGGGGCTCAGTACTTACATTTATAAAAATGAAAACCAGATGTGGACTTGATGTTGAAACCTGTGTCATTCTAGCATTATTTAATATTCACCCACATATACACAAAATAATTGGAGGGGAAAAATGGTTCATCCATCTCATTATGAAATTTATTTCCAGGAAAAATTTACTTGCAATGTATAATATTGATCCATTATAATTTGTAATTCTATAGTTATTTTGTTTTTTATCAACTGTATACTAACAATAATTTTAATAATGCAATCCAAAAGAAAACTCTTGACAATTAAATCTTATAGTCACATGAAATATTAAAAAATATATATAAAATTCCAATTTATATGTGTATGTTTGCTGCAGAGAAACATGATGAGTAATAAAAAACATAAAAACATTTTATATGAGTATACTATTCTGTGGAAAAAGTGGAATAAAAATACAAGTTCAGATAGGAAAATGAACAATGTAAAGTTGTTCATATATATTTTTAAATGAATGATGGTGGCTGGGTATCAAATCTTTAACATTTTGGATTCCATTTTATACCCTTAATAAATATAATGTTTTAAATTTTAAATTGTAATTCTTTTCAATGCACCAGCCATTACATCCTTTGTAACTCTTTAAATGTAGGCTAAAACAACAGACGCCACCTTAAAAATACGTAAGGGGGGAAAGTTTCTAAAAATCCTTTTAGGTGTTCTGCACAAAAAGTTCGGAAAATTGCTGATGTGTGTATCTAATAGCATCACACTACAATAACTGGATGCCTCTAAGTCTAACAGAGGGACACATTTGCAGACTCGCTCCCTCCCATTTTTCTCTGATTCTGCTGTCTCTACTTACCATCACCCCTCAGAGTCTCTCATGCCACCTCTAGTTTCCTGGACAGACTCAGTTACTTCTCTAGCTACTTTTTTCTTTAGGTGCATTAATGCTATCAATTAGGCTAAGCACAAATTCTTCTCTTCCTTCTTTGGTTCTGGAAATATTTTCTTTATAGATATTCACCATTGTTTTCAAGAGTATCTTGGCTATTAATGGGCCTTTGCTCCTCTCTCACATAAAATTTTGAATCAGCTCCTTAAGTTCTGAAGAAACAAAAAAAGAAGATTGTTGGAATTTTTATTGGAATGGAATTGAATTTGGAAGGAACTTATATATTTAGGATATTGACATTCCTATCCATGAATATCACATGTTGCAAATTTTTATCTCCTTTAATGTCTTTCAATAAAGTTTTACAGTTTTTTCCCACATACGCCTTGCATATCTTTTTTGTGCCATATATTTTTGGATTCCTTATGCCTCTTCTTGCTATTTTAAATAATTCTTTAAAAATATGTCTTCTGTTTGTGGCTAAAGTATAGAAATAAAATTGATTTTTGTCTATTGGTTTTATATCCAGATACCTTGCTAAATTCTTTCACAATTTCTAGCAAACTGTAGGTTTTTAGGGGGAATCCTATGTAGACAACTAAGTGCAAATAATTTTGGTTTTAAGGGAAACTCACCATATTATCTTTGTTTTTCTCCTTCTGCAAATGTAGCCACCTGGAAAAGTTGATCAGTGTCCCACCAAGGTCATATTCATGGATGTTCACTTTGAATGTGTCCAAAGAGGAAAACGGAAAAGACAGAATCTTTCAGAGGGTAGAACAAAGAGCCATGGAGAAAAATGGACTGGAAAATCCCTTCCAGGTCTAACCAAGGAACATTTCTCTCCACGTGGTATGGGGAATCCTTATAATATCTGCCCAGCCGGCTTTCACACCTGCTACAGACTAGTAACTGCTATGTCTCCCATGCTTCTTCTTTCTAAGTGGGAATGGTTATTGAGGTTACTCAAACGTGTTGCACTTGTATATTGGATGTTTGGGGAGCAGATGACCTATTTAGTTCATAGATTTTGGGTCCAAGGGGAGCCACACCAGACATGAAGCACACCTCTCCCTGATGCAGAGACTACAGTATGTCACTCATAAACCATGCTCTTTGAGTCATGGCACTTTTGGTTTTTCTCCTTCCAAGAGGGATGAGTTGCCTATAGGAAAGAGAGTGAATTGACTCTTTAGAGCCTAGGGGGACTGACTATTGTAATCCGTGACATCCACCAAATATTTCTGGTTTGGCTCACTGCCTCATAGGTTTGCCCGTTTGCCATTAGCCATGACTATGAAGTATGCTTTGGCTGATGAGCCATGAGCAGAAGTGCCTGTGCATCAGCTTTAAGAGCAAGTGTGTGATTTGCTATGATTTTATTTCCCTCTGTCCTAGCAACAGGCAATTTGTCAGGCAGTGGGTAGTACAATATCCTGGATTTTAGACTGAGAGAACTAAAGAGAGCCCCTGAACATCTTGTGATGAATGTGGTTTAAGAGCAAGATATATGTTTTTATTGTTTTAAACCTCTAGATCTTGGGATTGTTTGTTGCTGCAGCATTACCTAGCCCATCCTAATTGATACAAGTATGTACCAAACTGAGAGACAGGATTTAAAGTGTAACCTTAGCCTTTCCACCTAATATCTATCTGTCACGTCACTTGATGTCTCTAAACCCAAGTTTCTTTGCCTGGGATGTAGGACTAATAACTATTAATTCTTGCCCTATCTGCTTCATAGGCTTGTTTTTGGTATCCGGTATTTGTGAACATGTTTGAAAAATGGAAAGCATGTGCAAAACTATGCCAGTAGTATCATTAACAACATTGCATTGGTTTATTCTTATTAAGGAAGGTATGAAAAATCAAGATTTAAATCAGATAACAGTGGAATGCATGACGTGATAACTTCAGCATGAAGTAGTGATATTCCCGTTTAAAATATTTTTTTAAAAAACTATCTAAACTTCTTTTATAACTATAAACTTCTTTAAAGAGTTTTTAATGATTTTGAAATTTTATTGTAATAGTTGTGACAAACAAAAATAAAACCAAAGGTAATTTCAGAAGAAAAAACGTTTATTTTGGCTTTAGAAAATATTATATTTTTATTTTATGTGATGTGAAGGTGAACATTGAGTTGGCTTGCTTTTCACAAATTCCAGAGTCAAACTTATTAAAGTGCTTTGTTTTCAAAATCCATCTGGCTTTGTCTCAACTCATAATTCCAAGTTCCCAGAGGTTGACCTTTGTCTTCCATTGAGATCACCACATTAGAAGGACAAATCATAGTCTTGTAACAATGCTCTTCTTATTTTCTGAAAACCCAAAGGCAGAAGAGAACATCCCGTAACCACTTTCCAGAGTGTGTGAGTCTGTTTAGAAGTTCTGAATTGGTTAATGAAGATCAGAAACTGATCATTAAAGAAAGCTGTCTGTGAGGAGGAACTCTGGGTCTTAGTAGATTGTTGATTTTAGCTTGTGATTTACTACGTTATGAACATCCAGGCAGGCTCCATGATAACTATACAGAGTGCTGTGTTGACTGGTGCTATCATAGTAATGATAATGATGATTATGTGTGATGAATAATTATAAAAGAAACACTTATTTCCTTCTCCTATATATCAGATACCTGAAATGGATCACTTATTTCTGCCCTTTCTCATTTTCCAGTGGGAAATCTAAAATGTAGGAATTCATTTTGGACTGTTTTACTGATTAGTTGTGTCCAAATTAAGTGTTAAATAATAGCTAATGCTAAGTGAAAGCCTGCTTTTTGCTCATCATTATTCTAATTTCTTTCCATTAATTAATTGTGCCATGAATAGAATTTCATTTCTTCAAACCATTTCTCCATTATTTACAGGAAGATACTCATTCATTTATAAAATATGCACTAAATTCTTTAGTTAAAATAAGTAAATAAAGTGTAACATAGTATATGGTACCAACAAGAAACTTTTTGTCATTTGTAACTCAAATAATGTGTCTCTGACTTCTTGAAAGAACTTTCGTGCATGCTAGAGAATATCATTATCAGATATCATCTTTATGTTTTATGTCCTAACCATATCTTCATCTTTTGCAGTTTTATTTCTTTGCTTTGTGGATTTTGGTATAACAATATCACTCTTTCTCCCTAGCACAGTATAAACAAAATCTGATATTTTTACCTGCAGGTTTAATATATCTTCCTTAACGTGTATCTCTAAGTTCTTTGAAAATTTCTGTATACTAATCATATACTTTACTCATATTTGGAAAGTGTCCAACCAAAATATTATTTTTAAATATTGTTGTGCCCAGAAGAAGTGCATATTAAATATAAAAGACCAGATAATCTCCCTACTGAAAGAATTTTTTTCCCAATGCCCAAAACTTATTTTTGTGCATGGTTTTAATTTAGTTGAATTCTACTTTGCTTCATAGTTTCTTATGCTCAAGCTAATTGTAGAAGTTACATACACAATGATATATATTTAATTATCTAAGGTGAGATTAGTTTCTGCTCTTGGACATTACTTATTTACTGGAACCAAATTTGCCTCCATTAACTGTGTTTCCAATTCACAAAATTAAAGAAATAGCAAGAATGGTTAAAAAAAATCAGGATTACCATAAATTACTTTTTAACATAATGCATTTTTAACAAAAATGAGTTTTATAAGTTTTGAAAATGACTGTAGAAAGGAATTTTTAAAATTATTAAAACCCCTTAGTGTATCTTATTGATTTTTTTCTATATCTTAATTCATTAATAGGGGAAACAAACTAATTCTTGATTATGCATGTTAACCACCTTTTATTATTCAAGCAAAATATTTCCCCCTGTAAATATTTAGGTTGTCCCAGAAAATTCATTTTAATAGAATGACTGGTTAGGTTAGATTTATTAAATAAATAGAAGGTTTTACTATATATATTTTGACTATAAGAATGGTTTAGTAATTATCACCAAATATACAAGGTAATGCTATATACTATGTTTTTCTAAGGTACAGAATGAAATCTATTGTGTAATAATGTTAGCAATAAAAGATATAAGTTGATGTCAATTCTTTATGGTTAATCAGGTCAGAATTGTTGTGATTATTCACAAAATGTTTCACAGGACTTTAAGAACAAAGAATCATAGAATTTTAGAAATTAGAACAAGCCTTAAAGAGTATATATCTAGTTCTATTTCACAGTTTTATAGAAGAGGGTAGAAACAATGCAATCATTATAAAATATTATAAAAATGACTAAAGAATTTACTACTTATTCAGTACCTTTAATATGTCACTGGGGCATATTGGCAATCTCTTCCTACAGATCTTTAGTAATATGATAAATTGCTAGTTTTCATTTATTATGTATTTAGTTTTCATTTATTATGTATTTGTATGAATAGTCATACATGTTATATGTCATCTTGAGGTACAATTCCTATATCTGATGAAAGAACATCTTAAAATATCATTTTCTGATGTGGCCTTTTTGATGACAACATTTACTAAAGGATATGAACCGGTTGTTAATGGTGGACTACCACAATATTTTTCCATCATTTAAAAATGACTGCTTACAATATTGGCAAAGGTTTCACCCAGGTAATAATACATGATTTCCCCCAAGGGCTATCTCCTTATGTTTATCTCTCAACTCCAACGCAATACATGAAAGGCTGTTCCCACGATTTGTCTCTCCAGCTGGGAGCCGAAAAGTTATAAGTGCTGTTAGATGTGTGGACAGCTAAATGAAAAAGAAACGAGGGAGTGAGAAAGAAAAGTTGCCCATTACTGAAGATCTTGCTGTGCTACTTGTTTTCCTGCCTTCTGTACCCAATTGTCATAGTTTATATAAGATTCATTAATCAACCAGGAGCTCAGCGGTCATGACAGTTGCAGTGTCTTTTAAATAAAATGTTTCCTTGACTGCACTGTGGTGCAGCGGCACATGCCACAGAACAAATATATCCATTCGTCCACTGAGAGAGTCATTTTTTTTCTTCCTTGCAGTAGCAGCAATTTTTCTCTTTGAAAATAAAGCAAAATCTGACTTTTATGACAGAACTCTTGAACAATAGTCACATCTCTCTTTCTAAAGCCAAGAGTCACCCTCAATCTTGTTGAATTTATTTTCAGGTTCTAGTAGAGAAAGATTACCATCAGTAGTGCAAACACACATAGCCTTTCATCTGTTGAATTTTAAGTCTTTTAATTTTTTTCAAATGGAATGTACAACAAAAATCCTTGACACCCTCAACCTGAACTCCCATATACTTTGTAAGATTCTATATGTTGAATCAAATAATTTCTCAAGATCGTTATTATTTATTTCTGTGGCTACCTTTCAAATATCGAATTAGCAAGATTAATATCAAAAGATTATATAACACTAGGTAAAATGTCAGTCTGATACCATAGTAATCAATTTTAAAAATGGGACCACAAATCCAAATCTATTATTACGGTCATATTTATGATTGTATGAATAAAGTTATTCATTCCAGGCTGTTAATAAGATGTCTTCATGTATCACTAAAATAACTTATGTCAAGTAGTTGGCTAAATTATTGACGTACTTTCAATATTAATGATTTCATGCAAATGTCTAGCAAGAATAACCAGTCAAAATTAATTAATGATCAATTAAGATAGATTATTTCTCTTGGCTCTCATTTGCTTTCCTAATAATCAACTTGCCTTTTTTCTAAAATAAGTCAATATGAAATGAGTCCTAGTCATTTACAGTTTTATTTTTTAATAAACCAAAACTCTTTAAAGAAATGAGTGATTCTCTTGTAAGTTATTAATCTTTATGGATATTATAAATCATGTTTCCCTCCTTTAAATTTGATATGCTCATTTTCTCTTTAATTACTGTATACGAATATGGTAATACCACAGTAATTTTATTAGTTCTGCTTCTAATACATTTTGTAAAAATTGACTTATTCTAAAATTAATCATATTTGACTTAATAGTACAAACATCCTTCTCATTTTTACACTATTTATTAGGTGAAACTATTTTCAGGATGTTCAGCTAAAAGTACAAAAGGGGACATTAATGTCTTTAATTTTTAATTATTTTGTACTCTGATTTGGATTTTTTGTGACTCAATGTTTGGTACATAACTGTCTCAAATTTAGGCTAAAATACAAGAGATTAAGAAACAAACTCTGACTTTTTTTAGCAGAGGATATAACATTAGCATGTCATATTATCTAGCAAGCTGTAGAAAAGAATACAGATCTGAAATGTCAAATAAGAATTAAACCTTTGAATCTTAGGCATGTTGAAGAGATGCTAGGATTCTGAAAAAGAAGCATTATGTTCTTCCATGGTTACTATATTTGAGAAAGGTCATTCCCTTTATGTATTTGTAGAATTTACCACTTCATTTAGCAATTTTTCTAAGTTACAGATGAATATTAAAATGGAAAAAAATTATGAAAATAACTGCAGAATAAAGATAAGCAGAATCATTATCCTGAAAACATAATTCTTTTTTAAAAATTCTACCAGCCAATTATTCTTAGTGTTAAGTTTATCATTTAACGTAATTGGGGTCAATTTCTTTCTCACCTACATTTCTGAAAACTTATATATTTTCCTAATGGCTTTGGGTTAATCGTTTATGTACCTATTCTTAATTTATTTCTATGGATCTTAGTATACTAAATAAATAGTATGCTTAGAAAAGCAGGCCATTTTTCTAAGTGTTTTCTACACCTTCTAAATATTCTCCCCATTTAAAATTGGAATTGGAGCCTGTTTGCTTAGATAATAACTTAATCTTTTTGGTAGCTCCATGATATAATGTATGAATTAGAGACTTTGCATATAATAATAATAGTAGCAGCAACAGCTAATATTTACTTGGTATCTTTGTTTTGCAGTCATGATGCTTAGTGCTTCATATGTTTTATCTTATTTAATCCTCACAACCCTGAGACAAATAAATAAGAAGAGGAAAGGAAGAAGAGTCCCAAGTTAAGTAACTTACTTAATTCACACAGCTAACAAGTGGCCAATCTGACTGGGACTTGAACAAGATCTGTTTGATTCTAGAGATTACTATACTACCTTTCCAACTGCAGTGGAATAGGATAGGATAGGAAAGGATAGGATAGGATAGGATAGGATAGGATAGGATAGGATAGGATAGGATAGGATAGGATAGGATAGAACGGAATACAATACAATACAAATCAATACAATACAATACCATGTTAGAATCACATGTGTGTTGCTATAAAGAAGAAATGTCAAAACTGTGGTCTCCACTATAGACAAGATTTTAAGAGATGTATTTTAACTTCAAAAGGCTTTCCTGTAATCACTCCTAAACCTGATAAAATTCAACTGGTTAAGGGAGGTGAAAAGTGTGAGTAGAAACAAAGAGAGTTTAGAAGCTGTATGTCCCTGGGAAAGGGGTGTTAACAGAAACCCAAGACAGGTTGGGGACCCAAGATCAAGAGAACCAATTGAGATTTGTAAGGTAATAAGGTCCCAGAACAGAAGTATCTGTGAGGTGTCTAGGTAGGTAGATGCACTGGAGAAGGGCTCGACAGTTTCCTTTGCCTTTCTGCAGGAACAGAGGAGCGTGCTCAAAGAGGAAGGTTCTTGACCATGCTCGCAGAGCCCAGCACAGCTTGGGAGCAGCGTGCAGATCCCAAGGCACCTTGACAGTGGCACTGAAGTTGCAGAGAGAGGGCTGAACCTGAAAGGACCTTGCTGGAGGGCCTGAAGGGACACTCCCAGTAACATGTGTGGAACTGCAACGAAGGAACAGGCAAGACAGTAGACATCTCAGAAGATGTCACTGAAAGTAGAAGTTGCTGGGGCCAGTATCAGGCCTAGGGCAGCTTAGCATAAAGCCCAAAGCTGCCCTAGGTCTGTTGCCACCTGCCGGCTACCTGTTAGGCTCAGCCACTGAAAGAGCCTCCTTAGTTGCTTGTTGACTGGTATTGACAATACCCTCAGTGATGTCACCCCAGTGGGTGGGGCAGGGATCCAGGGAGTCATGGGGTGTGATCTGTGGTTTTCACAAAGTTAATGCACATTTAGTTCCTGCTCTGGTGCTGAGCCTGTGACCACTCTGCAAAATGCCCAGAGAACACTATGGCCAGCCACTATTTGCCTCAGGCCCAAAGAACCCCAAGAGCCACCCAAGAAAGGCTAAAGTGTGAACATGGGCCTGACCACCCACCACAGAAAGTTTCCCAGGCTGTTGAGTGCCATCTGCTGCTGTACACACTTCCAGCAGCTTGTAGAATAGAGCCAGTGCCCAGGAGCTGAGAGTTGCCCTGTTAATGCCAAGATGGCTGGGTGGAATAGGGTTCAAGGGAGTTAACAAGGTGGTGCATGCTCACGTGGATTTTATCAGACCAATGGAGTCTTGGATTTGGCCCTTTGGGAGTGGGTTCAACACAGGAAAGATGGCATCCTCCTGTAAGTTACATGTGAGGTGGGCTCCACACAGGGATAATGGCAGCTATTCCTCTAGCCCTTGCCCTGCAGCCACACAACACAGACTTTCTCCCTATGTCTCTGGCACTTCTCAAATTGCCGCTCCTCAGGTGGAGCCCAGGGTGAGTGCTTGCGAGCGAGTGAGTCTGTGTGCAAGCCCTTTAGGAGGATGTCTGTGTTTCCAGCTGCCTTCCATCTCACCAGGACAGACAGATAGAATCCTCACTGATTTTCACTGCCAGATGTTCTGGGGACTCCTCTTCCTGTCACAGGAACCCTGGGCTGAGGGGGCCCCATGTGGGGCTGGGACCCCTCACGCTTCTGAGGTGTCCAACACTGGGGTGTCCCTCCCAGGATTCAACCACTGTTTGGGTTTGGAGTCAGCCCTTTATGCATCTCTGCCCCTCCTACTAGTCTTGATGTGGCCTCTTCTTTATATCCATAGTTATAGGGGTTCTGTTCAGCTAGTCTTCAGGTGTTTCTTGAGGTTGATTGTTCTATAATTTAGTTATAATTTTATTTTATTGTTTTTAATAGACAAGTATAGATAAACATTTTATTTTAATAATACTCTTTACCATTTCAATTTAAATCATTGTATCATGCAAATGTTTTAATTGAAGAGAGAATATTTCTTCAAAACTCTAAATTAAGTAGAGCTTTATCAGTTAAATTTACAGCAGTACAGTCTTTAGAAATACGTAATTCTTCATTTTACAATACTTCCCCTTTAAAAATGTGTTGTGGTTTGTCACAGATTTAAAATACAAGGCACCTAATGCTATGAAAGGATAATACAGCATATGTAGCGTAACTGAAGCAGATCTTTTCTCAAATATTCTTTCTAAAGTCCCGCCAAATTTGCATGAGCATACTTGTTACATAAATTAAATATTTCTTGTGTTGTTAATTGTCAATGTTCTACAAAACTCAAAAACAGAATCCATACTTATTATAGGTAGCTGATTTTAGCATTTCACCTTTAAGAAACACTGATCTACATACTTAAATGATTTCATGAAAATATTTCCATTATATAGTCCAGCATATAACAGTTAATATGTATAGATGAAGTCTCCAGAACATTAGGATTACATTCCTTGATTAGTTCAAATTATTTTATTAGCTGAATTCCTTGTGATGTGTAAGGCAGGTTGGTCCTTTAGATGGACTGTGAACTGAAACTTCCTATAACTGTAGTAATATATATATATAGCTACATAGCAAAGTAATTCATTATGAAAATGAAAAAAAAATTGATATGAGAAAAATATATTTTAGAGTTCCAAAGAATAGAAACCGATATTTTTCAGACTAGGCACTGGAATATTTTTCTACAAAAACTTGCCAGAGATTGTCTCTTTGCTGTATAATATTCCATTGTCAAGCTGGACTACACAGGCAATGGCTAACTAGCTCCATCCTCCTCTGAAACACTGTGTGTAAGAATGGCACTCTCACATCATCCGCTGTCTTGTGGAACCTCTGGATTTGAAGTTTTCTGCATATAAAGGCAAAACTTTTTCTGATTCCTACCATCACAGGATCCCAGTTATTATAATGACATAGGAGAGTTACAATAAAAATGAAGAAAATAGAGGGGTAGCACCTGCGAAAAATAACAAAGAGAACTGTACCTTTTCCATACACGTCAGCTATTATGGACAGAGGTATTATAAGGCTGAGTGCAAGTGTGCCTATCAATGATGAGGTAAGAAAGCAACCCCACAAACACTGCTCTAATAAGGCCACTAATGATAATGCACATTAATACTTCTTCATTGGGAAACTCAAAGTCCTCAAATCCAGTATAATGAAGTAAAAAGAAATCTGTCTTTTAAAAGACAGCAGATTAAACAGACCTACAAAACCAAAGAACATTGGGATATCCAATTTATCTTGTCTGTCTACTTTTCTCTTAATCATAACGATGTAGATATCATACAGCATGGCTCCAACAAGAGACCAAATGGAGCCTACTGTATTTCTTCCAGCAGGTTTTTCAGACCCTGACAGGTTTACCAGCACAGCCTCTCCAATGCTTAAAATTATAGCCAATAGTTTAGAAAGTGTAAAACTGTTACTTGGAAACACTGCAGCAAGGATTAAGGTAAAAACTCCAGAAGTCGAGGACAAAATATTAAGTGTAGCAACTTGTGTGTATTAAAGTGCTTCTCAATATGATGAATTTGCCAAAAACCACACGAATAAAACAAAAAAAAAAAAGGAAGCTAATTTTTGTACTTGAGTTGCAATAAGTTTCTCCACAGTTTTCAATAAGAATTCTTGTTTTTTTTCATAGTAGGGTATGACATGCGAGACAACTTAGCTTCCAATGCGTGGCTTGATGGAAGCTGTCAAATTTCCATGATATTACTGAACCTTACATGAGACATTTTGGGAGTTTTTTCAGTATCAATGTTTGTGTTCTCAGGTTTTTCACTTGGAAGATCATGACATTTCACAGGAATGTACAGAAGCTCATTCAAAGAACTATGCATAGTTGAGTGTGTTGTGCAAGCAGCAAAGTAACCTTCGGCATCTGCGAAAAAAGCAGCATGATTTCCTTGAAACCCTCTTGGACACTGTTGTCTCCATGGCTTCCAAATAATAAAGCCCAAAAGCTACAGAACAAACATAGGTGTTTTTGCAAAGGTGCTGAAGAATGATTTGGTGTACTGAGTAAAAACATACGAAGTTCTGAGGATGCAACCCATGTCACATCAACACGTAGGAGAATAACAGTCCCAAGAGCCATTTGCCTGTGCTGAGTGAAACCACTGCTCTGGAAATTCATCCGGTTCAAGATAAATACACACATCATTTGCAGTCTTGTTTTAAAAGCCTTTCTGAGGTCTTCAAGAGCAGTGCCTGAAAACTTGGCAAATGTGAATTTAAATGGAGGTGAAGAAAGAACTCAGTGCACCGGGCCTTCCTGCCCCATGACGGCATCTTGGCGACCCATGAGCGCACCTGGACTAGTCCTGCTGGCACCAAGCACCATGGCCGCGGCCTTGGACTCACAGCACTGTACTGGAAGTCTATCCCTTGAAGCCACGGTGCCACTTGGAGCAAGGGTGCCAATCACACCCGGCCCCACTCAGCCAGGGGATGGGGGTGGGGTAGGGGTGGAGCAGGCGAGGTGAGGGGACCACACAGGCGGCGAAGGCCACAAAGGCCAGGAGGGGACCCTGGCCCCCACCCAGCCCTTGGAAGGCCAGCCAGCCCAGAGGTCCTGTCCTGGCCCCAATCTAGTTGTAATTTTTTTTTTTTAAGGTGAGCCATCCTGCCACCTGTTGACAGCTCAGTGGCTGCTCAGCTTGGGCCGGGAATCGAGCCGCTGTTGCTCAGAGCTCAAACTATTGAGCGAGCTCTTAACCAACTGAGCCACTCGGCCGGCCCTTTAGTTGTAATTTTAATGTAACCTGGTACTGGGCAGACGTAGCATTTACCCATTCTGCCATCTTGGATCTACAGCTGATGTGTCTAAATATTTTAAAATTCTTAATTATGGCAAATATTAAGCATAATCCACAATAAAGAGAATAATTTAATGAATTCTCATGAACCCATCACCTAGTTTCAACACTCCCAAATCTTATTTTATATACTTTGCTCCCCTCCTTTTAGCCCCTTCCCTGGATCAGTTTGAAGCAAATCCAAAACAGCATATCATTTCTTCTAAAACATATTTTAGTAGGCTCCCTAAAAGATAAAATCTTTTTTTTGAAACATAATTACAATCCCATAATTCCAGTAGTTCTGCACAATCATCAGACACCCAGTTAGTGCATTCTTAGCTTTCTTGTTGAACAACATTTTTATACTTTGTTTCCATGAATCAGGGTCAAATATGTTCCATACATTGCAATTGGTTGATATGCTTCTTTCTTAATTTGTTTTTTTTCCTCTTTCTTACAATTTATTTGTAGAAAAAACCCAAGTCATTTGTAGAATTACTACAGTGTTGGGATTTTGTTGATTGCATCTCCTATCCTCTGAATTTCTTGTAAATTGATAGTTGGATCTAGAGTATTGGTTCTCATTTGGGGTGGCAATATTGTCCCCCAGGGGAGATTTATCAATGTCTAGAGACATTTTTGGCTGTCACAATGAAGGGGGGGGTGTTACTGGCATCTAGTGGGAAGAGACCAGCATACTGCTAAACATCCTACAATACATAGGACAGCAGGACAGCTCTCTCCCCCAACAAATATAATAAGTATCTGGCTCAAAGAGTCAATTGAGCCAAGGTTGAGAAACTCTAGAGCCATGGTCAAATTCAAGTTTGACTTTTTACTCCAACTTTTTCCAGTTTGTCTAAATATTTTTATCATCTTCACATTTTAAGTCCCAATTGTTTGCATTACATCAATTTTAATTATTTTTAACATATGATTTGAAATATACCATAGGTTAAAAAATATTCAAATAACTTTAGAGAGAGTTAAAAACTGCAGTTGGGATTAGTATTCACCTTAGTTCTATGATCATATTATATTTTTATTCATGAAAATTTAATTATATTCAGAAAAAATATATGTATAAAATTCTGCTTGGGGTAAAAGTTTCATTTTTTATGTTACTCATTACAAATTAATCCAGCTGCCTTGTTGATATCTATTTTTCTGAACCTCTTATGAAAGCTGAAAAAAATTGGTATTTATAAAATTGTCTTCAAAATTTGGATAAAATCCATGCAAAAGGCAGTAACGAGTTTGCTTCTCATATGTACAGCTATAATTAAATTTGAAAATAAAAAAGCCATCTGTCCTGGCTTTTGAAAAAATAAAGCAACATCATTTAGAAAAAAAAAATTGGAAAGAATATCTAATTTAAATGGTTCAAGTCTTTAAAAGTCACTGAAAAATGCACTGAAGAAATATATTTACTATTGAAAGTAGTCTACTTTTTTTGTGAAAAGAAAAATACATTCTGAGTCCCAATTCTGCCAGTCAGCTGAGAGCAGCTTTTATGTCTTTATGCACTATGCTCTTTTCCTGTAAGAAAAATTTTCAACAGTGAGCAATGGAAATGACATGCATTTGCAGAATGTGTGGTGGGTAAAAGAGCACATTAATTTTAAATTCTAAAAATATTCTTATCTCAAAGATTGAAATCAAGATAAAGATGAAGAAGCCTATAAAATATTAACTGATTTTGTGTTAACGTTGTACTAAAGCCTGTTTATAATGGCTCAATTATCTTCTCAGTAAGTGCATGAGTGTTCTACTTAAAAAACATGAATGTTTGGGTGAACCTATATGAAAATATGGACAGAAAACCAATTTTCTAAAAATGAATAACCTTTATAATTTTTATTAATTTGATAAAGTACACTAATTTCTAAAAGATTTCTCTTAAAAAGTTTAAATGTATAATAAAAACATAAATTTTAAATGAGGTATCTTATTATACATGATTGGTTGCAAAGGACAGAAACTGACTGAAAGTAGCTTAAATAAATGAACTATTTTTCCTCATATACCTGAAAAATCCATGGAAAATCAGCATGGTAGATGCTGCTAGTGGTCTACATCCCTGTACTACCATTTATTTTTCTTGCTGGAAGAGACTATCTCTCACTGTGGAGGTGAAAAATGACAAATCTGCACTTACCCAGCCTCCCGTACAGGTAGGGTATGGACACATGACCAATCCTAGCCAACGAGATATAAGGAGAAGTCAACTTGGGACTCTTGGAAAGGACTTTCCTTCCTGAGAAAAACCCACTTTTCTAACCTGTCTTTGGTCATGGTTGTGTAAGGATGTAATCCTACAGTAGGTTGGACAAGAAGTGTGGGTCAAGTGCCCCAATTTTATCTACTGAATCAGTGCTAGAACAATCTACCCCTGAACTCTTTGTTATATGAGGAAAACTGATATTATATCAGTTTTAATGGAATGTTTTATTATTTGCAACTAAAGTCATTCTAATTGATATTGATGATTTCAGGCATGGCCATGTTCAGAAGCTTAAGGGATATTATCAAATCTTTGTCTTTTTTTTCCACAACTCTGTTTTTTTGCAGTATTGGCTTCATGACCAGGCCCCAGGTAGTGACCCCAAGCAGGTTCAAACTAACATCAAATTTACTGGTATCAGTTTTAGCCTAAGGAGAACTTCCTCCAAAAGAGTACAGCCCTGAAAACAAAAGAAAACAGTCCTGAACTTTAGTCAGATTCCTCTAACTTGAGTTCTCTACCCTTCCTGTAACAATCTTTCCAGCCAAGGCCATGAAATAAAGTGGTCGGGAGCCAGTGGTTGGATGCACCCTACCCGAACTACCCAAATTGTAGAGCGATTTCCAATGTTGTTAGCTGAAAAATAGAGGTGGATGATATATAGACAAACAAAACAAATAAGCAACCAAAACAACAAAATCCAGATGTTCAGTGCAATAATAAAAACAAAGAAGTAAAAAAATAGATAAATGTTTATGTTGGCTAAATATAGACTGTATTGTAAAAAGTGTAGTCTTGGAAATAGGGAGACTTTGATTCTAATGACTGAATCTTTTAAAGGCAGTTTCTGGATATGATGCAGGACACAGACATTCAGACTCATGGCACCTGTCCATCAATTCAAATGAAGGAGATAGAGGGAAATCAGTAATTTCAACATAGCAGGTAAATTCCATGTACACTGTGTGTAATGGTTTTGCAAAGGGAAGGCAGAGAAGAGGCTCTGACTCAGTCTACTGGTGAGGTGAGAGTTTCCACAAAACTTTCCAAGAGTAGGTAAGATGACAACTGAGTTTTAGAAAGTTGAGATAGTGAGAACATCATGAGTGAAAATCAAAGAGGCAGGTGAACTTTTGGTGCATTTGGCTAATTCTAGGCTACTTCTAACTCTGCTGGTGGCCTTGGATAAGGTTTCTAGCTTCTCTGTTTTCTTATTAGTTAATAAACAGTGGACTGTAAAGTAGGAAGAGGGTGGATAGGGTAGGACTTTTCCAAGATTCTTTACAGATTTAAAAATCTGATTATTCTATTATAACTTCTTGTTATAGATATCTCTAATTGATATGACAAAAGCCTATAAAGACAAAGTTTTAATTTTGATTCAATCATGAAATTGACAACTGACCCAGTTTTCTAACTATTGCCAGAAAAAAACCCAAAACTTTAGTTTAACACTGACTAACAGATAATAAAAGTCATCATCATGTTTGGGAAATGTTCCTCTAAAATTAACTGCCTTATAGCTAACCCATTTTCTAAGGATACATTTTACTATTTTTCCCTCAGTGAGTTCACCAAGAAGCTAGGTTGTTAAAGTTAAAAGTTCATTTGGTGCTTTCCTAAGCTATTTTGTTTCAGTAATTCATCTTCTTAAAGCTAAAATTCTCAGCCTTCCTTTGAGGCTTCAAGGACACATTCACACTCATTTACCCATATGCTGGACCATATTTACTGTAATTACTGTGAATATCTGATTTACTAAGCCCCTACTACACTTCCACTGAATAGTATAGAAAAGTTCAAAATTGTATAAAAAGTTAAGAAAGTAAAGAGGAGAAAGTAAAGGAACAGAAATTCCTTAGGGGGATTAAAGTGGATGAGAGAAGATTTCTTCTGGGGTGGGTCTTATGATGAGAGGTGATGAACACCCGAGTCAGATTACTGATCATCCTGAACTTGGCACCTATTTATTCTAAGAAATAAGTAAAATAAAGCATCACTTCATTCCTTAATATCTTTTCTCTAATAAATACATATTTATTTTCTTTGACTTTGGCCATGCTATCAAAGTACTTTTACAAAATAACCCCATTTTAAACTTATTCTAAAATGTGTTCTAAGGTTCATATATTAACTTCAAATAGACCTATATTTATAGACATCTTGAACTTCATTTTAGAAAACATCTTCCTCTGTAGAAATATAGAAATTTCTCATCTCTTTTCCACGCTCTTTTCACTGCTTTAACAATCAACAGCAACAGAAAATTGTAATGTCTATGAAACTCAACATCTGAACATGAGAGAGAAGCTAATACTTATTGGCCAAATAGTGAAAGATTTCGGTTTTGAGGCTTACCATTTTAATGTCCTGTTTTTCTTATTAGATTCGAGAAATTATATTCAAAAAAGAAGGCATTTATTATGCTTGTGTTATTTTTTCAGAAATTAGATTGGTAGGAATAGAAATGAGCTTTGAAAATATTTGAAATTGTATAGATCTATTCTGCTACCATGGGCCTGTTTATTTCAAAGTTTGACAGCAAATTTATCAGAAGACAACAATGTCATACATATTAACTGCGTGCTACATTAATTTGAAAATATTCATTATGACAAGAAATGAGAGGAACAGAATGCTCTATTTGTTTAAGTGATCAAAAAACTCATTTGGAGGAATAATGGGCTTTCTCTGGAAATCTGACAGAAGAAACTATGAGAGTGCACACATAGCTTATTTAAAGCATGTCTTTGTGTTTGATTTTATTGGAAAGTTTTTTGTTGTAGATGAATCCAGGTAATTATTTTGGAAGACAGAGTGTTCTTATGTGGTGCCAAACTAACTGAATATTCAACTTGCTGCAGTCAGTGAAGTGGAACAAACACCCAGGACAGGGAAAAAAGAAATACTATAATGTATATTGGGATGAAAGAACTCACCTTAATTTACCACTCTGAACAAAAGGGATCTCCCCCTCCACTGAATTCCACCCTATTAAGGGAAGCTCTGTTAAGATGTGTCATACCATAAATCCCAGACATTATTGTTCCAATCCATCTTTCACTCACCATCTCAGCTGCTGCTACTTACAGAGCTGCACTTGGAGGAAAAGACCTTTGGAATGGCCACTTATGGTCACAGAGGCCTCCCTTTGCTGACCCCTCCAGCCATTACCACAGACACCGTGGGCACTACAATGCCCTGAGGCTCTTAAGTGGTTGAGGCTTTGCCACAACCATTGCATCAGCCATCTTTGGCAGCACCACAAGCATCAAAATTTTCTCTCAAATTAAAAATTTTGCTCTGTGAAGGATACTGTTAAGAGGATGAAGAGACAAGTTACAGATGAGGATACATATTTTCAAATCACATGTCCTACAAAAATGACTTGTAACTAGTATATACAAAGAATTTTTAAAACTCAACAATAAGAAAGTAGTCACCCCAAATTAAAAAGGAACAGAAGACTTGAGTAGACACTTTGCCAAAGAGAATACAGAAGCAAACATATACATTAAAAGATGTTCAACATCATTAATCACTTGGGAAACGCTAATTAAAACCACAATAAGATATCACTTCTAACTATTAGAATGACTTTTAGAAAAGACAATATCAAGTGCTCTCTGCCATTGAAACTCTCAAACATTGCTGATGGGAATAGAAAATGGCATAACCATGCTGGAAAAGAGTTTGGTATTTGCTTATAAAGTTTCACATACACTTATTATTCAGCAATCCCACTCCTTGGTATTTACCCAATTGAAATGAAAACCTGTGTTCACACAAAAACCCATGCACAAATGTTTATAGCAGCTTTCTTCATAATCACTAAAAACTAGAAACAATTCAAACGTCCTCCAAAAGGTGAATATGTAAACAAACTTTGGTACCTCCATACAATGGAATTCTACTCAGTAATAAAAAGGAACAAACTATTGATACATGCAACAACTTAGAAGAATATCAAAGACATTGTGCTGAATGAAAGAAGCCGAACTTAAAAAACAAGGAAAAACTCTAGCACTAGACAAAATATCTGTGATTGTGAAACATTAGGGATGGAAGAGAATGTGACTACAAAGGGATAGCATGAGAAAGTTTTGGGGCCATGGAACTGCCTATACCCTGACTTCGATGGTGGTTCCATGAATCTATGCTTGTGTTAAAACCCATAAAACTATACCCATCAAAAAAGTCAAACCAATCTGTTTTAATTCTCTAATACAGTGTATAACATTCATCCCTATTTGATGTTTTTCCGCTTATTCATTTGTTGTATGATGGTTATTTACTGTCACATCCCACCTGAAAGCAGGCATGCCGTTGGTCTTGGATATTATCATCTCCACCTACAGTGCCCAGCTCACAATAGGGGCTTAAGTCCTATCGATTTAAATGTATCCACCACATAGGTCCATAAATATGTGAACCCTGGAAACAGAGCTGGGGGGTAGAGAAAAAGGATTATCACCATTATTTATTATCTTAAGACCAAATAAGTACAAAACACTTTTAGGTCTATTTTGAAATCCAGTGTTGCAATGGTGATAAGACGTAATTTAATCCCATACAAAATTTCAAAAGTAAAGTCCCTCTTGCCAAGAGAAAATTGTTTGTTTTTACAGAGCATACTATTTCTTTTGAAAATTAACTACCTAATTATACCTCAGAAGTTGGTGTATCATGCTGTGGTGAGTCTGATTTTCCATTTAATATAAAGGAGCAGGTGTTCTGTGCATGCCAGGGACAGGGAAATCTGCCCTCCTTTCCCTGGTCTGCCATCCACAAGCCCACTGACTGTTCTCCACATTGTGGGCACATCCATCTCCAAATTGTGCAACACAGAATGCTACTAATTTCCTGACATTTAATCGTCATTTTGCTAAAAAACAATTGTAGGCTAATAATAGAGGTGAACTCCTCGTACAAGTCTGTAATAACCCAGGAGAAAATGAAGCTGAGGGATAAAGTTTAGAGGCAGAAAATGATTTGCAAGTGTTAAAAGACCAATTTAGAATGTGTTATTTGGAATCCAATTACATTTCCAATGGTGATTGCAGACCAAGGGCTAAAATCTTGATTCAAATCAGTAATAGAGTGAGAATTTATATTTTATGAGTTCTACTTAAATAATTTGGAAATCATGTCATTACTAAAAGTTTTATGCATGTGTCCTCTAATGTATTTTGTTTGTTTTGACTGATGTAGTCATTAGAATGTATTGATGGTTTGTTTCTTAGGAGTTTACTTTTAAAACATATAGAAGAGTGCTTTATATGTTTGGGTCCCATTTTCCACAGTAGAGTGGGCTGAGGTGTACAGAAGGAGCTACCCACTGGGGAGGCCTGGGCAGTGGAGGCTGTCGGGGGTTCACACAGAGAAGGCAGATGGCTGAGAAGTGATGGTGCCCCAGGAAATACTGTCCGTCTCAGATGGGGAGAGGGTTGACATCATTAGCCCTGTTGAAGGGGCAGAACAAAGATGAAAAATAGGGGGTGACCGGTTAACTCAGTTGGTTAGAGCTTGGTGCTGATAACACCAAAGTTTCTGGTTCCATCCCCGCATGGGCCACTGTGAGCTGCGCCCTTCTTCAAAAAAGAGTCAACTATACCATTGTAGCATGAAAGCAATGTGTAACCAATGACCATGGCTGTTCCCCAATTAAAAAAAAAAAGATGAAATGGTAGGAAAGTGATAATGTTGGTGGCCAGAAGGTTTCTAGATACTATGATTTTGGGTTTTATTTTTTTAATTGGGTGGACCCAATAGAGAGTTTTCCATTTTTCAGTTTCCCAAGTAAGAGCACTATGACAAACACTGCCTATTACCTACTCAGCAGCCTTTTCCACCCCACTAGAGTCAGACTTGTTCAGTTGGAGAGGGGAGATCCTTTGACCTTAGAAAAAGCAGGGTCTCTACTTCATGAGACCCTAGGCCAGTGTGCTCATTCATTCATTCATTCATTCATTCATTCATTCAATGTTAGTCAAGCACTTGCCCTGAGCCAGGCATAGTTGTAAGCATTAGGGATACAGCAGTGAACAAAGCAGACACCACTCCTGCCCTCAAGGAGCTTATATTCTAGTGGGAGGAGGCAAACAATAACTAAATATATAAGCAAATAGAGTATATCTGATGGTGGCCTAGGGAGAAAAATTAAGCAAGGCAAGATAAGGAGTGATGGGCAGAGGGGGAGGATGGTTGTTCTTCGCTTCACATTGATGGTTAGAGATGGCCTCAATGAGAAGGGAGTGAGTCATATGGAGGCAGAGGACACTGCAAGCACAGAGGCCTTGAGGAGGTGGCCTACTGGGAGTGTTCAAGGAATAATAAGGAGGCCAGGGTGTTTGGAACAGAGTGAGTGAGGAGGAGAATAGAAGACTATCAGACAGGAAATACAGTGGGGAAGTCAAATTGTACGGGGCTGAGTAGACTTTGGTTTTTACTTTAAGCACAGTGGGGAAACCATTGGAGGTGTAAGCTGAGGCATAACATGATCCAGGATTTGTTGTTTTTCTTTTCAAAAAGCTCAGTACCTGTCTTGATTAGTTCAGTGATTGGTTTATAGTCTGTTATGTAGCCTCATTCTCTCTGTTGAAATGTAAAGGGACATTTACTGGGGAGCGCTTCTTTGGCCAAATTTTTTTAAAAACTAAACATTATGAATAGAAGGCCTTTGCCCTTTCCCCTTTCTGCCTGGAACTTGAATGTGATGTCTGGAATAACAGCAGCTGCTTTGCTACATGAAGTGAGGAGGCACCATGCTAAGGATGAGGTAGCCTGCGCTAAAGATGGTGGAGCTAAAATTCAGAATGAGCCTGGGCCTTCGAGACTATCACTGAACCTTTAGAGCAGCCCTTGACTAGCCTACTGCCAAACTTTCTGTTAGATCTATTGTAGTGTGTTATTGTTCCTTGTAATTAAATTTGAAATTGAAACTGTTGAAAACAACAACCATTACACACTTGAAATTAGATGTAAATACCAAAAAAGAGTAGGAAGGGCATAACCTCAGCATATGACACAAATTTTTAATGGAATCAGTTTAGTTTTTAAGAAATATCATAATTGGGTATTAATTATTCTTATTTCCCTGGGTACCAGTAAAAGCGTCATCACAGACTAATCTCTAACGCATAAGGCTGGATGGAACAGCTGGGCAATTCAGCAAACTAGGTCTTTAAACAGTGGTCATGAACTTGATGTACCCTGCTAAAGTTTGGGTAAAGCTTCAAGTTTAAGTGGCTATATGTCAAGGTTTGCTAAGAACATTCCTGGCTTATGTTTGCTGTCCCTACATAATTGTTAGTAGTACCTTCTTTCACCCTCAAAAGTGTTGGTTTGGATAATAAATTACATCACACACACACACACACACACACACACACACACACACACACACTCACTCGCTCGCTCACCCACACACAGAAGTAAATGAATAAAACCTTCCTGAAAAGATATATAAGGAACTGAAAAAAGGTTTTCTTTGGAAATGGGACCAGGTTTGAGGAAGAGGTATAGTTTATGTATTATTTGTTTCAATTTTGTATCAAGTGTATATTTTACTTTCAAAATTAAAAAAAAATGTTGAAAACAATTGAAAGAAGCCCCTACAAAAGAAGGATTCTAAACTTTATCTTTCCTATGTAGGAAGTCAATCATGGACAAAAATGTCAGATTCTATTGGAAACAACATTTGAATGAAGCAAAAAGCTAATATTTGAGAATAAATGTCAGTTACTTGGCTCTGAGCATGTGGTCAACATATGGAGGGCAGGTTCCTAGGCGTCCCATTCTCGTGCCGGCTGCACCATCTACTCAGTGCTACCTCCCCGCAGGATCAACATGCTTCCTAACACTATTGTAGCTCAGCGATTGAAGATAGAATGGAAACATTTTCTGTAACAGTCAATAAACATCCAACACATGTTTTCTGAATTCTTACTATGCATGGGGCACTGCACTGGGCTCTGGGTAATTAAACTGACATGCTCCCCGCCCCTGTGGAACTTATAGTCCAGTAGGAAAGGAAGATGACAAACAAACAAACACATACGAGTATATAAGGAATTACAGATTGTAGTATTATGAAGCAAATAAAAAAGGCACAGTGCTAGAGAATAAATAAATAAATGAACTAACACGATAACACACATTTCTTTTGCTGGAATAACAACAAGGAGAGCTGAAAGCTTTTATTTCCTCCTTCTGTGATGGGAGGTGCAGTCCAGGAATGGAAAGGAGACAGGATTTGGTCAGAATAGTCCAGTTCTGGTTCCAACGCATAATAATATTTTGGCTGTAAAGATGACAAATTTTCTAAGTCTCATTTTTGTAGTCGGCCTTCTTTAGTCATAAGGTTGTTGTGAATAACGAAACAAAGTTAATCAATGCAAGAGAAATACTGTAAAGTACTACTTATTATCTATTCTCTAAACAACTATTTATTGAGTACCATCTTTGGGTTCAGCTTCTGGGCTAGGAGATTGATAATACAAGACTTCAAGGTACAGACAGTAGTCATGAAGAATTCATGTTTGATTTGGGGAGATAGATAAAATATGTAACTGTGTGTGTGTGTGTGTGTGTGTGTGTGTGAAGTTTACTCTTTTCTTTTTAAGGATTCTTTTAAAAATATGCTTTTTAAGCAGAAGTAAAAAGTTCATATACAAGATTGATTTAAAAAACCTTTTCAAAGTCTCACTCATGCAATAGTGGAGACCCAGCCCAATATTTATCATCATTGATATCTATCATCAGAGGCAATGAGAATAAATGTTTACAATGGGATACTGAGGTTCAATCTTTGTCATGTCATGTCATACAAGTCACCAAAGTTTAAACAATCACCAGTATATTTTTGTTTGCATTTTATAGACGTAAAAACAAATAATTTGTATGTAGTAAAAATGACCACTCTCTGGAATTTTAGTTTGGCATAACGTATTATTCCATGATGGCAATGCCAGATAAATGAGCTTTCTCTATTAAAACAAAACAAAACAAAACACTTTTGGGCTGAAATTATGGACCATGCAACACAAAGAATTTGTGGATGAGTTGAAGATGATTTTGCCAAAACTGGAGTCTTTTAAAGAAGAGAAGCAGTTGGAAAGACTGTTCCTACAGCTTGCCTTTCTCAAGTGTTCAAGCAGAGACTTTATTTAAATTATAATTAAAATAGAAAGTTTAAAATATCTCTTTTGCACTTTTAAACATGGAGACTCCACAATGTTAACTCAGTCATTAAGAGTTATTTTGTTCACAAGTTCTACAATTGGTTTGCCTCAAAAGGTTGAATTTTTTTGACTGGATGAGATATTTCGATTTGTTATCTCTATACCCATAGATGCTCAGAAATCACTCACGTCGACATACCCTCTCAAGTGGCTTACTTCTTTTTCAAAACTCTCACATTCCTACCTGAGTTTGGTTTGATCTTTATAAAGCATGTTATATGAATGCTACCTGAGACATGTGATACTCAATAAAATTCTTGAAATAATTAAGGACATGTTTTCAAAATTGAATAAACAACTCAAAGAAAGGGGTGAAACTTCTTGAAAATTCCTTTTGGCAATTTTATAACAACAAAATTTTACAAATGTCTATATTGCCTTGTGCTCTTATCCACATGGCCCTACTCTGCTTAACTGGGACTTAATTATTCCTGTTTCTGGATTATTATAGTTTCCTGCTTCCTTCCTTTCCCCCTATTACAACTTGACATTTGTCTTCAGCAAGAGACTAAATGATATGACTTTTAACATTTTCTCTATTAATAATTCTTGTTATGAATAAGATGGAGATGGAGGCTGAAGGCATTCATATAATAGAAAGGAAGCTCATGGATTACTGGTTGATAATTTCCTGTCGAGTGGTAACTCCAATGAGAGCAATGGCCATGCCCATCACATTCAATGCCACATCTCCAGGACCTGGTATGGGAATTGGTGCCTGACAGGTGTTCAGCAAATATCGATTGCATAAATGAACTCATCTCAGTCTTGGGTCTTGCTAATGTACATGACACAGGCTAACTGTATCATCATGGTAAAATCACTGTAGTAGGATTGATTGGCCAATAACTAGATATAACACTGGGTAAGGTGCTGTGTTTCTCAGGACATGGCTTTTTCATTTAAAAATGAGGGCTGAGGACAAGAGTACTACTTTGAAAACTTTTTTGTTTGTTAGTTTTTTTAAGGAGTGAAACACTTTTTCCCTAAACGATATCTTAAGTGTAATATCCAAATACTTTATGCAGTTACCAAAAGCAGGACAAATTTTGTTTGAAAGAGGGCCAGAGCCTCCCTTGCTGGGAAGTCCTAACCTCATTGCTTACTTTTCCAGGATGAGCTTTCAGTCACCTTTTATGGAACCCTAAGGCCCCAGAGAACATAATTTGAAAGTCAATGGATTTCATTATTTTTAATATTCCAGTTTGGAAGTTTTATGACCAACATGAAATGGTGTCATCAGGAAGAAAGAACACACAGTTCTCAATAATAGCTAGAGTCAAGCTCTAGCCCTGCATTACTGTGTGACTGTTTCTTATCTATCAAATAGAGCTGTGTTGCTTAAGAGTGGCCTGCTGAACAACAACAACATATCTTAGGAGGTAATTGTTCCGGTTACCTATTGCTATAATAGAAACTCCCCAAAACTTGGTGGTTAAAACAGCATCTCATGATTTTGTAAGTCCAGATCAGACAGAGTTTGACTGGGGGGGGGGAATGGGGTGTGTGTGTTCTATTTGCTTAATGTTATTCAACTGGAAAATGGGCTGGATTGGAGGTTCCAAGATAGCTTCATTGATGTGGCTTTCTCCTTGGTGGGAGTGGATGGCTGGAAGCTTGGACTTAGCTGGGACTGTCAACTAGGGTCCCTATCCCAGGCCTTTCTAGCATAGTAGATTTAAGGCAGTCAGATTCTTCAATGATGACTCAAGGTTCTAAGAAGAAAAGTTCCAACAAATAAGGCAAAAGCTGTGTGGCCTTCTATAACCCAGCCTTGGAAACCACATAGCATCCCTTCTGCTGTACTCTCTTAGTGGAAGCTATCACAAACTTGTCAAGATTCAAGGGGAAGGTCTGACACCTCACCCCTCAATGGGAGGAATGCCAAAGAATTTGCAGCCATGTTTTAAAATGGCCACTTCACCATCTGTCTTATTACTGCAGAAGTCAAGGAAAATTGGTAGGACTGAGTAATCTATTTCTCTCCACTGTCACAGGAGAATATTGCAAGTGATTTCATAGTTTCTTGAAACTTTTATGTTGAGATTAAATGTATCAAGCCAAATCAAATGACTACTGAGTTTCTTGAGTTATATGCTTTAGGCAAGCCTCATACCTGTGCTACAAAATGTTTTGGCAGAGCCCTTTGCCATTAGTATCATTCGCTATAAACAAGGCTTCTCTAGTTAAGATGTGCTATGAACCACTCAAGGATTGTTTGGGTAATAAAAACAGGACATGAACATTTGGAGGACTGCTTTTGGAATTGTGACTCTAAGGGTTCCTGGCATGTAGGCTTTGTTATGCAACCAGAACCATTTAGATTTTTTTTTCCAGCCTCCCAGTAATACTAGACTAGAAATAAATAAGTTGAAACTATAGAAGTTATGTTGTCTAGGGAAACATATTGGATGAGGTTTTGGACACAGCTCTTTTGAAAAATGTATTATGTGAAAAGAGAATGTGAAAGTGTTTAGGAGGCTAAATTACTTACTGTCTTTGATAGTGATAAATGGACTTGGCTGGGCTTTTTCTACCCAAATGAAAGGTAACAGGGAGTATTGTTCCACCACCCAAAATGATTTTCTTTTTTACCTCTGTTAATTCCACACGTTGCCTGGAGAATGTTTCTCCCAGGTGTATATAACTCAGAAGTTTTAAAGACACATAAGTGAAAAAAACTTCAGGAATCAAATTACTTTTGTGGAGAATTGCCACAGAATTTTTTCACAAAATGAAATATGAGACTTTTTTTTAGTGTCTTGCACAAGACCACTTTCTACCAAGTGGGTCTGCAGTCAATAAGGATATAACCACCAAAATGTTTCTTAATCATCACAGCAGTCTCTATAACTACCAGAAAAGTTTAACCCCTTTGTTTAAATTAAGGTAATGGATCAACTAGAGTTCTTGCTACCCCTCAGAGATAATAATTAAAAGTTTTCAATGTTTGTTTGTTACTTTCAGTTTTATATGCCACATATGAGTGAAGTCATATCGTTATCGACTTTTTCGCAGACAACAGCTATCAGAAGGTAAGTGGGAAAGGGGGATGGTAGAAGAGGGAAAAGGGGGTCAAATATATGAAGAACTGATTCTGGGTGGTGAACACACAATGCAATCTAAAGACGATGTTTTATAGAATAATACATTTGAAACCTATATAATTTTACTAACCAATGTCACCCCAATAAATTTAATAAAAATTGAAAAATAAATAAATAACATTTTCAGTAAGTGCTCTAGAGCTCAGTATTATTAGCTAGGTAACATGCCATCACTGAAGGGAAGGGATAGCAGTGTTCAGAGAGCTTGTGACACAAGGGAAATAAAGAAAGGTGATATTTTCCTGAGTGCATTTTACCTTAAATAAAGCTTGCTATTATTAAGAAAGAAGATCAGCATTCCCTTGACCAAATAGGATGGATATCAAAGACCACATTGTGAGACCTGAGAAAGATAGTTATGGGAGAGCCACATAAGCTATCTCCCTTTATCCGTTTCCTAGACTGGTCTGAAATAACCAAATAAACTATAATCTGAGACAATTACCTGGATAGTGGGAAAAAAGAAATGACTCAGCTAATGGGAAGTGAGATTTTATGCCCTTTTCTGGGCCAAAGCCAAGTGTATCAGAAAAGTTTGGGGTGGTGGTGATGTTAAAGGCAAGGGCTTTTGCGAGATTCACATTTGGGTCCCTGGGAGAGAGAGCCTGTAAGCTTCCCATGTACAAACCTGGGGCTACATCAGAGTGTAAACTTGGAAGTTTTCTCCATGGTAGATACAGGGAAGACTGAAGTTTAGCTTTCCAGAACTCTTTTAATCCCTGTGTGGCATGGATTGGACCAATGGGTGCTTGAAAGCTGAAGTAGAGGATGGGGTAGAAGATGGGGGTCAAATCAGAAGGTTGTTCTATCGAAGTCAGCAGACCTGGGTAGGGATGATCTCATAGCAGACACTGTGGGATCAGGCTCAAGGCAAAGCCAAGTGGAGGAGATGGTAGAGACCCAGGTCTTGAACACCAGCAAGCCCTGTGATAGACCAAGTCAGCCTGATAGCACCACTGAGCCTGAACACAGTAAGAAAGGCTAGAGAATAAAGGACACTGGTTGCCAACTTCAGCTGCAGATGCCAGCATGGAAAGCATGGCCAGGCAGAAATTAGTGATCAGGGATCCTAGTTTCCCTCACTCTACCACGATGAGATGATTTATTCTATCCCTAACCCGATATCGTTTAGGAGGATTAAGATAAATCTGGGGAACCAATATTTTACCCAGAACCACACTAAAGAAAACTATTTAAATCACTCTCATAGTGCTTAATACTATTGCTTTTTAAAACTGTGCTTCATTTTTATAGTAATGTAGTCACATGGTCCACAAGTGAAGCAATCTACAGAGATTTACAGGAAAAAGTCTTGCCTCCCATCCACCCCATTCTTACTACTCCCCTAACAGCACTCCTCCCAAAGGAGGCCATTTTCATTGGCTTGTGTATTTTTTCAGAGCTTCTTTATGCTATTGCTAGCACAGGTGAATGAATATTCTTAATCTTATTTTTTTCTTTTCTTAAGTCAAAGGTAGCATAATTGTTTTTGACCCTCATTTTCCCATTTAAAAATATATCATTGGGGTTTCCATATCAGTAAGTACATAGTGCACTCATTCTTTTGTTTTCTGAAGAGTATTTCATTATAAGGATGTGTTATAACTTATTTAACTTTCCTTATTGACGTACATAGATAAAATTTTGCTATGACAAACAATACTGCAATGAATAGCTTTATAAATATGTTATTTTGTATACATGCAGGCGTATCTTTAACAAAAACCTAGGGGGTAAACTTTAAATGAATGTGTAAGCTGGATGGAGACATTTATGCCACAGAACACTAACATTGCCAAATCTAATTGTCTTAGCCACCCAGTGAGAACTCTCTTTATGTGGTCAGATCAGTTAATGGGGAAATAAAGCCACATAATCTTGATACATCTAAGAATATTGTTAGTAAGTTTGTGACTACTTCATATCCATCCATCCATACATATATATAGATATAGATAGATATAGATATAGATATATTAAAATATAAAATTGGGCTCAGAGTCTGTAGACTGTTATACTGTTGTTATTAACAATTGAAAGATAGAGACCCCCTAAGGCCAGTCCATGTAAAGGGCTTACTGAAAGGATTTACAAATAATGACAAGGAAATTGTTTTAGAAATCTCAGAGCAGGGGCCAGATTAGGGCCTGCCCCTTGTGGAATGTGCTAGAGTGTGGGTCCGGATCCCAAGCAGCTGCCAAAACCTGGGTATCAGGAGCTGGAGTCCTAGTAGCAGATCTGTGCTGACAACATGGCTGGTTACCCATCATTTGTCTTTTGCCCTGCTTTCAATTGCTTTTGGCTACTGAGTCTTAATTTCTTCTCCCCCATATTTTTGGTTTAATACTTCTTATAATGGCTACTGTAGTTTTATCTCTACCTTGTGACCTTTATTGTCCTGTACTGTACTTCCTGGGTGTTTAGTACAACTTCAAACTTTGCTCTCCTCATATTCCATCAAGCCCAAACAGATAATAGGTTGCTGGAAAGTCTACTGATTGGCTACTCTTGGAACTGTTACTCACTCCTGATTGGTCGCTCTTGGACCTGTTACTTCTGCGCCAATCAGCAATAGTGGAGGGAGGAGCCATGTCGTAAAACAAGGTTCCCCCTCCCTGACTTTTGACGTAGCTAATTTCCGTTATAACTAAGGGTGGACAGGGCAGGCATGTTAGCTTTTCCAACATACCACATCATGATAACATTTTTCCATGTTTAATATCCCCACATAATTATAAATAACCGCTTAGTTGTATATCATGTGGAAATTCTGTCATTTATATTATGAATTCCTATTGCGAGACATTTAGATTTTCTTACATTATTTTGAAAATCCTGTTACAACGTAAATGAGACCAGGCTTGAAAATACCCCAAGCAGAAAAAACAATTTAAGCCACATAAGCAAAACTAAATCTAGCTTATTTTATGAACATAAGTGAAACTTAGGTTATTTCTTGTCATTGCCTCTGATAATCATAAAACTTAAGTAATCTTCCTAACATTGTGTAAGGTAATAACTTTTAACCTATTCCCTGCCTGGAAACCCCCACTGAAATAACCAATCATTATGAATTAGGCTAAACCACTTCCTCATTTTCACTTTATAAGCACTCTTGTAATATTATGCCTTGAACTTCATACCAGTTTTGGATTTGAAGTCTCCCTGTCCTTCAACAGCGTGTTCCTCACTCTAAAAATACTCATAACAAGCAAAGCTCTCTGAATATTCTTTTGACAATACAAACAATAGTCCAATAAAAATCAAGGGAAGAGATGAGACAAGTGTTCGAAACAAGTCCAGCTTCAAATGTATAACCTATGCAATCGCCCAGGGCCGCTGAATTCGGAAGGGCCCTGCACTTGGTTTAATGTTCTGCAGAAGTTAGTAATAATTTTTTAACAAGGGGTCTTGCATTTTTGTTTTGTGTTGGGTCCCTCAAATTATGTAGCAGACCCTGGTTAGAGAATATATGCAAGAAGGAGAAAGAGACGAAACGGTGATGCGTGTTGAAGGGAGGTCAAGAAACTTATCTGAACCTGACTGACATTTCTCCCGTATGTTATGCAGAAAGATACGAGATTGATGTATTACGCCCATCCTCCTTTGTCTCCTATGACTCTCCCGACTTCCACTGAGGCAGCTTTTGGGAAAACATGACACAAGAGAAAGAAAGAACAAGTAAGCAATTCTTCATGCTAGGGTTTTAAAATAGACCTTTGGAATCATAGCAGAAACAATTGTCTTGAGAGAAAAGGTGCTTTGGGTTGCAAGAGCGTGGATTCTGAAAGCTTCAGAACAGAATAATGGTTTTGAAAGAAAATGTTCTCAGTTCAAGACAGATTTCTCACCCTCTTCACTATAATGTCCATAAGAAAGAAGAATCAGAAGACATAGACACTGATGTTTTCTAAAGAGAGAACCTGTGCCTCCATTCGTGCTGCTGGGGCTGGTCCTGGAGAAAGCTTTGGGAGAAGATCTCATCATAGAAGAGCTGTGTGCCTCACTTTCAGTGTGGATTTAGGAGCAGCAGCAAGCTTTATGGGTTCCCTCTCAGCAGCGTGGTGGGGAAGCAATAGAACAGATATGGTGGAAGGGTGCCTGCATAGAAGAGCCTGATACACCCTCACATGGTCCCCCAAAACCTAGGAGAGCTGGGGGAGCCAAGAATGGTTTCTGGAGAGACCAAGTGATGGGCAAAGGCCATTGATAGAGAGCTGGACCTAAGGGACTTTATAGTCAAAAGTAAACAGGATCCTCATGTACCCATGACCTGAGACTAGAAGGGAAAGAGAATATTTCAGAGAATGCCATCACAAACAGACAAGGAGGACCAGGGACCAGAGTCCTTCCCTGATGCCTCAGAATTGCCTAAATCCTCTGGATTAGACATAACTAGGGGATTAGGGACAAGGTACATTCAACGTCAGGGTAATAGGACACAAAAATAAAAATTAAGTTGGTTACAGAAAAATGAAACACATTTCGAAAACTTGCACTTGTGGCCTGAGATTCCTACCTGCTACACATATTTTTCATGAGTGCAAATATTTGAGCTTAAGTAGCCCTTGGAGCTCATCAAACACCTGAGAAATATGTGACTTAAGAATAAACACTCCTCTGTTCTTTTAAGTGTTTTTACATTTCATTAATAGCTGAACATTTCATTAGTAGGTGTCTGGCTCCTAAGATACTTGATAAACATCGCAGAAGTGGACACAAGATGTTCACATTTTTAGAGAAGTGATTTTTTTTCAGATTTGGCATCCCTTAGCAATGGAGCCCTCTCTTCAAACAAAATATGAAGAACCTCAATATACAAATAGCTGAGAGAGGGGTGTTCTGAAGGGAAATCAGTCTCCTCCCCCGTCACTGTTCCTTTTCACCCCTTAATATGGCCCTGGAAACACCCCTTGTAACCTTGACTCATGCACAAGCTGGAAAAGCACTACTTGATCAGACTGCTCCAGTCCTGATGGCTTCGAAGATAAGAAATGAAATAATGACATCGTCCTTAGCCACTGGTCCTCAGTCTCGTCTGTAAAGTGATCAGGATGAAATAGCTCAATGGTGTAAGAGTCATTAGAATCTCCCAAGTGGCTTCAAGGATATCTATGCCCGCCTTCACTGAGATTAGTCTGGAGTGGGGTCCAGGAATCTGTGTTTTTAACCAACCCCCTCTGCTCCCCACAGTTCTAATATGCAGCCACCATGAGAACTGTGGAGGAAGGTGATCTTTGAGGACTGCAATTAACAATAAAATTCCATAAGTAAGAATTTGGGGAGAAGAGACATCCCATTTTAACCAAATCTTTAAGTGATTGGAATAATTTGCTGGTTTACCTTAATTTGATGATCCAATTGAAACAAACTCGAGAGGGTAGGAGAGTCCTTTGAGGGATCCTAGGAAATAGACATCATACATTTTCAATTTCAGTGGTGTTAACTCAGACAGTGAAGCAGAACAAATTCTATTCTCCTAAGAAAGCAAGAATTTCTCTCTAGCAAAAAGTCCTTGAAATAATTATTTGTCCTTGGCTCCTTGGAAAACCATGGCTCATTGCCAGGTGGATATAGGAGAAAGCTGATTTTATTCATGAGAATGTCAATATTGCCTTCAGGAGGTAGAAATGTTAAAAACAGTGTTTGAAAATTTTGGAGCCTCGTTACCACATAATTAAATTAAAACTCAGCTACAATCTTGCCTTCTCTATTTTTGTTAAATATTTAAAAATTAACCTATAAGGAAATGAAAATCATCATTTTAATCTTACCTCATATTTGTTTAATAATCTCAAATGATTAATTCCCTAATTAAGGAAATGGAATTGATTTTGGAAAATTATCATGTAGTATTCATGGTTGAAGTGTTCAATATTTCATTATGACATTTAGCCCAGTTTAATAAAAATTCTTCTGCAGTTTTCTAAAAGAGCATTCCCAAAGTGTGTCTTATTGCTGCTGCAAGAGGTTAATAGAGGTCACACACACAAAACATTTCTGTATTGAAAGACGTTTGGGAAACCCAACATACATATATATATATATATATATATATATATATATATATATATATATATATATATATATATATATATATATATATATATATATATATATATAAGTTTGTGTTTGAATTTCAATACATTAATTAAAATTCTTAGAAATTTCCTTTATAATAGGGGTTTTTAAAAATTCTGTTTTACCTCAAGACTATTTATAGATGTAGAATAAAAGGCAAAGACAGATTTTTTTTGAGTTGTTATTCTCAGCCTCATCTCTATTTACTCAAGGATCACAACAAATGGGAACCTACGTCTTCTGCTTCTTGGTTCTCCAAATGGAGATGTTGACAGATTATATGGTCATTCTAAGCAGCTTTTTTGGGACTCTCAACCAGATCAAGGTCTGAGTAATGAGGTTCCTTTCATAATTCTGAGGAGGAAGCAGATGAAAATATACAATTTTGGGGTGAGTTATTGATTTTTATCCCTTCATCAGGGTGAATTCTGACATATGAGGTAGTGAGTGCACTGTCCAATATGGCAGTCCCTGGCCACATGGGGCTATTTAAATTTAAATGTAACTAACTAAAATGAAATGAAAACTAAAATTCAGCTGCAAAGGTGCACAGGCCACATTTCAAGTGCTTAATAGACACAAGTGAACCTTTCCATCATTGCAGAAAGTTCTATTGAAAACACAAACCTAGAATGTTGGTTCCAGGCATTGAACCCTAACTCAAGGTAAGAGTTTTCTGTACTTTCTGTTGGCCTGGGGCCTTCCCCTATCCATCTACAAAGCTCCCTTGTGTTGAAAATTGGTGTTTATTTTATATTTCACATAATTTTATCTCTAGGTACTATTTAAGTCTCAGCCTTAGTGTTTGGACATCTATTTTATCTTCATGATTCTGAAAGTTAGCTGGGCTCAGTTGGTTCTTCCTCTTCACATGATATTGACTAGGATCCCTTGTGAGACTGCACTCAGCTGGGAGTTTCATGTGACCTGGAATGTCCAAGATGGCTTCACCTTAGCTGAGGTGGGTGGAATGGATGGGAGTTGGCTGAATCTTTCTCTGTCTTAAATTATAGTTCAACCCTTGTTTCACCTTATAAACAAGTGAAAGCAGAAGCTGCCACACCTCGTAAGGGATGGGCTTAGAACTGGCCCAACATGGCTTCCATTATATTCTACAGGTTACAGCAAGTCACAAAACCAACTGGAGTCAAGAGGAGGGAATATAGTCTTCACTGCTTGATGGGAGGAATAGTTTACTTTGCAGACAATCTATTACACTACCTAACCCCTTTTTTGGTCATCACACAAGATAGTTCTTAAGGATAAATATATAACATAACTGTATAATGAACTTTTACTTTACAGTTTTTTCATGTAGTAATATACACTCATAAATAATATTTCCACAGCATTTAGGAACCAGAAGTTGTAGAGTCATAAACTGAGATGCTTAAAAAAAATTCTTAGGCAGTTCATAAGTAAAAGGAATATGTGATATACTAAAACTCATTCATAATTTAAGGATGGAATTAAAAAACAAGATATCATGTTCTACAAATTATATTTTCCATAATTAGAACATTAATGACTTTCAGGATGAAAATGTGTGTCTGGAGAGGGTGTGGGGTTCAGGACAATATAAACTTGTGGAAATGTACACTTCAACAACTTTTTAGAGGGCATTTTGACAATATTTATCAAAATTTAAAAGGCATATCAGTTAAGTCAGCATTTCCACTTATAGGAATTTAACTTCATTCCATTAAATCCTTAGTAAAATCTCCCTTTTAACACACTCCATTTAATTATCTTTTGTCTCTTGAGGAAAAAGAGAATTATCAAGTTGTGAGATAACAGTTGTTCACAAGTAAATTATATCAGGATCAGCATGCTTCTTTCTTAGAAAGAACTGCTTCATATTATTGCCACAAATTGAACACATAATGATTATAGAGTTTATGGAAAAAAACTGTTAAAGAAACTGATCCAGCATGCTGTTTAATTCGCATGAAGGATCTGGGACACCCCATCGATTTCTCCCTTAAGGAAGGTAATTAAAAAAAAGCAGACTTGGCCTTTGAAGATGTCACTCTGTAGGCAAAACCCTCCATGATCATCTTGATAAGACAGGGTGAGCCCATTCAGCTCAGATATTTGAAGCAATTTTGCTCACCAGTAGCAGACTAAAGTCAATATGGTAATATCTGAATATTGAATAATGTTGCTTTGAGTAGAGAATAAAGATACTGTACAACAACTCTTTTTAACTGGCTTTTAGATCTCTTGGGGCCCTGAAATGTATGCCCCATCACTTAATATAACCAAATTTCAGACTTGCTTAGAAGGTGATCCTTGATTTCCAAGGACCTAATTCAATTTGACAGATAAACTCATATAAAATGCAAAGATTTCCACACAGAAGTGATTGTTGCAGTGTTGTTTGCAATAAAAAATAAAAAAAAGAAACAACCCTAGTAGGGACTGGTTACCTGGGTGATGTACACCCATACAATGGAAGGCCAATATATGTAGCCATCAAAACAAAAATGTAGAACTACATGTGCTTGTATAAATAAGATGTGTAAGATATGTTAAGTGAAAAAAGAAAGTAGGATATTATGCAAAATACGTATTCGTCTAAGTGGAAAAAATGTGTGTGTGTGTGTGTGTGTGTATTTGAATAGACAGAAATTTTCTGAAAAGAACTCTGTAAGAAACTTAACAGTGGTCATGTCTAGAAAAAGGGTATGAGATGAGGATGAGGAAGTTTTGCTTTTTTTTTTACAGACTGTTCCTGCCAGTTTTCAGAAACTACAGTCATTTTTTTTTTAAGATTTTTATTGGGAAATTGGGGGAGGGGATTGTAGAGGGTACCAGTCACTATCTGGCTTCCTGTCAGCAGCTCATGGCCTCTAAGCTCAAGGTGCTGTGTTCAATCTTAGTTGCAGGTGGGCGTAGCCACCATCCCACACAGGAGTCAAACCCAGCAGCCTTTGTAAGAGTGCACGCTCTATCCACTGAGCCATCCTGGTGGCAGCCCAGCTCAAGGTGCTGTGTTTAGTCTTAGTTGTGGGTGGGCATAGCCCTCCATTGAACAGCCAATCTTGTTGTTACACCAGTTGAGCCATCCTGCCACCTGTTGGCAGCTCAGCGACAGCTCAGCTTGGGTGCTGTGTCACTGGCCCATGTGGGTATCGAACCGGCGGCCCTGTTAGGCCGCCTCTTAACCAACTGAGCCACTTGACCGGCCCGGAAAGTTTTGCTTTTAACGATACCTTTTTTATTATTTGATGTTTAAAACCACACAAGCAAGCCTTACTTTTATAATTAAAAACCAATGGCAAAGAAATAAAACAATTGACAAAGAAAAGGAGAAAGAAAAGTTTAATGTGTTCTAAAACAATCCCATATGAATGTAATTAAATGATCACTTTAATCTGAAGCACAAGGCAGTCAATGGCTTTATTATACACAAGAAAGAATACAGGGTTTGGAGCCAGACAGATCCAGGATTAAATCTCAGCTACCCAGCTTGCAGTAGAGCTTTGGACAGGTCATTTAAGCTTTTAGAAATTCAATTTTCACATCTTTCAAATGGAAATAATTATAGCTTCCTTATAGTCTCATTGTGAGGACAATTATGTTGGTAAAATATTTTACATACTGCTGTTCTGATAGTAGTTACTCAATAAATGGTTGTTGTTTTCATTATACTATACACAAGCTGTATGGACTTGAGAGTTTCAAGTTCAGTTTTTATATCTGAAAACAGGAAACATTAGTACTTATTATGTTGGCTATAAAGAGATGAGCTCAGACAACTGACAAATGACATTTTTAAAATCTCTGCACAGATTTCCTAAGAGTGATATCTTGAGAATCAAGTATCACTCACAGAATAGAGGAAAAATACTAGTTTCCATTAAATCTACTCCATGATCAGCCTATAAAAGACAATTTTAGTTAAAGTTCCTCCCAATGGCATTCTCTTTTTATATCTCGTAGCTCACAGCCTTTTTGGTTGATTCCTACAATGAAGACAGCTGACTCACATCCCTGGTTACTAATGACAGTTTACATCTTAGCAAACTCATTTGAGTCAGAAATCTCTCCTCAGCCCATATATTTTTAAAATTACATAACATGTGTTCTTATGGGTTGTATTAGTAGGGTACTCCAGAGAAACAGAACCAGGAGGATATACATGAATATATGTAAAATTTATTATAGGAATTGGATCATACAGTATGGAGGCTGAGCAGTCCCACAATCTGTCATCCGCAAGCTGGAGAACCAGGAAAGACAGTGGTGTAATTCAGTCTGAGTCAGTAGGCCTGAGAACCAGGGGAGCTAATGGTGTAAGTCCCAGTCTAAGGTCAAAGGCCTAAAATCCAGAGGGCCACTGGTATAAGCCCCAGAGTCTGAAGGCTCGAGAACCCAGAGCTCCGATGTCTAGGGCAGGAAGTATAGATGTCCAAGCTCAAGAAGAGAGAGGGAATTCACCATTCTTCCTCCTTTTTGTTCCATTTGAGCCCTTAGAAATTGGGTGATGTCCGCCTTCATTGGTTAGGGTGGATCTTCTTTACTCAGTCTACCAAATCAAGTGCTAGTGTCTTCCAGAAACACCTTCACAACACACTCAGAAATAATGTTTTACCAGCTATCTAGGCATCTCTTAGCTCAGTCATGTTATTAACACAAAAAATTAACCATCACAAGAGTTTTCTGATTTCTCTCTTAAAATATTCCCATCCATCCACAACTGTATATATTGGATCATTTTTCCCCAAATATTTGTTGTATCATGTATAGAAATAGACATTAAAAAATCCTCTATTAGCAGTGTAAAAAATGGAATCTTTGTTTATGTTTGGCTAAGGTTTCTTACAAAATACCAGGCCATCCTTCCATGTGAAGCCAAGCAGCTTGATTTATCATGTATATCAGGAAGAGTTATTTAGTATAAAAATCTTAAAGGAAATAGATTTCTTAGTCTTCCCAATTTACTCTATGAGCAAATTCGATAAAATGTTATAAAATTTAACCGATAAACTCTTTAGTCAGTATTTCTGGTAGATATCATCTTATGCAACAAATTTAACGATTCTATAATATCATCTAATACATGGCCTATGTTCAAATGTTCTAGTGTCTTAAAATATATTTTTGAATTAGAGTCCAAACAAGATCTATATATTATATTTGGCTATATGTCTCTTAAATATATAAAACAAAACTTGCAGACCTAAAAAGAGCAATATCGAAGTGTACAAGGATAGTGATAAAGCAAGCAGTAAAAATCCATCCTTCTACACTGTTGGTAGAAATGTAAATTGGTACAGCCATTATAAAAAAGAGTTCCTTAAAAATTAAAAAATAGAACTACCATATAATCCAGCAGTCCCACTTCTGGGTACATATTTGAAGGAAACAAAATCAATATCTGGAAGAGATATCTGCACTCCCATGTTTATTGCAGCATTATTCATAATAGCAAGCTATGGAAACAACCTAAGTGTCCATAAATGGATGAATGGATAAAGAAAATGTGTATTTGTACCATGGAATATTATTCATCCATAAAAAGGAAGAAAATCCTGCCATTTGTGACAACACGGATGAACCCAGAAGGTATTGTGGTAGGTAAAATAAGCCATATAGAGAAAGACAAACACTATATAGTATCATTTATATGTAGAATCTCAAAAAAATGAACTCATGGAAAAAGTAGAATATGGTTGCCAGGGGCTGGGGGATGGGGAAATAGATGTTTCTGTTGTAAAATGATTACATTCTGAGGATCTAATATACAGCATGGACTATAATTAACAATCTGTACTGTATACTTGAAATTTGCTAAGAGAATAGATTTTAAGCATTCTCACCAGAAAAAAAAAAGGAAAAAAATCATTAACAAAGAAGATTTGAATAATAGGTTTAAGACTTGACCTAAATGACATACACAGAACACTCTACCCAACAGTGATAGAATTCACATATTTTCAACTGTACATGGAATAAACTTTAATTAATCAAATGGCGGGCCATATAGAAAGTCTCTACAAATTTGGCAGGATTGAAAACATACAGAATATGCTCTTTCATAATGGTAGGATTAAACTAGAAATCAATAATAAAAAGAAAACTAGAAAACACCCCAAATTTTTGGAGATTAGGCAAATACATTTGCATAACTTATAATTTAAAGAAGTCATAATGGAAGCATCTGAAATATAATAACATGGGGGAATACTTTAATAAACTATTGGGGGGATTTCTTAAACTGGAAACAAAAAACACTAATTACAACGGAAACAGTGAAAAATTGAAGTACATTAAAATTAGAAGTTAAAACTAGTTTCTTTTAGGAGGAAGGTAAAGTTAGTGACTTGGAAGGAATACAAAGGAAACTTATGGAAGGGGACTGACAATGTTTTATTTCTTGATCTGGATAGCGCTTATATGAGTATATTCACTTTCTGTTAATTCACCAAGCTATCCATTTATAATTTGTTCTCTTTTCTGTATGCATATGAAATTTTACAAACAAAAAGTAAAATATGATATCTATAAGTAAATCTAACAAAAATTTGCGATTCCTTTAAAGAGAGAAAATAAAAACTAAAACTAAATAAAAGACACAAAGAAGACTTAAAGACCTACACTATATTAATAGATTGATAGATTCAATAATGTGGAGATGTCAAAGATATTGAGAGGCTTGTCTAAAAATTTTATATGGAGTAGCAATGACCTAAAATGAGCCCAGGCACTATTTTATCACTTATTTTTTTATTGTGGAAAAAGATACATAACATAAAACTTACCATTTTAACCATTTTAAAGTGTACATTTAATAAAGTTGGCATTTAGTACATTCACAATGTTCAGTAATCATCCTCATTATCTATTCCAGAATATTTTTATCACCCCTCAGAGAAATCCCAAACCCATTAGGTAGTTAACCCTCATTCTCCTTTATCCCCAGCTACTGACAACAAGTAATCTGCTTTCAGAGTCTATGAATTTGTATATTCTGGATATATCATATAAATGGAATCATACAGTATGTGGCCTTTTGTGTCCGGTTATTTCAGTTAGCATAATGTTTTTAAGGTTCATCCATGTTGTAGCATATATGCTACAGGACTTTATGATTTCTTATGGTTAAATAACATTCTATTGTATGGATATGCCACATTTGTTCATCATTCATCAGCTGCTGGGTTGTTTCTACCTTTTGGTTATTGTGAGTAGTGCTGCTATGAACATTTTTGTACAAATTTTCATTGGAACACCTGTTTTCAATTTTTGGGGGGCATATTCTCTGTGGAAGTGAAGTAATATCGTAATTGCTAAATTATATGGAATTCTGTGTTTAGCTTATTAAAGAAATACCAAACTATTTACCACAATGGCTATACCATTTTACATTCCCACTGGCAATGTATGAGAGCTCCAATGCCTATACATCCTCACCAACATTTATTTTCATTTTTAAATTATAGCCATCCTATTGGGTATGGAGGAATACCTCATTGTGATTTTGATTTACGTTTTCCTTGTGAGTAGTGATATCAAGTATCTTTTCATGTGCTTGTCGACCATTTGTAGACATTGTTTGGAGAATGTCTTTTTACAAAAGTCCTTTGCCCATTTTTAAAAATTGGGTAGTTTGTCTTTATATTATTGAATTATAAGGGCTTCTTATATGTTCTAGATGTTAAACCCTTATCAGAGATATGATTTTCAAATATTTTCTCCTATTCTGTAAGTTGGATTTTTATTCTCTTGATACCGTCCATTGATGCACAAAAGTTTTTAATTTTAATGAAGGCTAATTTATCTATTTTTTTTCTTTTGTAGCCTGTGCTTTTGAAGTCATCCCTAAGAAACCATTGCTAAATCATAGGTTATGAAGACCCTCTACTAGTTTCTTAGGGCTGCCATAACAAATGCCCCATGCAGGGCAACTTAAAACAACAGCAATGCATTGTATCACAGTCCTGGAAGCTAGAAGTCCAAAGGTGTCACCAGGGCCATACTCTCTTTGACAGCTCTAAGGGAAAATCCTTCCTTATCTCTTGTGGCTTCTGGTGTTTATTGACAATGCTTGGCATTCTTTGGCTTGTAGATGCATCACATAGATGACTTCTCCTTGGGTGTCTTCACATCATTTTTCCTCTGTGCATGTTTGGTCTTTGTGTCCACATTTTCCCTTTTTTTTTTTAAGATTTTTATTGGGGAATTGGGGGGATGGGAACAGCGCTGGGGAATTGGCGGAAGGGGAACAGACAAGTTGCTGTCGTTTTGTTCTTCAGTCTAGCTGTGGAGGACGTTGCTTCACTGGCCTATGTTGGTATTATCATTGCGCTCTTCCTGGGTGAGGCAGATCAGTCGCTGGCTTCTGGACGGCC